>NC_053025.1:281800884-282136180 GCF_003073215.2 Triticum urartu
CTACTTATATAGGAGCAAGGGGTGGCGGCCAAGGAGGTGGAAGGACGTCCCAAGGCAGCCTAAAACTAACCCTAGTTCGTACAAGGCTCATGGGCCCAAGTGGAGGTGGTGCAACACCTTTGGACTTGTTGTTTGACTCGGATTCTGCTGCAGCGTCAGATTGTTTCGTCGATATCTCAATACTCCGGACGAATTTGAAGGTGATTCCAAATGGGTTGGAAAGAGCACGAAATCTACTTTCCAACAAAAAAAGAATCATCCAATTCGGAGTCCGTATGAAAAAATTGTTGACGTTTTGAGTCAGGTATGTTTGTGCATTCCGAATCTGAATCCAGAACGTGAGAGACTTGGACTCTATCTTCTCTTGGCCAAAAGTGACGTGAGAGGACTTTTTAAACAGAACCTAAACTTCTTCTTTTCCCTTATCTTCATATGTGGATTGTACAAATGTCCCATACACCTGCCCTTTCTTCCCGCGGTCTTCTGAGGCACATCTTCGTCGTCGTCTGGAAGATCAATGACATTTGATGGTGCTGAAAAAGACTCGACCGCAAGAGTTCAGTCGACCGACAGTACAATTTACAAAATGAGGGCAAGATTGTAGAGTTGTACCCGCTTTGGAAGTGGCCGCGTCTTCAGTCTCCTCATCATCTTGATCCTTGTAAATGTCCATGGAGGTCCCAGAAGTAGCAGCGCTGAAGGTTTCAGAACTCACTCGGTCAAGCGAGAGAATGAGTCGACGGTAACATAGAAGTTCCCAAACGACGCAAAAGCAAAGAGAGAAAGCAAAACACTTACGCAGAAGTGATGGGAACATCCACCTTGATCTTGGGCAAGGCCTTTCGAGGCTTTGAGGGGGCGGTCTTGGGCTGCTTGGCGGCCTTTTCAGACAGTTCCGGAGACGAAGTCCGAGTGTGTTTTTGCACTTGTGTGCTTGGAGGAGCTGCCTTCCCATGCCTGCCCGCGGGGTCTTGAGACTATTTGGATTGACGTTCTGAGCGAGGTGGTGAGTCGACTTCCTCATTGTCGTCCGAGTCGTCACTGTTGTCTTCATTGTCATCGGGAGATTGCCAGTCGCCACCCTCGTATGTGCTCTCCGTTCCCTCCTAGACTTGCTCCCCATTTGGCATCGAGTACATCTCAGTATAAATCTGCAAGGGAAGGAGTTAAACATGCATCAATCAAATTCAAGGACAGTTGCAAATCAGAATAAAAAGGCACTCGGTAACAAAGATCAGACCTTGTCCGGCTCATTTTCGGGGTCGAATGGTGCAACTCTTCTGGACCCCCTGGGGTTGTCTTTGTTTCCAGTGATGCTCCGCAGTCACTGCGCCACCATCTCCTCGGTGACCTCCTCTGGGTTGACTCGAGTGGTGTCATTAGGGCCCGAGTACATCCACATTGGATGATCGCTAGCTTGGCGAGGCTGGATGCATCGACTGAGAAACACCTCCAACAAATCCATGACAGTCACACCATCACGGACTAATTGTACTACCCGATCAACTAGCATGGACACCACTCCTTTCTCTACTGGAGTCACGGTCAATGAAGAGGGTTAGCGGACTCGATCCATGGTGAAGGGGGGAAGACCAGTCGACTGACCAGGAGTCAGAACATCTTGGCAGTAGAACCAGGTCGACTGCCACCCTCTAAGCGACTCGGGAAGGGTCATAAAGGAAAAGTACTCCTACCCCTCGTATGAATCCCTAAATCCCCACACATTTGGATCATGTGCGTCTTTTCGTCAGTCGGATTTGCCTTCATAGTTTGAGAACGGCAAGTAAAGATGTGTTTGAATAAACCCCAATGTGGTCGACAGCCCAAGAAGTTTTCACACAGAGAGACATACGCAGCGAGATATGTGATTGTGCTGGGAGTGATGAAGTTGGGCACCAAAAAAGTTCAAGAAACCCCAGAAAAAGGATGCGGAGGCAGAGTGAAACCGCGGTCAACATGGGTTGCGAGGAGGATGCACTCACCCTCCTGCGGTCGAGACTTGGTCTCGTTCCCTGACAACCTCCAAGACCCATGAGCAATCAAGCCTCCACTGGCCAGATCCTCCAAGTCTTCTTTCTGTATCGTGGATCCAATCCAGTCCCCCTAGATCCAACCAGGCGTCAAACCAGACCTCGACGACGACCCCCGACTCGTCTTCTTGCCCTTCGCTGTCGTCGCCGCCTTCTTCGAGCGCTCCAGGGCTGTCGTCTTGTCCTTCCCCATGGCGGCGGAGTGCGCAGGCAAGCAGAGACGACGAAGATGGTGGAGAGCGCGGTGGAAAAGCAGAGGAGGAAGAGGACGATTGGGATGCACTGTGCGTTGCATCGACCCGGGCGCTATTTATGAGTCCACTTCCGAGTGGCTGACGAGTGGGCCCGAGCGATCTTATCATATCCCACAGTAGGCGCTCACCCGATACATGGTGGAAAAGGCGGCGCAAAGATCAAGGCGCCCCCATCTATCCACTCTGATTACTGCGGCGTGCTCCATCCCGCGCGCTTCCCCAAAATTTCGAATCCTGTGAGATCTGGGAACAACAGCAACCAATCACGCCAAAGAATTCGTACCATAACTCACTCGAAGATTATCAACATAACTCACTCGACGACCTCTGAATTGATCAAGGTGACTGAAACGAAGCTGAAGCCCCAGCATGACTCCCTAATTCCTGTGAAATGCCTCCGAGGCGTGGAATCGATTCGGAACCAACTTCAACTCCCTTTTCACTCGGACCTCAATCCATTCAGGGGCTAATGACGATGCCATTAACCTAGGGTAGGGTCATAGGCCTGACCTAGACGCCCAACCCAAGGTCACTACCCTAGAGTCAAGAACATCCAAAGTACAACAAAGGATACCGGCTGAAGTAACCTTGGAGTGCAATCCACTCGACCAATTATATCACTCAGATACCCCAATTCCATTCGACCAAGAAGAAGTCACTTGACCATACAAGAAACCACTCGGAGTATGGAATACCTAAAGCCACTCAGGATGGCAACAGTCAGGCATTCACTCTGTAGTCTTTAAGATCATTTACAACTCTTTATAGCTGGCGTTACCAGTAACGCCCTGTCTTAATGTACATTGAACCCTATAACGTGGGATGGCTGGGGTCCTGGCGCACTCTATATAAGCCACCCCCTCCTCTAGCACAAGGGTTCGCACCCCCTGTAACTTTCACGCATAATCCAGTCGACCAAGCCTCCAGGCACCGAGACGTAGGGCTATTACTTCCTCCCGAAAGGGCCTGAACTCGTAAAACCTAGCGTGCACAACCTCACCGTAGCTAGGACCTTGCCTCCTCCTACATACCCCCTATTCTATTGTCAGACTTATTCCCACGACACCTGAGCTGTGAGAGAACTCGGCAGTGCCCGTCTCTCTTATTTCTCGATGCTCTAACCATGAAAAAAACACCTCCCCCTCTGTTTCCTGTCTCACGCGCACCGCCACTCCCACTTCACCCCTCACATGCCCACGGTCTCCTCCTCCCATCGAATACGGTTGCATACTCGGTCTTCAACTCAATAGCTCAAAACACACGGCTTGAATGCACCTACCTAAAATAGGATGTGAAACAGTGAGGGGTCCACCAAGTCTCGAAGCGCTAAGGGCGATAGGAGGCAATTGCCAAGGTGACTGTGTTCCTTTGCTAGGGTTAGGGTTTCAGTGCACTGAGGTGGTTGGAATTTGGCGAAGCTCGGGGCGGCGAGGGCGTCTCCCTAGTGTAAGGCCAGTGTACCTGTGTCTCCGCGCGTTGGAGCGGCACTCATGGCGGGAGAAGCAAGAGGGAAGGATGCAACCATGGCGAACAGATCTACACCGACCCCATCCGCTGCGGCGGCGGCCACGCCGGCGCGGAAGGAAGGCGGATTTGCTAGCGGGGGAGCGAGCAAGTCCCCTGCAGAGAGCAAAATGCCAGATCTGGTGGCAAGCCTTTCGGCGAGATTAGGAGGCATGGTGTTTATGGACAAGGAGGAGGAGGGTTTTGTCTTTGAATACCCAAATCCGAAAGTCCGTAAAGATCATCGATGGTCTACTGTAGGTAAAGTCTGTTCTCCCCATCCAATGAAGATGTCAGTAGTTGAGAAAACAATGCTTAGAGCATGGGGTCTACACAAAGAAGCTAAGTTTGTTGAGATTGGCCCTAATATTTTTGAAGTTCACTTTGGATCCGAGGGTGATTATAGGCATGTCATTCACAATGGCCCGTGGTAGTTTGACTTCAGTGTGCTGGTGACAAAGAAGTATGAAGGTGATAAGAGACCGTCCGAGATGATCTTTGATAAAATTGATGTTTGGGTAAGGATCTCGGATCTGCCACCGGATAAGAGGACTGAAGTCTTTGGTATGGCCTTGGAAGATTGGCTGGGAGAGATAGTCAAGGTTGATGTGGATAAAATTGGTTTTGCTAGAGGATAGAGCTTTAGAGTACGATCTAAGATTTCTGTGTTTGAACCGTTAGTCCGGGGCATCTATTTGAAGAAAAAGAAGGATGATAAGGAGAAGACATGGTTTGACTTCTACTATGAGAAGATCTGGCATTTTGGTTTTGACTGTGGAAGACTTGTTCATGAGGGGGGGGGAGTGCGAACCCCTAGTTGACTCGTCGTTATAATGGGGGGCTGGCTAAGGGCTTCTCTGGGGAGGAACAACTCAGGAAAAGACAGGTCGAAAGCCAGAGGTATGAGCAGCAATAACAGTTATGGTAGCTCTCACACCGGTGAGGCGGCTAACAACAACCCTATGCGCCCTAGAGTTAGGGATATGCCTACAAAGAGGAATTTGCAAACTGAATTTTCTCGTACTTCGGACGGTCACACTGGTGACCGCCAAAGCATGTGGGTGGCGAGGTAACCAGCCCAATCAGAGGTATAGAAAAGATTGAAATGATGCATGGGTGCGACCTCGGGGATAGCCCTGAGGCTCAAAGAGAGACTGAGATGAGGAGTAAACTAATGGAGCAGCGCTCGGGGAGTCAAAGGGGTGGCCACAGGGAGGCGGAACGCGAAGGGAAGACATATGGAAGAAGCGGTGTGTATAGCAGAAATCACGTAGAGGGGGGCTCTAACGGGCGCCATGCAGAAGTGGATCGGGTCGACCCACTGGGGGGCGACATGCATGGGACCCGGGGTAGGCGCAGGGGTTATTATGTGAGAAAGGACAGGACAGATTTTCGAGAGAGACACCGGTCGGAGCCAAACACATGGAGAGATGATGGAAATAGAAAGAGGAGGCTGCGGCAGGTGTGGATAGCAAAAGGTGAAGCAGAAGTGAGAAGTGGGGAGGATGAGTTCATTCGCGATACGAGGCAAAAAACTGCCTCAGTGTTTGATCGTATCCAGGACAGAGATGATAAAGAGGCAGACCCTGGCGCCCAGGGCCACCGAGAGCAATGAATCTCCTTGCCTGGAACTGTCGGGGATTGGGGTTCGACTCGAAAGTTAGCGAACCTTGAGATCTCATGCGGTATCACAACCCAGCGGTGGTTTTCCTTTCTAAAACAAAAAAATCAGCTAGAGCTATGGAGCGGTTGAAATGGAGTTTGGGATTCACGAGTGGAGTTGTTGTGAGCTGCAATGAAAGAAGTGGGGGCTTGGCTTTGTGGTGGAGGGATCATATTCAGGTTACAGTGAGGCCGTGGTGCCAATATTTTCTTGATGCCGAGGTGGTTGGTGAGGGTAAGCTCTATAGCATCACTGGATTCTATGGAGAACCCAAAACTGAACTTCACAAAAAATCATGGGATGCCATTTGTTCTCTTCGTGCCCAAGATAATCTACCCTGGCTCTGTGTAGGTGACTTTAACGAGGCCCTCTTCCGCACGGATCAAGTGGGGGTAACCCGAGGTGTTTCACTCAAATGGAGGATTTTCCAGATTGCCTCGCCGACTGCGGCCTGGCTGATCTTGGTTTTGCTGGGTACCCCTTTACATGGGATAATAAAAGAGATGGACAGGATAACATTCAGGTTCGGTTGGATCGTGCTACTTGCAATGATGGATTCTTAAGTATGTTTCCTGAGACTTCCATTGAGCATCTGTTATGTGAAGAATCGGACCACGAAGCCCTCTTGGTGCGTATAACGGAGACGGCTCCAAGTCACGCCGGGGCGGGGGATAGACCATTCAGATTTGAGGAAGCTTGGACCCGACATGAACAGTGTGAGGCAATGATTGCGGAGGCTTAGGAAGCAGCGAGCACAGGAGAGGAGGGAGTAACGGACGTGTGGCAAAAATTGGGAAGAATGGTGGGTTTGATGCAGTAGTGGGCGAGAGAGGTATTTGGTTCTATTAGAAGGAAGATAAAATAGTTGAAAGCACAACTGTTGGAAGCGAAGGAGCGAGTGCTCAATTCAGGTTATCAGCACGAGGTGCGGGATTTAGAAGAGCAACTGAGGGAAGTGTATGAGAGGGAAGAAATAATGTACAGACAGCGCTCGAGAGTGGATTGGCTCAAAGCGGGGGATCAAAATACTCAATATTTCCAGAACCGGACATCGCATCATAAGAGGAAGAACACTATCAAGGCCTTGCAGCAAGCAGATGGATCTAGATGTATGGTTGATGAGATGAGAGCCATGGCAGCAACGTTTTATGAAGAATTGTTCACTTCGGAGAGGTCGGTAGGGGCGGAGGGTGTGCTACAAAACATTCAGTGGGCAGTCACAGAAGATATGAACACAATGCTGTCAGCACCAATTTCAGACTCTGAGATAGAGATGACTCTATTTTAGATGGGACCTACTAAAGCTCCGGGGCCGGATGGTCTTCCTGCGTTATTTTATCAGCGACACTGGTCGTTGCTTCATAATGATATTTGCAGGGCTGTTCGTGACTTTTTGAGTGGAGCAGCTACACCTGAAGGTTTTAATGCTACGGTGATAGTCATGATTCCTAAGGTCAACTCACCGGAGTTGCTATCCCAGTTTCGACCGATTAGCTTGTGTAACGTTCTATATAAGATTGCAACAAAGGTTCTTGCCAACAAGTTAAAAAGCATCCTTCCAGTTCTTATCTCAGAGGAGTAGAGTGCTTTTGTGCCTAAGCGCCTTATCACATATAATGTTTTGGTAGCCTATGAGTGCGCTCATGCCATTCGCAATAGGAAGAGGAAGAAACATGTGTGTGCAGTCAAGCTGGATATGATGAAAGCCTATGATCGAGTGGAGTGGGTGTTCCTGCAACAGATGTTGGAACAGTTTGGTTTTGCCCCAACATGGATAGCGATGATCATGCGTTGTGTGACGACGGTGAGTTTCTTGGTAAAGCTGAATGGTGCTTACTCTAGGTGTTTCTTACCTTCCCGAGGACTCAGGCAAGGAGATCCTCTTTCGCTATACTTGTTCTTATTCTGTGTTGAGGGTTTTTCTGCACTATTGAGGAAAACGCAATCAGAAAATAGACTGAAAGATGTTACGTTTGGGAGCACTGGCCCCCATATTACACATCTTTTATTTGTAGATGACAGTATTGTGTTCTTGGAGGGATCCCCGGAGTACCTAGAGACTGATAGAGGCAAAGTTGTCCCGTCTTTCGATGATATGGTGGCTATCATTTTGGAGGAAGTCGACTTTGATGACCCGACTACGAACGTGAGAGGACGTCACGCCTTAGCGATCACTAAACCAACTCCGAGAGGTTATTGACCACGCCGGAGCACGATCAACCTGACCACGAAGGTTTGTTTCCTGCAGGCAAACGAAGAACAAGCAACAAACTAAGATTGCAATCTGGATATTATGAATATAAGAGGAAAGCTTTATTGATCAAGGTGGGGTTCTATGACACCTTTGTCAGGTCGTTGAACACAAACGAAGTACGCGAAGTTGCAGCTATGGCAAACTTTAATCTAAACAAAACTCAAAGTCTAAACGATGCCCTAAGGCTATATATATGGAGGAGAGAGGGGGGAATTTCGTGGCCCTTGGAGGAGGGGTCCGAAACCAACCCTAACTCTTGTTTCCCCACACATACGGACACTAAAAACAGCCTATAATCAAGTATTTCGAAATTACATGGGCCTGGCCCAAAAATAAGGTGATGCAGCACCTAGAATAGCCTCTGGACGAAATTTATGAAGTGGCATCTTGTATATTTCGTCCAAGGCTTCATGCACTCATTATGGTGGCTTCAAAGTCCTGGAATAATCACTTGTAACTCCTTTCTTGTTCCCCTTGTGCACGCCATCATCTCCATGCTTGAACTTGCTCCAAGGTCATCTTTCTTGTCCAAGCTAGGCCCTTCATTTGTAAGCAAAACAAATGTATCCAATTTAGGCAGCATCATATTCTCATGAACATTAGAATCATTACCAGGGACAGGGAACGAAAGTACCTGGTAATTTAATTGGCGTGCGCGAGCTCTAGTAATTGGTCCAGTATGTATAGCAACAGGGGTTGTAGGTGTAACAACGGTATTGATGTCCTCATCATCCTCCCCTTCTTAAAATTAAGTCGTCCTCGACGGAAGCTCATATTCCTCACCCAAATAAGGCTTCAAATCTGCAATATTAAAAGTGGGACTAACCCCAAAATCTGCAGGCAGCTCAAGTTTATATGCATTATCATTTATTTTCTCTTACACCTTAAAAGGACCATCAGCACGTGGCATTAGCTTTGATTTGCGCAAATTAGGAAATCTATCCTTACGCAAATGTAACCAAACAAGATCTCTAGGTGCAAACACAACATGTTTTCTACCCTTATCTCCAGCAAGTTTATATTTAGCATTCATATGCTCAATGTTTTCCTTAGTTAACTCATGCATTTTTAAAATCAATTCAGCACGTTCTTTAGCATCAAAATTAACCTTCTTCGAAGATGGAAGAGGCAACTAATCAATAGGTGCACGAGGTAGGAAACCATACATAATTTCAAAAGGGCACGTCTTAGTAGTAGAATGCAAGGAACGATTATAAGCAAATTCAATATGAGGCAAGCATTCTTCCCACATTTTCTTATTATTCTTCAAAACAGCCCTAAGCATAGTAGACAATGTTCTATGGACTACTTCAGTTTGTCCATCAGTTTGGGGGTGACAAGTAGTACTAAAAAGCAGTTTAGTCCCCAACTCAGCCCATAAACATCTCCAAAAGTGGCTAAGAAATTTAGTATCACGATCTGAAACAATAGTATTTGGCACACCATGCAAGCGAATAATTTCACGAAAGAACAGATCAGCAACATTAACAGCATCATCGCTTTTATGACATAGTATAAAGTGTGCCATTTTCGATAATCTATCCATGACAACAAATATGTTATCCCTCCTATCGGGGATATACCCCGTGGTATGACCCGGCCAGAGTTATAACCCGGCTGGGACCTGATAAACCGGCACCAGTCATAACCCGGCAGATAATGATAACTCAGTTGCTAGGGGTTATGAAGCCCGAGACGTTATGAAGCCCAAGACTTTATGAAGCCCAAAACATTAAGAAGCCCATGAAGAGAAGTCAGAATAATTTAAGTCTTAGTCCGAGAAGGACTCTACATGTAACCCGCCCCTTCAACATATATAAGGAGGGGCAGGGCACCCCATAAAGGAGGGAGACAATCTTAGGGCTAGACATAACCGGGAGAGCCGGTTTACGTCGACTCCCTCGTGAGGATAATAAGACCTAGCCTCAAACAGCATGTAGGGTTATTACCGGATGATGTTTCCCGGGGCCCGAAGCTGTCTAAATCCTTGTCTTGTGTTGCGTCTCTCGATTCCGCTCAACCCCTCTCAAGCTACCACATAGATGTGTTGGCCTCACGACTAAGTCCTCACACTAGGACATCTGTCGTGACAATTCCATGACAGTTGGCGCCCACCGTGGGGCCTGCGCACAGTGGTGTTGAGTTTTTGGAGGGATCTCTCAGGGATCGAGAAGCTCACGATCAATTGAATGAAGAAGAATCCAAGAAATTAGGGTTGCTTCAGGCACACCGCTGCAAAGTCGCTGAGTCAACAAGGCCAACACGCCAAGATAAACTCGAAGACAGACTGAAATCAAGTTAAAAGAGTTGTTTCCAATCAGGATTGGCCGATGCGGCAGTTCATAGTTGGAGCAAAACCGATTCAAAGGGGGCGAACTTTCCTCCCATGAAGCAGAGGGTCAATCGAGTCTTGAAAAACATGGAATAAAAGCTGGCTGCCGTGTCAAGCCGCTGGCCTCTGATTCCTATTGTCGTAGCTTACCTGCTGCGCAAGATGTTTCCCGATGAATCACCGGTCGCCCCTGAAGATGGCCGATCTTGCTCCCCAAATTGTCGTGCCAGCTCACCTCCATTCTAAGTCGTCATGCGGCCTCATCCTCGTCGTGACCCGCCACGGGCGATCCTCCTCGGCTTTTCACGTTGTTCCGCACGGGGTCAACCTCCTACAGTCTCGTTAAGCTGCATGTGGGGCAGCCGCTTCCAAGCTGCCTCCACCACACATCCTCCTTTGGTGGCCGCGTTGAGTAGTCTTGGTCGCCGGCCTCCTCCGCCACTTCATTGACCCGGGCCGCTTCCAAGTCGACGTCGCCTTGTCTACATCGTCGGCTTGCCTAGCTTCTATGAGTCGCCACCCTCTGAGCCGCCTCTGCCGCAGTTCACCTCGCGAGTCAAATCCGCTCCAGGCCTCCAACCGAGCCAAACCGCCACCAATCCGGCTACGCATTCCGACCTGCGGTGTGAGTCACCCTGCCTCCACTTGCCTCCGAGCCACTGTTTTGCCGTCACGGATTACCCTCAGGCCGGCACTGTTGCCTCGCCTCTGAGTTGGAGTGTATTTCGAGTCGCTCCGGTGGCCGTTTGAGTCGCCAAACGCTGAGTGGCCTTCTTTTGACATCACCTGCCGCCTCATTCAGTGCCAAGCAGCCGCCGAGCCACTCCACATCCTCACTGCGTGGCATCACCGCCGAGCGCCATGCCTCGGCCCCGAGTCATCTCCACGGCCCGCTGTCATGGTTAAACCGCCGCGCCCATCTACCGAGTCTCCTTCGTTGCGACCCGCCGTCACCATGGCCCGAGTTGTCTTATTGCAAGGGCTCCGCTATGTCGAGTCGCCTGTCGCTCCAAGCTATCGTCGCTCCTCTGCGCCGGGTCTCGCCGTGACCCATCTCCTGAGTCGCTGTTCTGAGCCGGCCCTGATGAGTCGCTGGCCTCACCTCCATGCTTTGTGGGAGACCCACCTCCTTGGTTACAGCCATGCTTAGTCTCCAGAGTTCAACCTCTGCGTCAAGTCACCATCGCCGAGTCACCGGGTGGCCTCACTTCCACGGCCCTGCTCTAAATCGCTGGCTTCGCCCGCCGCCGCCGGTTTGGCCTTTCGCTCTGCTCTGTGCTGACCCCCGACATGTGCTTCTCAGTACGCTTTCGGTAACCTCTGGAGAAGGTCGTGTACGCCTATGAAAATCTAGGTGTGTATCTTGAGATCGAGCAGCGGTGAAACAATCTCAGGCAGTGGATCTCTTTAATCCTGATGAGCCTGTTTGTTGGAAAGATTAAGGCGAGCCATATTCAGGTTAAGCAAACAACAGCTAGTATTGACGTTCAGTTAATGTTAGCCAAGTTGGAAGCGACACTACCAGTTGGCTTATCTCAATTCGGTGGGACTAAAGATTGGCAGCCAACGGACATTGTTAATAAGGATGGTATTCTTAATCAAAAGAGGGCTGGACTTCCGCGATCTCAGTACCGGGGGTTAACACTCTGATGAAGGGAGATCTTATAAAAGACTTGCTATCATAGAGTAGCGTCCGCGTTGATTATATTGTGCACAGAGTTCAAGAACTTGCTGAAAGAACATATTTGAAGAATTATGATTACATACGCTGTTGTGGCCTTCTCATTACCAAATCGCCACCTTGCTCCGGTCTTTTGTCGTGGCTTCAAGCCATCTCAGGCGCCGTTGTGCTCGGACCACCGCCTCTACAGCCCGGCAGTGTTCGTTTCGGGTCACCAGCTGCGGCCGTAAACCGCCTTGCCGGATCCAAGTGCTGCCTTAACACGCCCGCGGTGAGCTGCCCTGCGTTGCTGAGTTGCCGGGTGCCTCGACCACCCGCCTCCGTCGCCATGATGCACTTCCGAGCCGCCTTACCTCGGCGGTGAGCCGCCATGCCAGCCCTGTGTCCAGCACCGTCTCCGCTGCTTCACCGCGAGCCGCCGTGGCTCAAGCCGCCGCCCATTGTTCGGCAGTCAGCCGCCTGCAACTGGCCCGGCTGTTCTCAAAACCGGCCGCTGTCTTGCGCCCTACCGGTTTGCTCTGTCCCGCTGCTGTAACAAGTTGTTGTAAACCGGAGTGGCCTCAAACCGCCACGGTCACCTGCAAAGCGGACGAAGCCGACACCACCCTGTCCGGTTCCGACCGCGTCGCCGAAGTCGTCGTCTTCTAGTCTGAGTCGCCTTCATGGCCTATTGACCCGCCATCGGAGCTGGCTCTGTCCGCCTCGCATCCTGCCTCTGCTCTGCCATTACCTCACCATGCCGCTCCGCAAGGGTGCCAACCCACTGGGCAGAGCCCAACTGAGTCGCCTGCACCGGCTGCCCGCTGGTTTGCTGCCCTCACCGGCCGCCGCTTTACCGCTCCTTTACTGAGATTAAATCGGTGTCGCCATTGCGCTGAGCCACCCCTTACGCACGTTGAAATCGCCGGATGATGCGGCCAGTGTGGCGTCACGGGTGATCAATTGCATGCTCAAAGACCGGGCAAAGTCTGGTGCGCCACGGCTCGCGCTCAGCTCTGGATGTCTCACTCTTTGCAGACGGATTAGTGGACCAGAATACAGGGCTTGTATTTGACAAGAGCACTGAATTTTAAAGACAGAGTACTGGTAAACTGATGTAAGGAAGACTGCGATGACCCGCCGATGTGGTTAACCCACCATGGCTGATCCGTTGCACCTCGTTGTGGCCTTGCTCTTCTACCATCATTGGGTGTTAAGCCGCCTCGACTTGCTTTGGCCCTATCATCCGCCTTCTTGCCGCTCCTGCTTAGAGGAAGAAGTGATGGGTGCCAGCGGTTTGTGTGAAATTGGATTAGGAAAAAAGGCAGAGCCACCCCGCGTTAAAAAAAAGGGGGTCACGTGGATGGTATGCTACATCACATCAGCGGAGCTTAACATGCATATACTACTCAGTATTATTGTGACGCCCCCGATTCAATCGTACACTAATCATACACGCAAACGTGTACAATCAAGATCAGAGACTCACGGGAAGATATCACAACACAACTCTACAAATAAAATAAGTCATACAAGCATCATATTACAAGCTAGGGGCCTCGAGGGCTCGAATACAAGAGCTCGATCATAGACGAGTCAGCGGAAGCAACAGTATCTGAATACAGATATAAGTTAAACAAGTTTGCCTTAAGAAGGCTAGCACAAACTGGGATACAGATCGAAAGAGGCGCAGGCCTCCTGCTTGGGATCCTCCTAAACTACTCCTGGTCGTCATCAGCGGCCTGCACGTAGTAGTAGGCACCTCTAGTGTAGAAGGAGTAGTCGTCGACAGTGGCGTCTGGCTCTTGGGCTCCAACGTATGGTCGCAGCAATCAGGTATAGAAAGGGGGAAAAGAGAGGGCAAAGCAACCGTGAGTACTCATCCAAAGTACTCGCAAGCAAGGAGCTACACTACATATGTATGCATTGGTATCAAATGGAATAAGGCTATCATATGTGGACTGAACTGCAGAATGCCGGAATAAGAGGGGGATAGCTAGTCATATCAAAGACTACGCTTCTGGTAACCTCCATCTTGCAGAAGAAGAAGAGAGTAGATGGTAAGTTCACCCGGTATCATCGCATAGCATAATCCTAACCGATGATCTTCCCTTCGTCGCCCTACGAGAGAGCGATCACCGGTTGTATCTGGCACTTGGAAGGGTGTGTTTTATTAAGTATCCGGTTTTAGTTGTCATAAGGTCAAGGTACAACACCGGGTCGTCCTTTTACCGAGGGACACGGCTATCCGAATAGATCAACTTCCCTGCAGGGGTGCACCACATTTCCCAACACGCTCGATCCCCTTTGTCCGGACACAATTCTCTAGGTCACCTCGGAAGATCAACACGTCGCAGCCCTACCTAGGCACAACAAAGAGGTCAGCACGCTGGTCTAAATCCTATGGCGCAGGGGTCTGGGCCCATCGCCCTTTGCACACCTGCACGTTGCGAACGCGGCCGGTGAGCAGACCTAGACTCCCTTATACAAGAGTAGGCGTTCCAGTCCAACCCGGCACGCGACACTCAGTCGCTGACGTCACGAAAGCTTCGGCTGATACCACGACGTCGAGTGCCCATAACTGTCCCCGCATAGATGGTTAGTGCGTATAGGCCAGTAGCCAGACTCAGATCAAATACCAAGATCTCGTTAAGCGTGTTATTTTGAAATAACCACGGACGCCGACCAGGGCCAGGCCCACCTCTCTCCTAGGTGGTCTCAACCTGCCATGTCGCTCCGCCTCAAAGTAACAGTCGGGGGCCGTCGGGAACTCAGGCCCACCACTACCTGGATGGAGCCACCTGCCCCTTCAGCCCCCATCTCCGAACAGTATCATAAGTAATGTAACAGTATAAGTATATATCATATGCCCGTGATCACCTCCCGATTGATCATGGCCCAGTAGTATAGCATGGCAGACAGACAAGAGTGTAGGGCCACTGATGGAACACTAGCATCCTATACTAAGCATTTAGGATAGCAGGTAAAGGTAACAACAGTAGTAGCAAGGACAGGCTATCCATCAGAATAGGATTAACGGAAAGCAGTAACATGCTACACTACTCTAATGCAAGTAGTAGAGAGAAGAATAGGCGATATCTGGTGATCAAGGGGGGCTTGCCTGGTTGCTCTAGCAAGAGAGAGGGGCCGTCAACACCGTAGTCGTACACACGGACACCGGTAGTAGTCTCGGAGTCTACCGGAAAGAAGTAACGAAGGGGGAACATAATAAATAACAGAGCAATCAAAGCAACACAAAGCATAACATGGTGATACGCGGTGCTAGGGGTGACCTAACGTAGTAGGAGGTGATACCGGCGAAGGGGGAAAAACATCCGGGAAAGTATCTCCGGTGTTTCGCGTTTTCAGACCGGTGAACCGGAGGGGGAAAGTTGCGTGTTTGATATTCTAGGGGTGCGTGGCGGACGAACGGGCTGCGTATCCGGATTCGTCTCGTCGTTCTGAGCAATTTTCATGTTGAAAATATTTTAATCCGAGTTACGGATTAAAAGATATGATTTTCTAAAGAGTTTATTAATTTCTGGAATTTAATTAATTATGTAACTTAATTTCGAAAATGGATTTATGACATCAACATGATGTCATGCTGACATCAGCGGTCAACAGGGTTGACTGGTCAACCTGACCAGTGGGTCCCACTGGTCAGTGACACATTTTAATTAAACAAATTAATTAACCTAATTAATATTAATTAGGAGGGTGGGCCCCACTGTCATACTCTGTTAGTTAATTAACAGTAGTTAATTAGGTTAATTAGTCATTAGATTCATTAATCTTAATTAGTTAATTTAATCAGAATTAATTAAGTTAATTAATTAATTATTATTTTTTATTTTTTTAAACCCCCTTTTTTTATTAACGTTCTGGGGTGGGGGCCCCCTGTCATAGGCCCTGGGGGCCTTATCGGGCACACGGGCGCGGATGGGCGCCGGGACCCGGCTGGGCACCCGAGCGGGGCTGATGGGCGCCGGCCGGCGGCCACGGCAGGGTGGCCGCAGCCGGCCGGAGCAGGGCAGCGAGGCGAGGGGGGCGGTGGCCTACGTGGCCACGAGCGAGGCGGAAGGCGGCGGAGGCAGCGGGCAGAGGGGGCCCGAGCGGCACCGGGCATGGGGCAGTAACGAGCGCGGCGCAGTAGTGCGCGAGCGGACGGCGGTTGCGGTGGCGTGTGCGGGGGCGCCAGCGGCAGCTACGGAAGCGGGCGAGGCGGGGAAATGCAGCGGAGCGGGCAGGGGAAGGGTAGCAGGCAGAGCGGCGCGCGGGGACCTGCCGAAGCACGGGTAAACGGGAGGTGGCCGGGGCACGGCCATGGGCGGCGTGCAGCGGGCGTGCAGGTAGGCGGGCCGCGGCGTGGCAGGAGCAGCGATGGCGGCTGCGGGAGGAGCGGCTGGCGCTGGAGGCTTGGGCGCTGGCCGGCGCTGGACGCGCATGGGCGTGCGACATGCGGCGCGGGTGCGAACGGCGCAAGGCCGACGCGGCTATGGAGAGATAGGGGAAAAGGGGAGGCGTGGCGTGGCGCCTCACCGGCGTTCGTGGGGAAATGGCAGCGAGGCTCGGGGCGGAGGACGAGGACGACGGCGATGCGGCACCGGCGAGGTCCAGGCGGGGCAGCGGTGGTCGCAGCGTCTGCGGCCTTCGGGCGCGGTCTTGAGAAAGGGGGAGGCGAGGGAGAGATGTCGGGACGGCGTCGACGGGGTCCGGCGAGCGCCTGGCGACGGGGGACGGCGGGGGAGGCCGTGGGGCGTCGGGGGCGACGGGATAGGGGTCGATCCCGATCCAGATCGATAGAGGGAGGAGAGAGCGAGAGGGGGAGTGGGGGAGTGGGGGGTTACGGGTTAGGGTTTCCCCCTCATGGGGATAAGGCACGGGCGTGTCGGCCGGCTGGGCCAGGTGGGCCGGCCTGGCCGGTGAGGTGGGTCGTCTGGCCTAGTTGGCCAGGGGGCCTTTTTTCTTTCTAGTTTTGTTTTGTCTTTTGCTTTTGTATTTTATTTTCTTTTATTTCTTTTCCTTTTCTGTTTTATTTAATTTAGGACATTTAGGTATTTTATAAAAATGTGTCTTCTACTCCATAACTTCCTATGCCATACTTGTATTACTCCAAACATTTTAGTTTTAATATCTGAAAACTTTTATTGTTTGCCCCTATTTTGAATTTGAATTTGAATCAGTTTCGACGCGAGATTAGGGACAGTAACGAAGGTGACGTGGCGTGATTAACAGGGAATTACTGTAGCTTAAATATCTGGGCGTCACAATTCTCCTCCACTACAAGGAATCTCGTCCCGAGATTTAGGAGGTAGAGAAGGGGGAAAGGTCTAGTTACGAAATTCTAACGGATCTTCTCGGTGTTGGCTGCTCTTCTCGAAGAGATCGATCCATTGTATTGATGTCTTCAATCCACTGCTTCAAGTCATCATTATGAAGTCGTCTTCCTTCCTTCAGGAACTCCATCGTACTTACGAAAGAATAAAGGTGGGCATACCGGGTGAACAGACCTGTACAAGGTGGACTATCTGGTCGATAACATCGAGGAAGGTGGCGAAAGTAGCTCTCGAATTGAAACTTACGAAAATATCGAGAGCAATGTAAGGAGGTATCATGGGAAGTTTCGAGCAGGCAGGTAATCGTTCGATGCCTGAAACAGGGTGTGAAAAGGGATTCAAAGCAACGGGAATAAGTATTGTGTCTGATAGCAGAATTGATGATCTCTCGGAAGGTGGTTCGTGAATCACATACGAGGCCAAGTACGAGGAGTTAACTTTGGGAACCGGGGGTGTATAGGAGAGTCAGGTTTCAATCCTATGGAAATGTGGGTTATGGGCCCACCATGCGGGTTAAAAATAGGGAGGGTGATGTCATCTTGCATGGTCATGATAGCAAGGCATGTTAGAAAATAGTCTGTCAGTTATGTCGCCAACAATTTTGGTGCCAAGGGCGAGGGACGAAGAGAACCATATTCCTGCTCGATGAACAAGGCGGACCAATAGGCAAAGTTCTCGTCCATCGGTGACTACCGGAATGTTATCAACATAGTAACAGGGTCTTGCTGACAGAATCGTACATCGAGGTGTTTACATAAGTAGGAGAATATTACTGCTTATGTCATATAGATCATAGAAAGGGTTTAAACAAACCAATGGAAAGGGAAAAGTGTTTATCAGATTTAATCAGAACAATGGAAAGAAAAATGTGTTTAAACACATAATTCAGGGGTATATCCTTCCCAAAGACAAGCATAGCATGATATCCATGACAGGATATAACGTAGAAAACCATCTAGGTAATGGGAGAGAATTTTCATGGCATTACCCATACAACGGTGTTAGGATAATTAAGAAAGAAACATTTAGCATTGGGCTTCAAATGTTCTTGTTGAAAATCGGAGTACCACAGACATGCTTCGAGATAGCATTGACATGGTTTTCAAGCAAAGGTCGGATTTTGGATACACAAAGGATCCATCGGGAACAACTTATAGAATAAGTCTTACAATTTCCCCATGAAAGAATGGATATCCTTGCTAAAAAGGAAGTTATAACAATAGGTCCTCCGGTCAGGTGTGCTAGGCATGACATCACATTACCGAGTCATATAAAGACCAATGCTATAACTCTTGGAGATATGTTCCAACCATCATATCTGACCGAGGTTCGGATCCGACCGGTGTTAGGATACCTCCAACTTAGGATGCCTGAGAAGAAAAGGTGTAGCACAATTGACGAGATGACATTATAAGATTCTCGGGCAATGAACTATGGAAGCGAGTTCCAAAACAAGATTTCATCGGTAAACCAAGGAGAGGATGAGGAGGTGGCTGATGAACTCAGCGACAATTCATCAAGATTTCCTAAGGATGGATTTCCACAATTAAATATTGAACGAAAATGCACCTGGAAATATGGACCAAGTAGGACGTTCAAAGTTAGAATGGTGATTCGATAACGAAACTATCGACCATTCACTTCTAAACAATAGGGTTGCTAGAGATATCAAATTCCCACAACAGAGTTCACTCAACATGGGGCCAAGAAAAGAATGGTGATGGCGAGAAGCATCACTGTAACAAGAATTTCTTAAGAGGTGGTGAAATTCTCACAACCTTCTTGATATATAAGATGGTAATACTCCAACGTAGAACTTATTACAAGCTGGATAGCAAGTTGCATCCATAACATGAATAAGTTTGTGACCGAAGGAAGGTAAGGATGTTGTCAATGGTAACTCATATTACCAAGGGGTGAGGGTGGTACTTATCATCATGAATTCGACTGGTATTCTGGTAAGATTCAAAATGTTGATGATGATCACAACAAATTTTGTCGAGAGATTTCATGAAGATGTAATCGATCAATGATGACATCAAGTCAAACGAATGATGAAGTGAAAGGTTATTTGAACCACGAGTACGACACAACTCAAAATCAAGCTTGCTATTCAAGGCGAAATGATATGACGAGGAAAATCGACGTAAGCTTAGCTCATCGTCGAAAGTGGTGCTCCAGGAATAAGGACGAGGTAGCACAGTTAAAATCATCAAGACAATGATATAGCCAAACAGGCTAGGAATGGCGTGATCAGGTACAAACGCGTACTTAAAGAAGATTACTAAGAGTTGTTGAACCATAGTGCGGACTCGGTTCAATTATCGGTCTTTGAGTGTTTAATAACTCAGAGCCCGTGAAAAATTGGAATCAGTGAGAATGTAGTACTTGGTGAAGAACTCATAAGAGGTTAGGTAGTACTTGGTATTATTGAGGTACCATGGTGTAATACTCGACGGAAGATCAAAGTAAAGGTTGGAATGGTGTATTGATCCACAGAAGACAAGTGCTTAAACTTGCCCGTGAAATGGGGTCAAAGAAGAACATATGGTCAAAACCACGATTGCAAAAGGCCGGATCCCAGATATAAGAACTTATACCAAGGGAAAAAAATTAATTTAAGGGAAGCTTTAATGATAAGATCTACATCGTGTCCATGGGCATGAACACAAAGTTCAAGGTCGACTCCCACTTCTCCAATGCAAAACATTTCATTCACTTCTCGCGTTCGATGACGTAGTAGTGTTGAAATTTTATTTGGCAAAATACCAGAAGAGTATGACTCATGAAAACTTTCGAGTTCACACATATTAAGGAAGGCATAGGTTCAACCCGTCAGGGTATCGTGGAAACATATACCACAAGCTTCAATCGTGAATACCACCAGCTCGAAAACAGAGCATGGTTGAGAAAATAGAGGATACAATTTACCAAAATCATTATGTATCCGAGGAAAGGCTCACAAGCTTATAGAATATGAAGGACGCTGTCGGATAAAATCCAACAAAGGATCTCGTGGTCCACCAGGGGTCTGATGTGAGCATCGGTACTCAACCAGAGGAAGAAGGAATGCAAGGAGATCAGTTTATGGAACAACTGACCAATCCAAGCTCAAATGCAAAGGAGTTATGACTTCCAAATTAAGGGCTCAAAAACAAACGCTCTGAGTAAGGATGGATAAGTTGAGTAGACTTAGGGGCACAATCAATGGCAATTTGTTTGGTCGAGAACCAGCTCATGTTCAAAATGGCGTCTGAGCCGGAAAGATAATTTAGAAGGGTCGATTGATGATTGTGTGCATTCGCACACATGTTGAATCAATAGGATCAAAATGACAGTCTCAAAAGATACTAGTGAATATTCCTAGTGATATGGGAGCACCCATAATGTAAGCATACAAGTATTTGTAGAGCAATAGTTCGAAGAGGATGCTCAGAAGGTCGGATAGTATTTCAGAGTATCTTATGAAGCATATGAACAACTAGGGATGAACGGATACTCGATAAGTGTGAGAATTATCCATAGGGGTATTCAGGTGACAAAGAGCAGCAAGGCAGTAAGCTTAAAGGATTTTTGGAACAACGGAGAGCAATTTAGAGCATCTCGTAACAACAAGAGCAACTGAGAATGAAGGTATGAACGACAATTGTAGGTAGTTATCCATAAGGGTATATCGGTGGTAGGGGATTGTCAAGTCGGTGGGAACAAGGGTCTCGGGAAAACCTCGGAGAGTATCTTCGGAATCTTCTGGTGCAGCAAGTGATCATCTAGAGTGAGGGGCTCTTCGGGAGAAAGTATTTACGAGAACCTAAAGTTAGTCCTTTTAGCAAAATCATTTAACCCGAATAGTAGAGAGATCAGAGTCCCAGAGTATAGATCGAGGAGTAAAAGATCCTAATACCACCCAATTGGCGACGTGGGCCCGTAAGACACACAGCCATGTTAGGAAAAAGTTTTGTAATGTCTAGACTCGACTTCGGCCAAGGAGTGTGGAAGGGGGATTCCTACAGGCAGTCGGCTCTGATACCAACTTGTGACGCCCCCGATTCAATCGTACACTAATCATACACGCAAACATGTACGATCAAGATCAGGGACTCACGGGAAGATATCACAACACAACTCTACAAATAAAATAAGTCATACAAGCATCATATTACAAGCCAGGGGCCTCGAGGGCTCGAATACAAGAGCTCGATCATAGACGAGTCAGCGGAAGCAACAATATGTGAATATAGACATAAGTTAAACAAGTTTGCCTTAAGAAGGCTAGCACAAACTGGGATACAGATCGAAAGAGGCGCAGGCCTCCTGCTTGGGATCCTCCTAAACTACTCCAGGTCGTCGTCAGCGGCCTGCACGTAGTAGTAGGCACCTCCAGTGTAGAAGGAGTCGTCGTCGACAGTGGCGTCTGGCTCCTGGGCTCCAACGTCTGGTCGCGGCAATCGGGTATAGAAAGGGGGAAAAGAGAGGGCAAAGCAACCGTGAGTACTCATCCAAAGTACTCGCAAGTAAGGAGCTACACTACATATGTATGCATTGGTATCAAATGGAATAAGGCTATCATATGTGGACTGAACTGCAGAATGCCGGAATAAGAGGGGGATAGCTAGTCATATCGAAGACTACGCTTCTGGTAACCTCCATCTCGCAGCAGAAGAAGAGAGTAGATGGTAAGTTCACCAGGTATCATCCCATAGCATAATCCTAACCGATGATCCTCCCTTCGTCGCCCTGTGAGAGAGCGATCACCGGTTGTATCTGGCACTTGGAAGGGTGTGTTTTATTAAGTAACCGGTTCTAGTTGTCATAAGGTCAAGGTACAACTCCGGGTCGTCCTTTTACCGACGGACACGGCTATTCGAATAGATCAACTTCCCTGCAGGGGTGCACCACATTTCCCAACACGCTCGATCCCCTTTGTCTGGACACACTTTTCTGGATCATGCCCGGCCTCGGAAGATCAACACGTCGCAGCCCTACCTAGGCACAACAGAGAGGTCAGCATACCGGTCTAAATCCTATGGCGCAGGGGTCTGGGCCCATCGTCCTTTGCACACCTGCACGTTGCGAACGCGGCCGGTGAGCAGACCTAGCCTCCCTTATACAAGAGTAGGCGTTCTAGTCCAACCCGGCGCGCGCCGCTCAGTCGCTAACGTCACGAAGGCTTCGGATGATACCACGACGTCGAGTGCCCATAACTGTCCCCGTGTAGATGGTTAGTGCGTATAGGCCAGTAGCCAGACTCAGATCAAATACCAAGATCTCGTTAAGCGTGTTATTTTGAAATAACCACGGACGCCGACCAGGGCTAGGCCCACCTCTCTCCTAGGTGGTCTCAACCTGCCCTATCGCTCCCTAAAAGTAACAGTCGGGGGCCGTCGGGAACTCAGGCCCACCACTACCTGGATGGAGCCACCTACCCCTTCAGCCCCCATCTCCGAACAGTATCATAAGTAATGTAACAGTATAAGTATATATCATATGCCCGTGATCACCTCCCGAGTGATCACGGCCCAGTAGTATAGCATGGCAGACGGACAAGAGTGTAGGGCCACTGATGGAACACTAGCATCCTATACTAAGCATTTAGGAAAGCAGGTAAAGGTAACAACAGTAGTAGCAAGGATAGGCTATGCATCAGAATAGGATTAACGGAAAGCAGTAACATGCTACACTACTCTAATGCAAGTAGTAGAGAGAAGAATAGGCGATATCTGGTGATCAAGGGGGGCTTGCCTGGTTGCTCTGGCAAGAGAGAGGGGCCGTCAACACCGTAGTCGTACACACGGACACCGGCAGTAGTCTCGGAGTCTACCCGAAAGAAGTAACGGAGGGGGAACATAATAAATAACAGAGCAATCAAAGCAACACAAAGCATAACATGGTGATACGCGGTGCTAGGGGTGACCTAACACAGTAGGAGGTGATACCGGCGAAGGGGGAAAAACATCCGGGAAAGTATCCCCGGTGTTTTGCGTTTTTGGACCGGTGAACCGAAGGGGGAAAGTTGCGTGTTTGATATGCTAGGGGTGTGTGGCGGACGAAAGGGCTGTGTATCCGGATTCATCTCGTCGTTCTGAGCAATTTTCATGTTGAAAATATTTTAATCCGAGTTACGGATTAAAAGATATGATTTTCTAAAGAGTTTATTAATTTCTGAAATTTAATTAATTATTTAACTTAATTTCGAAAATGGATTTATGACATCAACATGATGTCATGCTAACGTCAGCAGTCAACAGAGTTGACTGGTCAACCTGACCAGTGGGTCCCACTGGTCAGTGACACATTTTAATTAAACAAATTAATTAACCTAATTAGTATTAATTAGGGGGGTGGGCCCCACTGTCATACCGTGTTAGTTAATTAACAGTAGTTAATTAGTCATTAGATTCATTAATCTTAAATAGTTAATTTAATCAGAATTAATTAAGTTAATTAATTAATTATTTTTATTATTTTTTAAAACCCCTATTTATTAACGTTCTGGTGTGGGGTCCCCCTGTCATAGGCCCTGGGGGCCTTATCGGGCACACGGGCTCGGGTGGGCGCCGGGACCCAGCTGGGCACCCGAGCGAGGCTGGTGGGCACCGGCCGGCGGCCACGGCATGGCGGCCGCAGCCGGCCGGAGCAGGGCAGCGAGGCGAGGGGGGCGGTGGCCTATGGGAGGAGGTCTGGGTGGCCACGAGCGAGGCGGAAGGCGGTGGAGGCAGCGGGCAGATGGGGCCCGAGCGGCGCCGGGCATGGGACGATGACGAGCGCGATGCAGTAGCGCGCGAGCGGACGGCGGTTGCGGTGGCGTGTGCGGGGGCGCCGGCGGCAGCTACGGAAGCGGGCGAGGCGGGGAAATGCAGCGGAGCGGGCAGGGGAAGGGTAGCAGGCAGAGCGGTGCGCGGGGACCTGCCGAAGCGCGGGCAAACAGGAGGTGGCCGGGGCGCGGGGCACGGCCGTGGGCGGCGCGCAGGTAGGCGGGCCGCGGCATGGCAGGAGCAGTGATGGCAGTTGCGGGAGGAGCGGCTGGTGTTGGAGGCTCGGGCGCTGGCGGGCGCTGGACGCGCACGGGCGTGCGACGTGTGGCGTGGGCGCGAACGGCACAAGGCCGACGCGGCTGTGGAGAGACCAATCCTCCCTCGACCAATCCCCCTCCCCTTCTTCCCTCTCTGCCATGAGGTGAGCCTCCACGCCCATGCCATCGCTTCTGCCCACCATGCTCCGGGCGAGCTTGAGCTCGAGCTCAGGGTAGCTCGTCACCGCGCCTCCGACCCCCTCGGCAGTCGTGGAGAGGAACGTCAAGTCCCTCTTCATCCCTTGCCACCACGCCCGCACCGCCACGGCCTCTGGATCGACCTCTCTGACATGTCTCCTCCCTCTTCTTCACGGACCCGAAGACCACCAAGTTCCGCGCGCCCTCGCGTCGTCTCTGCCGCGCCTTCTGCCTCGTCTTCATATCCTAGGGGCACTAGGTGAGCAGCTTCCCCTTCCTGCTCCGTCCCGTCGCGCATCCGTCCCCGTAGATGTCGTTACGTCCCTGCCAATGCCGCGTACTTCGTGCTCCGGCCAAGGCTGGTGCTTCCTTTCATGTTCGCGGTTGCCCGTGCATCGCTCTGCTCCGGATCCCTAGTGTTCTTCACCACACGCATGCAGCAACGTCAGTGCCTCGCCTCCATTCGCGCACATGCTCAGGGCCTCGCCCAACTCCTACCCGAAACCTCGCCATCGCCCGAGGCGAGCACGAGCTCGTCTTCGACAGAACTCACGCGCGCACACCCTGCAGTTGGTCCGCATGCACACACACACACACACACACACACACACACATCTAGACCCCATTCCGCACGCCTGCCGTGGCTCTGCATTGCAAGCCGTCGCCGTCTAGCTCGTCACTGCCGGCGCCGGTGATTTTCTGTGTTGTCATGGCAAAAGGCTCAGCCTTCTGGCTCTGGTTCAAAAGGAACCAGGCGCCCGCTCCATGCAGACCCGCCCTCCTTAGCGCAGTGGTTGACCACGCATGCCCGCACCGGGGAGACCCGGGTTCGATCCCCCGCGGGCGCGGTTTGATTCCCCCATTTTTTTGCAATATGCGTGAGGATGACAGACGCGTCCCACCTGCCATACACACACACACCGCAGAGCCCCACTCATCGTCCTCTCTGTCTACACGCCCCTCTCCACACCCACACTCCTGCGAGCTCAGCACCCCGGGCCCTCTCGTCATTGAGAGTGGTTGGCCCAGCCCGTGTTCCCTGTTGTTTTAATTTCTTTTGCATATTTACAGGGAATGCCATCATCTTGCATTGCTCATATTTAAATAACCATGCATCGGATTAAAATGTTTTATATATGAAAAATGCTTCGAATTTCATCTAGTTTCATAATATGCAATTTTCATCCATGTTTAAAATGTTTAAACCTGCTGTTTGTTTAATGTTGCTTAAATGCCATGTTAAAATGAAATATTTCATAACTAATTAACCGTAGCTCCGAATTTAATAAAATTTATATGTAAATGGGGTAGAAAAATGCATAGTTTAACATGGTGCGCTCTTCTTGCATGTTTAGCAACCCTAGAATATGGTTTAGGGCAGAACAGTACCAAATTCATAAATATGCATGTGGGGATTTCCGGAATGCCATCATCTTGCATTGCTCATATTTAAATAACCATGCATCGGATTAAAATGTTTTATATATGAAAAATGCTTCGAATTTCATCTAGTTTCATAATATGCAATTTTCATCCATGTTTAAAATGTTTAAACCTGCTGTTTGTTTAATGTTGCTTAAATGCCATGTTAAAATGAAATATTTCATAACTAATTAACCGTAGCTCCGAATTTAATAAAATTTATATGTAAATGGGGTAGAAAAATGCATAGTTTAACATGGTGCGCTCTTCTTGCATGTTTAGCAACCCTAGAATATGGTTTAGGGCAGAACAGTACCAAATTCATAAATATGCATGTGGGGATTTCCGGAATTGTTGTTTGTTTATTTCCGACCTCATTTAAACTTGAATAGATAGTTAGTTTATTTATGCTTCACCTCTTTCCATGTTAATCAACATTTAATATTATTGGGTACACAAACGAGATCGAACTAAACAACTTGAATGCGGTGTTCCGTTAATATGCAACGAGTTGCATATTGAGCTCCACTTAACTTGTAGTTTTGCTTGTGCACTTTGCCATGCCATGCCTCATTAAACCGGACATGCATCATACTTGGTTGTGCATCATGCCATGATTATGTGATAGTTGTTTACCATGTTGTTTGCTTTTTTCCGGTGTTCCTTCTTCGGGTTAGTTCCGATAACGTCGTGTGTGTGAGGATCTGTTCGACTACGTCCGTTTGTCTTCTTCATGGACTTGTTCTTCTTCCTTGCGGGATCTCAGGTAAGATGACCATACCCTCGAAATCACTTCTATGTTTGCTTGCTAGACGCTCCCTCTATTGCTATGCCTATGCTACGATACCTACCACTTGCTTATCATGCTTCCCATATTGCCATGTCAAGCCTCTAACCCACCTTGTCCTAGCAAACCGTTGTTTGGCTATGTTACCGCTTTGCTCAGCCCCTCTTATAGCGTTGTTAGTTGCAGGTGGGAGTTTGTTCCTTGTTGGAACATGGATATTTTGTTGGGATATCACAATATCTCTTATTTAATTAATGCATCTATATACTTGGTAAAGGGTGGAAGGCTCGGCCTTATGCCTGGTGTTTTGTTCCACTCTTGCCGCCCTAGTTTCCGTCATATCGGTGTTATGTTCCCGGATTTTGCGTTCCTTACGCGGTTGGGTTATAATGGGAACCCCTTGACAGTTCGCTTTGAATAAA
The DNA here is from genome assembly GCF_003073215.2 of Triticum urartu. Classification (NCBI taxonomy): domain Eukaryota; kingdom Viridiplantae; phylum Streptophyta; class Magnoliopsida; order Poales; family Poaceae; genus Triticum; species Triticum urartu. The sequence goes on from NC_053025.1 coordinate 281,827,758, forward strand.
ACTCCTCCAGCAAGGCCCAACCTTGGTTTTACCATTTGCACTAACAACCTATAACCTTCCCTTGGGTTTTCGCGAGCCTAAGGGTCATCTTTGTTTTAAACCCCCCCTGGGCCAGTGCTCCTCTGAGTGTTGGTCCAAAACGGGCAGCCTGCGGGGCCACCTCGGGGCAACTCGAGGGTTGGTTTTACTCGTAGCTTGACCTATCCGGTGTGCCCTGAGAACGAGATATGTGCAGCTCCTATCAGGATTTGTCGGCACATCGGGCGGCTTTGCTGGTCTTGTTTTACCTTGTCGAAATGTCTTGTAACTGGGATTCCGAGTCTGATCGGGTCTTCCCGCTAGAAGGAATATTCTTCGTTGATCGTGAGAGCTTGTGATGGGCTAAGTTGGGACACCCCTGCAGGGATTTGAACTTTCGAAAGCCGTGCCCGCGGTTATGGGCAGATGGGAATTTGTTAATTTCCGGTTGTAGAAAACCCGAAGTTGATCTTAATTAAAATACATCAACCGTGTGTGTAGTCGTGATGGTCTCTTTTTGGCGGTGTCCGGGAAGTGAATACGGTGTTGGTGTAATGCTTGACGTAGGTTGTACTAGGATCACTTCTTGATCATAGTTTCTCGGCCGTGCTTTTGCCTTCTCTTCTCGCTCTCATTTGCGTATGTTAGCCACCATATATGCTAGTCGCTTGCTGCAGCTCCACATCATACCTTTGCCCTTCCTATAAGCTTAAATAGTCTTGATCGTGAGGGTATGAGATTGCTGAGTCCCTGTGACTCACAGATACTTCCAAAACCAGCTTGCAGGTGCCGTTGAACCGTGCAGGTGACACAACCGAGCTCAAGGTGGAGCTCTATGAAGATCTCGTTCTTTGTGTTGTTCTGTTTCCAGTTGATCAGTAGTGGAGCCCAGTTGGGGTCGATCGGGGATCTGTGTAGCATTTAGGGTAGTCTTCTTTTATTTTGGTTCCGTAGTCGGACCTTGATTGTAACTGGATGAATGTAATGCTTTATTCATGTATTGTGTGAAGTGGCGATTGTAAGCCAACTATGTATCTTTTTCCCTTATGTATTACATGGGTTGTGAAGATTACCTCACTTGCGACATTGCTTTCAATGCGGTTATGCCTCTAAGTCGTGCTTTGACACGTGGGAGATATAGCCGCATCGAGGGCGTTTCATTGACGTCAGCTTCACCGTGGTGATCATCAACCCCGTAGTGGATATTAACTGGCCTGACGTATCAGGTGAAATCCATCTAGTAGATATTTTTATATTATATATTGCTTTCTTTAAAAAAGAGCAATTACTCATGCTTGCAAAGTTATCTAATGCAGGACCCTAAACCGCCATATTGGTGCAAATTTAAAGACCGTCAGAAAGTTTCCGGCTTAAAAAGAAGGATTCCGGTTTAAAATCCAGCTCAAGGAAAAGCTGCCTCCCACAAAGCTTTGAAGCTCTCAATATCCGGTTAAAGAATTTCCGGTTCAAAAAGAATAATCTCTCGCAAGTTCGAGTTTTTAGGAAAAATTAAAGGGACCAAAGAGAGTTTGTTGCAAAAGCACAGCTCAAACATAGGTGCCCCTTGAGCACAGCTCACAGTATCTCATTTGGGGGCTTGGTCATTTTCGAACCATAGCTACACCTCTTGATCCGGCTATCAAGCCAATATTATCATAAGAGCATAGCTCTGGTTACTTCGGTAATCCAGATATCAAGCCAATATTATCATAAGGGGCCAAAGAGAGTCTGCTGCACAGCACAGCTCAAACATGGGTATCCCTTGAGCACAGCTCACAATATCACTTGGGGGCTATGTTCGAACCATAGTCACACCTCTTGATAGGCATAAGGGCCACCAGGGAAATCATTTGGGGTCTTGGTCGTATCCGAACCATAGCTACACCTCTTGATAGGCATAAGGCCACCAGGGAAATCACTTGGGGGTATGGGTTCGAACCATAGTTACACCTCTTGATAGGCATAAGGCCACCAGGGAAATCACTTGTGGGCTTGGTCATGTCCGAACCATAGCTACACCTCTTGATAGGCATAAGGCCACCAGGGAAATCACTTGGGGGCTTTGGTCATATCCGAACCATAGCTACACCTCTTGATCGGTGCAATGCCACAATTATGACTACTTGGGGGCTCTGGTCATATCCGAACCATAGCTTAAACCCTCTTGATCATACATACATCATCATATATTAAGTCATATATTGCATCATCATAGCATGCATCATATGGGCACGGATATACCGGTTGATATGGCAGGAATCGGTTTTCAAACCAGGTTATATTACTCAAATCAAATCTTTAAATAGCCAACATGGCTGGATTTTTATTATGGTTATCAATAACCAATATTATGATTGAGGTTTTCAAAGTTGCTTTAGCGCAATGACTATTATTTTATCAATGGATATGATTTATTCTACAATGGAAGGAATAGTCCCGAGTTGCTGCAGGCTTACGATCCGGCACTTGGGGGCTACATTATTCAAGTTGGGATTACATCAAATACACAAGTCTCATGTCGCTGCAAGCATGCACCATGACACTTGGGGGCTAATGCAAAGTCCTTGTTTGCTCATCTTATTGAAGACCCGACTCATCATCATAATGAGCGGGCCTTGGGGGCTACCAATTGCTTATATCAACAAATTTAAGTTTTTATGAGCATCAGGTAATTACAAAGTCCCAGGTTGCTGCAAGCATGACAACCCGGCACTTGGGGGCTACATATATGGAATACTCAGCTTATGACTAATGACTGGGATGAAAAAATCGGATTTCTTCAAGATTGTGATATTTATATTGAAGCAAGTCTTAAGCTGTTGCTATGCTACCTTCTGTAACGCCCCGAGAATGATGTGCCAGGTGTCTTCTAGTTATTCGCTGTCTTTGCCATGTCATTCGCTTGCGTGTTGCATCTTGTCATGTCATCATGTGCATTGCATCATCATGTTTTCAAAACTTGCATCCGTCCGGGTTCTCCCCGTTCCTTCCGTTGTCCGTTCTGAGTCCAGACACACTTGCACGCGCCTGCGGCACATCCGAATATTATTTTAGAAGTGGTCGTAAAATGTTCTCGGAATGGGTTGAAAGTTGGCGTGTGGTGTTGTTTTGTTGTCAGTAGACCGCCTGCCAAGTTTCATCGCATTCGGAGTCCGTTTGACGCCCCAACGGATAACTATAGCGGCAGTATAGCCGGTCTAACGTCGGACGTTTTCGGTCTCCGGAAAAAGCCGCCGGGCCTCCCACTCTTCTCTTCTCTCAGCTCGAGACCGTCTGCACAGCTCACTACCTACCACCAGGCCTAACCTAACCTCTCTTGTCAGCCCGCGGACCTCATCGCGCACGCGTCCGAAAGTTGTCCCGGACCCGACCCGGGCAGTCGTCACCGATGGGTCCGGATCATCCCCAAACGTCCATAAAACGTCTCTGTTTTCTTAATTGAGCTCCCTAACCTATTTATCCGAGACCATCTGATTTTGATCTATTTATCCAAGACCGTCTGATTTTGATCGGAGGGCCCAAAACTAATACTTTTGTCCCTATATATAGACGAACCCCTACCCAGATCAGATCAAACCCTAAGATCCAGGAGGTTTGTCCCAACGCCGCCGCCACTCTTCTGGTTCCCCTCGGGATCCCTCCCAATCTCTCCACACAACCAGCCGAGCCGACCATCTCCCTTGTTTTCAGCAAAGGGCCAACCATATCCTCCCCTCGATCCACTCGAACCAGCCACTGATCCCCTCCTCCTCGATTAGAGCTACCAACCAACCTTCGCTTTCTTCTGCCTCCTGTCGTCCCAGGGAAGAGGACATTCTCTTGGAGCCCGAGCTCCTCTTCCCGAGCCGCAGCCACCCTGCAGCGTCCAACCTCGCCGGCCTCCAGGTCCTCTGCTTCTCCTCTGTTTTCTTCTTCCCCCTCTCCCAATTTCTTCCTCTCTCACGATCTCCCTCTCTCTCTCTGTTTTTTTATCAGCTACAGGTCACCGCCGCCTTGGTCAACCCTCGCCGGAGCTCCATCGACGCCCCGTTGGCCGGATCCGGCCCGGAAACAGGCGGATCCATCCATCCCCGCCTGAGCCCCGTGCCCTTCGCCGCCTCCCATACGCCTCTGCTCGTGCCTGAGCACGAGCGCCTCACCGGACGCCTCCCGCAGCAGTCCCGCATCAAGCCTCGCGTCGTCGTCCTTGTCCTCATAGCCTCCTCGCTCTCCTCGTCGGCGCAGGGAGATGAGCCCCTCTCGAACTCCAGCAACGGCGCCGCCCCTCGCAGCGACTGCCGCCGTCGCCATGGCCTACTTCGCCTCGACGCCATGGCCGCCCGAACCTGAAGCTCCATCCTGCCTCGTTCCACGCCTCGGTTCCGGCCAGAACGGGCCGTCCCTGACCTCCACGACCAGACCCGCCGCCCCGAGCCAAGTTCGCCGCCGCTGCCGCTCCCCTGGATCCCGCCTCCGCCTCCCTTGTTTCGGTGAGAACTCGAGGACAAGGACGAGCCCCTTGCCCCGTCTCGATCCCGTGGATCCGAACGCCCAGCGCCGCTCGCCCTCGTCCGCCAAGATTCTGCGCCCCACCGAGCTCCCTGCCGCACCGGAGTCCCGCCATTTTCCCTTCCCCGCATCGCTGCCAAGGCCTCATCGCCGGAGTCCTGCACGTCGTCGTGCCTATTGACCAGTCCTGCTGCTGCGTTCCTGCATGTTGACCACGCACGCCCTGCATCGTCGCATGGACCTCCTCTGCTCCGGCCCAGCGCGCTGCTAGGGCAGGCCAAGGCCCAGCTCCCTCTTCGCCCCAGCCACGCACAGGCCTCAAGGCCCAATGTGAGCAGCACCCTGGCTTTTCCTCTATTGGGCTAGCCGGATTCGGCCTGATATCTATTTTTTTTAGTTCTGCGATTTAGTTATTATTCCAGAGAACGACAGTTTTGCTGTTTAGTCCCTAGAGTTCATGCATTTAATAACTAATTAACCGTGCATCGGATTAAAACAATTTATATATGAAATATGCTTACTTTTTCATCTAGTTTCTGAATATGCCACTTTCATCTATGTTTAAAATGTTTAAAATGATGTTTGCTTATATTTGCCTATTGCCATGCTAAAATGATTTATTTCATAACTAAATAACCGTAACTCCGAATTTAATAAACTTTATATGTAAATGGGGTAGAATAATGCCTAGTTTAACATGGTGCTTTCACCTTAGATGTTTAACAACTCTAAAATATTGTTTAGGGCAGAACAGTACCAAGCCTAAATATGCATATGGGGATTTACCGGAATTGTTGTTCGTTGCTTCCGGCCTCATTTAAACTTGCCTAGATAGGTAGTTTTCATTTGCTTCACTCTCTTGCCATGTTTAACAACATTTAATATTGTTGGGTACATAAATAAGAGAGAACTAAATAAGTCAAGTGGTGTTTCGTCAATATGCAACGGAGTTGCATGTTGAGCTCCACTTAATTTGTAGGATTGTTTGTGCATTTTGCCATGCCATGCTTCATTAAACCGGACATGCATCATACTTGGTTGTGCATCATGCCATAGTTATGTGGTGGTTGTTTACTATGTTGTTTACTTTCTTTCCGGTGTACTTCTTCTCGGTAATCCGGTAACGTCGCGTTTGTGAGGATTCGTTCAACTACGTCTGTTTGTCTTCTTCATGGACCCGTTCTTCTTCCTTGCGGGATTTCAGGCAAGATGACCATACCCTCGAAATCACTTCTATCTTTGCTTGCTAGTTGCTCGCTCTTTTGCTATGCCTATGCTGCGATACCTACCACTTGCTTATCATGCCTCCTATATTGTTGAACCAAGCCTCTAACCCACCCTGTCCTAGCAAACCGTTGTTTGGCTATGTTACCGCTTTGCTCAGCCCCTCTTATAGCGTTGTTAGTTGCAGGTGAAGATTGAAGTTTGTTCCTTGTTGGAACATGGAGATGTTGTTCCTTGTTGGAACATGTTTACTTGTTGGGATATCACAATATATCTTATTTAATTAATGCATCTATATACTTGGTAAAGTGTGGAAGGCTCGGCCTTATGCCTGGTGTTTTGTTCCACTCTTGCCGCCCTAGTTTCCGTCATATCGGTGTTATGTTCCCGGATTTTGCATTCCTTGCGCGGTTGGGTAATAATGGGAACCCCTTGACAGTTCGCCTTGAATAAAACTCTTCCAGCAATGCCCAACATTGGTTTTACCATTCGCCACCTAGCCTTTTCTTTCCCTTGGGTTCTGCAGACTCAAGGGTCATCATTATTTTAACCCCCCTGGGCCAGTGCTCCTCTGAGTGTTGGTCCAACCTGTCAGCTGCCGGTGGCCACTAGGGGCAACTCTGGGCTGGCCTACCCGTACCTAAGACAATCTGAGTGTGCCCTGAGAAAGAGATATGTGCAGCTCCTATCGGGATTTGTCGGCACATTCGGGCGGTGTTGCTGGTTTAGTTTTACCTTGTCGAAATGTCTTGTAACCGGGATTCCGAGTCTGATCGGGTCTTCCCGCTAGAAGGAATATCCTTCATTGACCGTGAGAGCTTGTTATGGGCTAAGTTGGGGCACCCCTGTAGGGATTTGAACTTTCGAAAGTCGTGCCCGCGGTTATGGGCAGATGGGAATTTGTTAATGTCCGGTTGTAGAAAACCTGAACTTGACCTTAATTAAAATTCATCAACCGCGTGTGTAACCGTGATGGTCTCTTCTCGGCAGAGTCCGGGAAGTGAACACGGTGTTGGAGTTATGCTTGACGTAGGTTGTTTTAGGATCACTTCTTGATCATAGTTTCACGATCGTGCTTTGCCTTCTTTTCTCGCTCTCATTTGCGTATGTTTAGCCACCATATATGCTAGTCGCTTGCTGCAGCTCCACATATTACCTTGCCTTTCCTATAAGCTTAAATAGTCTTGATCGCGAGGGTGTGAGATTGCTGAGTCCTCGTGACTGACAGATACTTCCAAAACCAGCTTGCAGGTGCCGATGACGCCATTCCAGGTGACGCAATCAAGCTCAGGAGGAGCTCGATGAAGATCTTGTCCTTTGTGTTGTTTTGATCCAGTTGTTCAGTAGTGGAGCCCAGTTGGGGTCGATCGGGGATCTGTGTAGCACTTGGGGTAGTCTTCTTTCATTTTGGTTCCGTAGTCGGACCTTGATTGTATTTGGTTGTTGTAATGCTTTATTCATGTATTGTGTGAAGTGGCGATTGTAAGCCAACTATGTATCTGTTTCCCTTATGTATTACATGGGTTGTGTGAAGATTACCTCACTTGCGACATTGCTTTCAATACGGTTATGCCTCTAAGTCGTGCTTCGACACGTGGGAGATATAGCCGCATCGAGGGCATTTCACCTTCTTAAGACTTGGGGGCTACAAGTGATAGGCATATAAGAGGTATATTTTCAAGCTTGATGTTAACTACAATTATGACCCGGTGCCATCAATATTTGTAAAACCGGCAAGTTCTACATTCTTAAACCGGCAAGGTTCTACATTCTTAAACCGGCAAGGTTCTACATTCTTAAACCGGCAAGGTTCTACATTCTTAAACCGGCTGAAGATCAGATGAGTATTTCACAGACCAATATTTTTGTTAAAGCATTGGGAGCTGAGTCAAATGAATTATTCTTCACAATATTTATCCGTGACAAACCAATGTCAGCAAATTGATTGTGAAGCTGGCCTATTGACCCAGATTTTCTAGAAGAAGGGAGTGACAAGGACTTAAGGATGATCAGGATCAGTTTAACATGGATAAATCCAAATTAAACTGGGGGCTAATGTCGGGGATATACCCCGCGGTATGACCCGGCCAGAGTTATAACCCGACTGGGACCTGATAAACCGGCACCAGTCATAACCCGGCAGACAATGATAACTCAGTTGCCAGAGACGTTATGAAGCCCGAGACATTATGAAGCCCAAGACATTATGAAGCCCAAAACATTAAGAAGCCCATGAAGAGAAGTCAGAATATTTAAGTCTTAGTACGAGAAGGACTCTACATATAACCCACCCCTTCAACATATATAAGGAGGGGCAGGGCACCCCGTAAAGGAGGGAGACAATCTTAGGGCTAGACATAACGGGAGAGCCGGTTTACGGCGACTCCCTCGTGAGGATAATAAGACCTAGCCTCAAACAGCACGTAGGGTTATTACCGGATGATGTTTCCCAGGGCCCGAAGCTGTCTAAATCCTTGTCTTGCGTTGCGTCTCTCGATTCCGCTCAACCCCTCTCAAGCTACCACATAGATGCGTTGGCCTCACGACTAAGTCCTCACACTAGGACATCTGCCGTGACAATTCCATGACACCTCCCCTTCTTTGTTCGAGGTAAACCTAAAACAAAGTCCATAGATATATCCTCCCAAGAACACTAGGTACAGGCAAAGGCATATATAAACCATAAGGATTGAGTCATGACTTAGCTTTTTCACATGTAGTGCGACGAGCAACAAAACGCTCAACATCCCGTCTCATCTTTGGCCAAAAGAAATGTGTAGCAAGTACGTCCTCTGTCTTCTTCATGCCAAAGTGTCCCATTAATCCTCCTCCATGTGCCTCCTGCAACAACAAAAGACGAACGGAGCTAGCTGGAATGCATAGCTTGTTAGCACGGAGCACAAATCCATCATTAACGACAAACTTGTTCCACGTTCTTCCTTCTTTACAATTCTGCATTACATCTTTAAAATCAACATATGCACATATTGATCTTTGATGGTCTCCAAACCAAATATTTTGAAGTCAAGTTGTGAAAGCATAGTATAGCGACGAGACAAAGCATCAGGAATAACATTTTCTTTACCCTTCTTGTGTTTAATGACATAAGGGAAAGTCTCAGTGAATTCAACCCATTTAACATGTCTACGATTCAGTTTAGCTACTTTTAATATGTTTCAACGATTCATGATTAGAATATATAACAAATTCTTTGGGCCATAAATAATGTTGCCATGTTTCCAAAGTCCAAACAAGAGCATATAATTCTTTATCATAAGTAGAATAATTCAGACTAGGCCCACTCGATTTTTCAGAAAAGTATGCAACAGGTTTGCCATCTTGTAATAACACACCTCCTAATCCAATTCCACTAGCATCACATTCAAGCTCAAAAGTCTTATTAAAAGCAGGAAGTTGGAGTAAAGGAGCGTGTGTCAACTTATCTTTCAATACCGTGAAGGCTTCTTCCTGTGCGGTACCCCAAACAAAAGGTACACCCTTCTTTGTAAGCTCATTGAGAGGTGCAGCAATGGTGCTGAAATCTCTCACAAAACGCCTATAGAATCTAGCGAGGCCAAGAAAACTCCTCACTTGTGTGACCGTTTTGGGCTGCGACCAACTCTTAATAGCTTCAATCCTGGCTTTATCAACTTCAATTCCCTATGGAGTAACAACATAGCCAAGAAAAGATACTCGGTCGGTGCAGAAGGTGCACTTCCCAAGGTTACCAAACAAACGTGCATCACGTAGAGCAATAAAAACAGCACGTAAATGTTCCAAATGTTCCTCCAAAGATTTGCTATGAATCAGTATATCATCAAAATAGACCCACAAATCGTCCAATGAAAGCACGTAAAACTTTGTTCATTAATCTTATGATAGTACTAGGTGCATTAGTTAACCCAAAAGGCATGACTAACCACTCATATAATCCAAACTTAGTTTTAAATGTTGTTTTCCATTCATCTCCCAATTTCATACGAATTTGATGGCATCCACTACGCAAATCAACTTTGGAGAATATCGTAGAGCCACTCAATTCATCAAGCATGTCATCTGTGTTGGGGAACGAAGTAATTTCAAAAAAATTCCTACGCAGACGCAAGATCATGGTGATGCATAGCAACGAGAGGGGAGAGTGTGATCTACGTACCCTTGTAGACCGACAGCGGAAGCATTAGCACAATGCGGTTGATGTAGTCGTACGTCTTCACGGCCCGGCCGATCAAGCACCGAAACTACGGCACCTCCGAGTTCTAGCACACGTTCAGCTCGATGACGATCCCCGGACTCCGATCCAGTAAAGTGTCGGGGTAGAGTTCCGTCAGCACGACGGCGTGGCGACGATCTTGATGTACTACCATCGCAGGGCTTCGCCTAAGCACCGCTACAATATTATCGAGGATTATGGTGGAAGGGGGCACCGCACACGGCTAAGAATATGATCACGTGGATCAACTTGTGTCTATGGGGTGCCCCTGCCCCCGTATATAAAGGAGCAAGGGGGAGGCCGGCCGGCCCTTGTGGGCGCGCCAAGGAGGAGTAGGATTCCTACTCCTAGTTGGAGTAGGTTTCCACCTTTCCTAGTCCAACTAGGAGAAGGGGGAAAGGGGGGAAGAGGGGAAAGAAGGGAGAGAGGGGCCGCACCCCAAACCCCTTGTCCAATTCGGACTGGGCTTGGGAGGGGCGCGCACCACCTCCTGGTCCTTTCCACTAAGGCCCATTAAGGCCCATTGCTTCTTCCTCGTATTCCCGTAACTCCCCGATACCTCCGAAAATACCCGAATCACTCGGAACCTTTCCGATGTCCGAATATAGTCGTCCAATATATCGATCTTTACGTCTCGACCATTTCGAGACTCCTCTCATGTCCCCGATCTCATCCGAGACTCCGAACTCCTTCGGTACATCAAAACTCATAAACTCATAATATAACTGTCATCGAAACCTTAAGCGTGCGGACCCTACGGGTTCGAGAACAATGTAGACATGACCGAGACACGTCTCCGGTCAATAACCAATAGCGGAACCTGGGTGCTCATATTGGCTCCCACATATTCTACGAAGATCTTTATCGGTCAGACCGCATAACAACATACTTTGTTCCCTTTGTCATCGGTATGTTACTTGCCCGAGATTCGATCGTCGGTATCTCAATACCTAGTTCAATCTCGTTACCGGCAAGTCTCTTTACTCGTTCCGTAATACATCATCTCGCGACTAACTCGTTAGTTGCAATGCTTGCAAGGCTTATGTGATGTGTATTACCGAGAGGGCCCAGAGATACCTCTCCGACAATCGGAGTGACAAATCCTAATCTCGAAATACGCCAACCCAACATGTACCTTTGGAGACACCTGTAGAGCTCCTTTATAATCACCCAGTTACGTTGTGACGTTTGATAGCACACAAAGTGTTCCTCCGGCAAACAGGAGTTGCATAATCTCATAGTCATAGGAACATGTATAAGTCATGAAGAAAGCAATAGCAACATACTAAACGATCGGGTGCTAAGCTAATGGAATGGGTCATGTCAATCACATCATTCTCCTAATGATGTGATCCCGTTAATCAAATAACAATTCTTTGTCTATGGTTAGGAAACATAACCATCTTTGATTAACGAGCTAGTCTAGTAGAGGCATACTAGTGACACTCTCTTTGTCTATGTATTCACACATGTATTATGTTTCCGGTTAATACAATTCTAGCATGAATAATAAACATTTATCATGAAATAAGGAAATAAATAATAACTTTATTATTGCCTCTAGGGCATATTTCCTTCAGTCTCCCACTTGCACTAGAGTCAATAATCTAGTTCACGTCGCCATGTGATTCAACACTAATAGTCACATCACCATGTGATTAACACCCATAGTTCACATTGTCATGTGACCTATACCCAAAGGGTTTACTAGAGTCAGTAATCTAGTTCACATCGTTTATGTGATTAACACCCAAAGAGTACTAAGGTGTGATCATGTTTTGCTTGTGAGATAATTTTAGTCAATGGATCTGTCACATACAGATCCGTAAGTATTTTGCGAATTCTATGTCTACAATGCTCTGCACGGAGCTACTCTAGCTAATTGCTCCCACTTTCAATATGTATCTAGATCGATACTTAGAGTCATCCAGATCTGTGTCAAAACTTGCATCGACGTAACTTTTTACGACGAACCTTTTTGTCACCTCCATAATTGAGAAATATTCCACTAAGGATATTTTTGACCGTTGTCCAGTGATCTACTCTTAGATCACTATTGTACTCCCTTGCTTAACACAGTGTAGGGTATACAATAGATCTGGTACACAGCATGGCATACTTTATAGAACCTATGGCTGAGGCATAGGGAATGACTTTCATTCTCATTCTATTTTCTGCCGTGGTCGCGCTTTGAGTCTTACTCAATTTCACACCTTGTAACACAGGCAAGAATTCTTTCTTTGACTGTTCCATTTTGAACTACTTCAAAATCTTGTCAAGGTATGTACTCATTGAAAAAAAACTTATCAAGCGTCTTGATCTATCTCTATAGATCTTGATGCTCAATATGTAAGCAGCTTCACCGAGGTTTTCTTTGAAAAAATCCTTTCAAACACTCCTTTATGCTTTGCAGAATAATTCTACATTATTTCCAATCAACAATATGTCATACACATATTCTTATCAGAAATGTTGTAGTGCTCCCACTCACTTTCTTGTAAATACAGGCTTCACCGCAAGTCTGTATAAAACTATATGCTTTGATCAACTTATCAAAGCGTATATTCCAACTCCGAGATGCTTGCACCAGTCCATAGATGGATCGCTGGAGCTTGCATATTTTGTTAACACCTTTAGGATTGACAAGACCTTCTAGTTGCATCATATACAACTCTTCTTTAAATCCATTAAGGAATGTAGTTTTGTTTATCCATTTTCCAGATTTCATAAAAATGCGGCAATTGCTAACATGATTTGGACAGACTTAAGCATCGCTACGAGTGAGAAAATTTCATCATAGTCAACACCTTGAACTTTGTCAAAAACCTTTTTCGACAAGTCTAGCTTTGTAGATAGTAACACTACTATCAGCGTCCGTCTTCCTCTTGAAGATCCATTTATTTTCTATGGCTTGCCGATCATCGGGCAAATCCATCAAAGTCCATACTTTGTTCTCATACATGGATCATATCTCAGATTTCATGGCCTCAAACCATTTCGCGGAATCTGGGCTCATCATCGCTTCCTCATAGTTCGCAAGTTCGTCATGGTCTAGTAACATGACTTCCAGAACAGGATTACCGTACCACTCTGGTGCGGATCTCACTCTGGTTTACCTACGAGATTCGGTAGTAACTTGATCTGAAGTTACATGATCATCATCATTAGCTTCCTCACTAATTGGTGTAGTATTCACAAGAACAGATTTCTATGATGAACTACTTTCCAATAAGGGAGAAGGTACAATTACCTTATCAAGTTTTCTACTTTCCTCCTACTCACTTCTTTCGAGAGAAACTCCTTCTCTAGAAAGTTTCCGAATTTAGCAACAAAAGTCTTGCCTTCGGATCTGTGATAGAAGGTGTATCCAATAGTTTCCTTTGGATATCCTATGAAGACGCACTTCTCCGATTTAGGTTTGAGCTTATCAAGTTGAAACTTTTTCACATAAGCATTGCAACCTCAAACTTTAAGAAACGACAGCTTAGGTTTCTTGCTAAACCATAGTTCATATGGTGTCATCTCAAACGGATTTAGATGGTGCCCTATTTAACGTGAATGTAGTTGTCTCTAATGCATAACCCCAAAACAATAGCGGCAAATCTGTAAGAGACATCATAGATCGCACCATATCAAATAAAGTACGATTACGACGTTCGAACACACCATTACACTGTGGTGTTCCAGGTGGCGTGAGTAGTGAAACTATTTCACATTGTTTTAACTGAAGACCAAACTCGTAATTCAAATACTCTTCTCCATGATCAGATCGTAGAAACTTTATTTTCTTGTTACGATGATTTTCCACTTCACTCTGAAATTCTTTGAACTTTTCAAATGTTTCAGACTTATGTTTCATCAAGTAGATATACTCACATCTGCTCAAATTATCTGTGAAGAACAGAAAATAATGATACCTGTCGCGAGCCTCAATATTCATCGGACCTCATACATCAGTATGTATGATTTCCAACAAATCTGTTGCTCGCTCCATTGTTCCGAAGAACGGAGTCTTAGTCATCTTGCCCATGAGGCATGGTTCACAAGCATCAACTGATTCATAATCAAGTGATTCCAAAAGCCCATCAGCATGGAGTTTCTTCATGCGCTTTACACCAATATGACCTAAACGGCAGTGCCACAAATAAGTTTGCACTATCATTATTAACTTTGCATCTTTTGGTTTCAATATTATGTTTATGTGTATCACTACGATCGAGATCCAACGAACTATTTTCATTGGGTGTGTAACCATATAAGGTTTTATTCATGTAAACAGAACAACAATTTATTCTCTTACTTAAATGAATAACCGTATTACAATAAACATGATCAAATCATATTCATGCTCAACGCAAACACCAAATAACACTTATTTAGGTTCAACACTAATCCCGAAAGTATAGGGAGTGTGCGATGATGATCATATCAATTTTGGAACCACTTCCAACACACATCGTTACTTCACCCTTAACTAGTCTCTGTTTATTCTGCAACTCCCGTTTCGAGTTACTACTCTTAGCAACTGAACCAGTATCAAATACTGAGGGGTTGCTACGAACACTAGTAAAATACACATTAATAATCTGTATATCAAATATACCTTTGTTCATTTTGCCATCCTTCTTATCCGCCAAATACTTGGGGCAGTTCCGCTTCCAGTGACCAGTCCCTTTGCAGTAGAAGCACTTAGTCTCAGGCTTAGGACCAGACTTGGGCTTCTTCACTTGAGCAGCAACTTTCTTGCCGTTCTTCTTGAAGTTCCCCTTCTTCCCTTTGCCCTTTTATTGAAACTAGTGGTCTTGTCTACCATCAACACTTGATGCTCTTTCTTGATTTCTACCTTCATCGATTTCATCATCATGAAAAGCTCGGGAGTCGTTTTCGTCATCCCTTGCATACTATAGTTCATCACGAAGTTCTACTAACTTGGTGATGGTGACTAGAGAATTCTGTCAATCACTATCTTATCTGGAAGATTAACTCCCACTTGATTCAAGCGATTGTAGTACCTAGACAATCTGAGCACATGCTCACTAGTTGAGCTATTCTCCTCCATCTTTTAGCTATAGAACTTGTTGGAGACTTCATATCTCTCAACTCGGGTATTTGCTTGAAATATTAACTTCAACTCCTGGAACATCTCATATGGTCCATGACGTTCAAAACGTCTTTGAAGTCCCGATTCTAAGCCATTAAGCATGGTGCACTAAACTATCAAGTAGTCATCATATTGAGCTAGCCAAACGTTCATAACGTCTGCATCTGCTCCTGCAATAGGTCTGTCACCTAGCGGTGCATCAAGGACATATTCTTCTGTGCAGCAATGAGGATAAACCTCAGATCACGGATCCAATCCACATCATTGCTACTAACATCTTTCAACACAATTTTCTCTAGGAACATATCAAAATAAACACAGGGAAGCAACAACGCGAGCTATTGATCTACAACATAATTTGCAAAATACTACCAGGACTAAGTTCATGATAAATTTAAGTTCAATTTAATCATATTACTTAAGAACTCCCACTTAGATAGACATCCCTCTAATCCTCTAAGTGATCACGTGATCCAAATCAACTAAACCATGTCCGATCATCACGTGAGATGGAGTAGTTTCATTGGTGAACATCACTATGTTGATCATATCTACTATATGATTCACGCTCGACCTTTTGGTCTCCGTGTTCCGAGGCCATATCTGTATATGCTTGGCTCGTCAAGTATAACCTGAGTATTCCGCGTGTGCAACTGTTTTGCACCTGTTGTATTTGAATGTAGAGCCTATCACACCTGATCATCACGTGGTGTCTCAGCACGAAGAACTTTCGCAACGGTGCATGCTCAGGGAGAACACTTCTTGATAATTAGTGAGAGATCATCTTAAAATGCTACCGTCAATCAAAGCAAGATAAGATGCATAAAAGATAAACATCACATGCAATCAATATAAGTGATATGATATGGCCATCATCATCTTGTGTTTGTGATCTCCATCTTCGAAGCACTGTCGTGATCACCATAGTCACCAGCGCGACACCTTGATCACCATCGTAGCATCGTTGTCGTCTCGCCAATCTTATGCTTCCACGACTATCGCTACCGCTTAGTGATAAAGTAAAGCATGACAGCGCAATTGCATTGCGTACAATAAAGCGACAACCATATGGCTCCTGCCAGTTGCCGATAACTTGGTTACAAAACATGATCATCTCATACAATAAAATCTAGCATCATGTCTTGACCATATCACATCACAACATGCCCTGCAAAAACAAGTTAGACGTCCTCTACTTTGTTGTTGCAAGTTTTACATGGCTGCTACGGGCTTAAGCAAGAACCAATCTTACTTACGCATCAAAACCACAACGATAGTTTGTCAAGTTGGTGTTGTTTTAACCTTCGCAAGGACCGGGCGTAGCCACACTCGGTTCAACTAAAGTTGGAGAAACTGTCACCCGCTAGCCACCTTTGTGCAAAGCACGTCGGGAGAACCGGTCTCACATAAGCGTACGCGTAATGTCGGTCCGGGCCGCTTCGTCCAACAATACCGCCGAACCAAAGTATGACATGCTGGTAAGCAGTATGACTTATATCGCCCACAACTCACTTGTGTTCTACTCGTGCATATAACATCAGCACATAAAACCTAGGCTCGGATGCCACTGTTGGGGAACGTAGTAATTTCAAAAAAATTCCTACGCACACGTAAGATCATGGTGATGCATAGCAACGAGAGGGGAGAGTGTGATCTACGTACCCTTGTAGACCGACAGCGGAAGTGTTAGCACAACGCGGTTGATGTAGTCGTACGTCTTCACGGCCCGACCGATCAAGCACCGAAACTACGGCACCTCCGAGTTCTAGCACACGTTCAGCTCGATGACGATCCCCGGACTCCGATCCAGCAAAGTGTCGGGGTAGAGTTCCGTCAGCACGACGGCGTGGTGACGATCTTGATATACTACCGTCGCAGGGCTTCGCCTAAGCACCGCTACAATATTATCGAGGATTATGGTGGAAGGGGGCACCGCACACGGCTAAGAATATGATCACGTGGATCAACTTGTGTCTATGGGGTGCCCCCTGCCCCCGTATATAAAGGAGCAAGGGGGAGGCCGGCCGACCCTTGTGGGCGCGCCAAGGAGGAGTAGGATTCCTACTCCTAGTTGGAGTAGGTTTCCACCTTTCCTAGTCCAACTAGGAGAAGGGGGAAAGGGGGGAAGAGGGGAAAGAAGGGAGAGAGGGGCCGCGCCCCAAACCCCTTGTCCAATTCGGACTGGGCTTGGGAGGGGCGCGCGCCACCTCCTGGTCCTTTCCACTAAGGCCCATGGCCCATTGCTTCTTCCTCGTATTCCCGTAACTCCCCAGTACCTCAGAAAATACCCGAATCACTCGGAACCTTTCCGATGTCCGAATATAGTCGTCCAATATATCGATCTTTACATCTCGACCATTTCGAGACTCCTCGTCATGTCCCCGATCTCATCCGGGACTCCAAACTCCTTCGGTACATCAAAACTCATAAACTCATAATATAACTATCATCGAAACCTTAAGCGTGCGGACCCTACGGGTTCGAGAACAATGTAGACATGACCGAGACACGTCTCCGGTCAATAACCAATAGCGGAACCTGGATGCTCATATTGGCTCCCACATATTCTACGAAGATCTTTATCGGTCAGACCGCATAACAACATACTTTGTTCCCTTTGTCATCGGTATGTTACTTGCCCGAGATTCGATCGTCGGTATCTCAATACCTAGTTCAATCTCGTTACCGGCAAGTCTCTTTACTCGTTCCGTAATACATCATCTCGCAACTAACTCATTAGTTGCAATGCTTGCAAGGCTTATGTGATGTGTATTACCGAGAGGGCCGAGAGATACCTCTCCGACAATCGGAGTGACAAATCCTAATCTCGAAATACGCCAACCCAACATGTACCTTTGGAGACACCTGTAGAGCTCCTTTATAATCACCCAGTTACGTTGTGACGTTTGGTAGCACACAAAGTGTTCCTCCGGCAAACGGGAGTTGCATAATCTCATAGTCATAGGAACATGTATAAGTCATGAAGAAAGCAATAGCAACATACTAAACGATCGGGTGCTAAGCTAATGGAATGGGTCATGTCAATCACATCATTCTCCTAATGATGTGATCCCGTTAATCAAATAACAACTCTTTGTCCATGGTTAGGAAACATAACCATCTTTGATTAACGAGCTAGTCAAGTAGAGGCATACTAGTGACACTCTGTTTGTCTATGTATTCACACATGTATTATGTTTCCGGTTAATACAATTCTAGCATGAATAATAAATATTTATCATGAAATAAGGAAATAAATAATAACTTTATTATTGCCTCTAGGGCATATTTCCTTCAATCTGACCTAGGAATAGGATGATGATAACGAATATTAATATTATTAATGCCTCTACAATCAACACACATACGCGACGTACCATCCTTTTTTGGCACTAGTATAATAGGAACAACACAAGGACTAAGAGATTCGCGTATATAACCTTTGTCGAGCAGCTCCTGTACTTGACGCATAATCTCCTTCGTCTCCTCTAGATTGGTACGGTATGGCGCACGGTTAGGCAGCGAAGCATTGGGAATTAAGTCAATCTGATGCTCAATCCCTCGAATAGGTGGTAATATCGGTGGCACATCTTGTGGAAAGACGTCAGTGAACTCCTGCAAAATTAGTGACAGTAGGAGGCAAAGAGGAAGGTACATCCTCGAAAGAAAATAATGCCTGTTTGCACATAAAAGCATGGTAAACAGATTTGTTGAAATCTAGATCATCAATATCAGATTTGGTGGCAAGTAAACATGCACTTTTCAATTTAATTTCAGAAGCAACACTAGATGGTTTATTATCAGGCTTCATTTGTTGCTCAAATTCTTTTGCCACAATCTGATTTTCACTCTTTTTTCTCTTGTTTCACTTTATTAGCTCTATTAATATCATCTTCCAAAATGGAATCAGGAGTCATAGGAAGCAAAGTAATATTTTTGTCCTTATGAACAAGAGTATACTGATTGTTTCTATCATGGTGTACAGAATTTTTATCAAATTGCCATGGTCTACCAAGTAATAAGGAACATGCTTGCATAGGTACCACATCACAATCAACATAATCAGCATATGTAGAGATACTAAAAAGCACATGAACAGTACGTGTTACCTTACCTTGCCGTTGTTGTTGAACCATTAGATGTAGTAAGGATGTGGATGTGGTCTTGTGGTGAGAGATAGCTTCTCCACCATCTCCATGCTAGCCAAGTTGTTGCAGCTCCCTACATCTATGATGACGCGAATAGAACGTTCCTTCACAACTCCCTTTGTATGGAACAAATTATGCCTCTGATTTTGCTCTGCTTGTGTAACTTGCACGCTCAAAACACGTTGAGCAACTAAACATTCATACATGTTAGCATCTTCAGCAGCCATGTATTGCGTCTCATGATCAAAATCATCTCCACCGTGTTCTTCACTTGTAATAAGAGCCAAAGTCTCCTCATCATAGTCACTAGCGGACTCATACCCACCATCCTCAGTAACAATCATCACACGCTTAGATGGGTATTGTCTCGCATAATGACCTCCACCCTTGCAACGACGACAAATAATATCATGTGTTTGTCCTGTTGATGCCATGGATGAAGAAGAGCTCTGTGCAGGCCCAGAAGGTGTGCACTTGGCAGATAGTGGTGGTTCGTAACACCTACAATGCGGCTATATCTCCCACGTGTAGGAGCACGACTTAGAGGCATAACTACATAGTAGGCATGTCGCAAGAGGGGTAATCTTTACACATCCCATGTACTGAATAAGAAAGGGATAAAGAGTTGGCTTACAATCGCCACTTCACACAATACATAAATATAGCATTACATCATCCAGAATACAATCAAGGTCCGACTACGGAACCAAAATAAAGACAACCCCAAATGCATAGATCCCCGATCGCCCCAACTGGGCTCCACTACTGATCATCCGGAAAGGAAACATAGTAACATCCTGAATCCTCGTCGAACTCCCACTTGGGTTCGGTAGCATCCCTTGCACTGGCATCATCGGCACCTGTATCTGGTTTTGGAAGTAATCTGTGAGTCACGGGGACTCAGCAATCTCACACCCTCGCGATCAAGACTATTTAAGCTTATGGGTCGGAAAAGGTAGTGAGGTGGAGCTGCAGCAAGCACTAGCATATATGGTGGCTAACTTACGCAAATGAGAGCGAGAAGAGAAGCAAAGCACGGTCGAGAAGCTATAAAGATCAAGAAGTGATCCTGAAACTACTTACGTTCAAGCATAACACGAGACCGTGTTCTCTTCCCGGACTCCGCCAAAAAGAGACCATCACGGCTACACACGCGGTTGATTCATTTTAATTAAGTTAAGTTTCAAGTTCTCTACAACCTGACATTAACAAATTCCCATCTGCACATAACCGCGGGCACGGCTTTCGAAAGTTCAAAACCCTGCAGGGGTGTCCCAACTTAGCCCATCACAAGCTCTCACCGTCAACGAAGGATATTCCTTCTCCCAGGACGACCCGATCAGACTCGGAATCCCGATTACAAGACATTTCGACAATGGTAAAACAAGACCAGCAAGACCACCCACTGTGCCGACAAATCCCAATAGGAGCTGCACATATCTCATTCTCAGGGCACATCGGATAAGCTAAGCGTACAGGAGCCAACGTAACCCAAGTTTCCAAGGGACGACCCTGCACGGTGCTCTAGTTTGGACCAACACTCAGAGGAGCACTGACCCGGGGGTTTAAAATAAAGATGACCCTTGAGTCCGCGAAACCCAAGGGAAAAAGGCTTAGGTGGCAAATGGTAAAACCAAGGACAGGCCTTGCTGGAGGAGTTTTATTCAAGGCGAACTGTCAAGGGGTTCCCATTATAACCCAACCGCGCAAGGAACACATAATCAAGGAACATAACACTGGTATGACGGAAACTAGGGCGACAAGAGTGGAACAAAACACCAGGCATAAGGCCGAGCCTTCCACCCTTTACCAAGTATATAGGTGCATTAAATTAAACAAGATATAATAATGATATCCCAACAATAATCATGTTCCAACAAGGAACAAACTCCATCTTCACCTGCAACTAGCAACGTGTAGCGACCTGACCCGAATGGATCACGTCTACTGTGCTACGGTGTCATCCCTGGATCAGTAATGCTGACACCACACAGTACATCGAGGTTTTATAGCAGAGTTGCAATCACACACTTATTACATCGATGGCTGAAAAAGAACTTATTACAATAAATATGACTTAAGGCCATATTTTAAAGATAACAGCGGAAGACTTGGAAGATAAATGGGTCCATCAACTCCAGCGGCATCACTGAGTATAGAACCACGACCTAAACGCACCTCAATCGTCGTCTGAAAAGTCTGCAACATTAACGTTGCAGCCCGAAAACAGGTCAGCACATGGAATATGCTGGCAAAGTAACACATAGAGAGTAATGGAATGAAACAGCTATACTATATGCATATATGGCTGGTGGAAAGCTCTATGGTTACAGTTTTTGCGTAAAGCCAATTTTTCCCTACTACAAAGGAATAAATTTTATTTACTATCATGGTGGTTGTGAAACATTGAGAATGGTTGACAGCATTCTCAATCCCAATTAAAAGTAATTAAAACCCAACAACATTAATTAGAAGTAACGTGATGAGATTCACAATGATATTCAAGTACTAGATACTCAAGTTGTCCATAACCGGGGACACGGCTAATCATGATTAGTTTGTTACTCTGCAGAGGTTTGCGCACTTTTCCCCACATGACTCGATCGCCTCCGTTTGGTTTCTCGCACTACATGGTGTTTGAGAAGACGGATGACCGAGACATAGTCTTTCAGAAGCACTAGCACCTTACATGTGGGGTAGACCGGTACACCTACATCCCCTACATCTGCTAGTCCACCCCGTAAGAGTTCGCACAACTTAGTCAACTATGCCAGAGCCCATAGTGGCATGTGGCTGCACACGGAAGTTTCTAGCATGAAAGATCTTATGATCCCTTTGAGCCTGGGTGGCGGTCCAAAAAAAACAGGCAAGTCCTGATAGACATCAGGTGCCTCAATCCACCCAGATGTGTGTTTAAGTTGCCACCTTAGATAAACCATTAAAATTATCAATCTCACATCTGTCATGGATATCACTCACCCAATCCACGTCTACTAGCATAGCATGGCATAATAAGCAAACGTAGAAGTAACTCCCAAAGGTTTCATAATAATACAGGTAATAGGTACTACCTCATCTACTTCCCATCCCACAATTTAATTAGATCCTAATCATGCAATGTGAGAGGATTGATCTAATGCAATAAAACATGGGTTGTAGAAAAGGTATGATCAAAGTGTTACTTGCCTTGCTGATGATCCGCGAGTCCTAGGGTTTCGAAGTAACAAGCGGCGCAATCCGGGTAATCTATCGCAGACAAACAACAAGCATACAATAAGTACTCATCTAATGCACAGGTAAAACTCGAACAAGAGATCGAACCAAGTAGTTCAACTTAAGAACTCCGGTTGCAAAGAAAGAACGAAAAACAAACGGCGGAAGAAAACAACTCGGTTCTAGCAAGTTGAAACTAGGTCAAAATTTTACTGTAACAAAAGCTTGTTCAAGTTGATTAGACGGAACGGCGGTTTCGAGACGAAACTCCAGGCGCTTGAATCACCTGATTCCGATAAACGAGCGAAAAGAAAGACTAGAAAGAAGATCGGATCTGAGATCGCGATCGCGGAATAAATCCGACGAAAAGAAAAAGAAGAACGGTTAAACGAATGGACGTTCGTTAACCTAGAAGAATCCGGTGATCACGTTCGTTAGGACGAACGGTCCGGCGAACGGTCCAAAGCAACTAAATCGGAGAAGAAAACGAATCCGATCTAGGGTTTCGGAGAAGAAAAAAACCGAACGAAAAACCGATCTAGAAAACCGGAACGGTTTAGAGAAGAAAAGAATCGGAACGATTAGAAGAAAACGATCCGAGAAAAAGAATAGATGTAGCGCGGGGCTACCTTGGCGAGGTCTCCGGTGAACGGGGCTCCGGCGGCGTCGGCGTAGGGCGGCGGCATGGGCAAGGTGCGGCGGCGGCGCGGGTGTGGGGTGGCGGCGCGGCGGCGGTAAGGTGCGGGGGCGGCGCGGGGTGTGGGGTGGCGGCGCGGGTGAGGCGGCGCGGCGGCGGTGACGCAGGGCGCGGTGTGATGCGGCGCGGCGGCGGTGCAAGGCGCGGTGTGGAGGAGAGCTTTGATTTGATGTGTTTAGAGGGGGGGGTGCTTGGGTATTTATATTGGGGAGGGGAGGGGTTTACTTGGGGTAGAGGACAAGGAATTAGAATAGGAGTAGGAAAGATCTAGAAAATAAACGGAGTAGGACTAAAGAAAACGAAATAAGAAAAAGGGGACAAGGGGCGCCCTAGAATCCTAAAAGGATTCTGTCCTAGCAAGAGGCGGCGGCGGCCGACCGGCTCCTGGCTCGGCGCCTGGCGCCTGGGAGCGCGGCGGTAGGTGGCTTGGCTTGGGCCTTTGGCCCAAGGCGCTGCTCAATTTTTTTTTAAATAGTTTCCTTGCGCAGAAAAAAAAACAAAAAAGGGATCTAAACGAACTCCGAAAAATCTAAAGTAAATTTTCCCCGACTCCTAAAAATGAGCCGAACAAAATGAACTTTTCTCCGGACCTAAAATGCAATTTTTGAAAACGCGCATTTTTCCCTATCCAAATAAAATGCAAATAAAACTCCGGCAAACAACAATTGATCTATTTATTATATCTTCATTTTTCCTAAATTTGGGAAAGTCATATTATTCCCTCTCTCATATATTTTCTGACACCGGAAAAATTATTGAAGACAAAATAAATAAATCAAATGATCCTATTTTCAAAATTCGAGAGAACTCTCAAATATGAAAATAACGAAATCTCCAACTCTCTCCGAGGGTCCTTGAGTTGCGTGAAATTTCTAGGATCAACCAAAATGCAAGAAAATATGATATGCATATGATCTAGTGTATAACATTCCAAATTGAAAATTTGGGATGTTACAAACCTACCCCCCTTAAGATGAATCTCGCCCTCGAGATTCGGGTTGGCTAGAAAATAGGTGAGGGTGGTCTTTGAGCAAATCTTCTTCTCTCTCCCAGGTGGCTTCATCCTCTGAATGGTGGTTCCACTGAACTTTGCAAAACTTGATAACCTTGCTGCGAGTAACTCTACTGGCAACATCGAGAATCTTGACTGGCTTCTCCTCATATGTTAGGTCATCCTTTAACTGAATTGCTTCTAATGGCACTGTATCTCTTAGCGGTACCTCCGCCATCTCGGCGTGACATTTCTTCAGCTGAGAAACATGGAATACATCATGAACTCCTGACAGTCCTTCTGGTAATTCCAACTTATAAGCGACTTCTCCCATACGTTTCACGATCTTAAATGGTCCAACGAAACGCGGTGCTAACTTTCCCTTAACTCCAAAACGCTTAACTCCTCGAAGTGGGGATACTCGAAGGTAAACTCTGTCTCCGGTTTCGTAAACTATCTCCTTGCGTTTAGAATCTGCGTAGCTCTTCTGCCTGGACTGGGCTACCTTGAGCCTATCGCGAATCAACTTAACCTTCCGTTCAGACTCCTTAATCAAATCTGGTCCAAAGAATTGACGGTCTCCAACTTCGTTCCATGATAACGGTGTCCTGCACCTCCTTCCGTATAAAGCTTCGAAAGGGGCCATCTTCAAACTGGTTTGGTAACTGTTGTTATAAGAAAACTCCGCATACGGTAAGTTTTCGTCCCAACTTGATCCATAATCTAGTGCACAAGCTCTCAGCATATCTTCCAAAATCTGATTGACTCTCTCGGTCTGTCCATCTGTCTGCGGATGAAAAGCTGTGCTGAACTCTAGTCTGGTTCCTAAAGTTTCATGCAACTGATTCCAAAACTTTGAGGTAAATTGGGTTCCTCTATCTGATATGATACTCCTCGGAACTCCATGCAAACAAACGATTCTAGTCATGTATATCTTTGCCAACTTAGCACTGGTGTAAGTGGTCTTAACTGGAATGAAATGTGCTACCTTCGTCAAACGATCAACTACTACCCATATCGAGTCATATCCGGCCTTTGTCCTGGGTAGCCCTGTGATAAAATCCATGCCTATCTTATCCCACTTCCATTCGGGTATCGGCAGTGGTTGTAACAATCCTGCTGGCTTTTGATGTTCTGCTTTTACTCTCTGACATACGTCACAAACTGCTACATATGCTGCAATATCCTCCTTCATTCCGGTCCACCAAAATGTTTCCTTCAAATCCAAATACATCTTGGTATTCCCTGGGTGAATCGAATATGGTGAATCATGTGCCTCTTGAAAAATCAACTTCCTGATCTCCGGGTCATTGGGCACATAAACACGGTCCTCAAACCATAAGGTATCGTGCTCATCCTCACGAAATCCCTTAGCTTTTCCTTTGCTCAATTTCTCTTTTATAACAGCAATCTCCTTGTCAGATTTCTGAGCTTCTCTGATTTTATCCATCAATGTTGACTGAATCTCCAATGCTGCTACATAGCCTCTCGGAACTATTTCCAAACATAGCTCACGAAGGTTTTCTGCTAACTCTTTTGGTACTTCTCTCGTCATTAGAGTATTGACATGGCTCTTACGGCTCAATGCGTCAGCTACTACATTAGCCTTTCCGGGATGGTAATGCAATCTCATGTCATAATCCTTGATGAGTTCCAACCATCTCCTTTGTCTGAGGTTCAACTCCTTCTACATGAAAATGTACTTCAAACTCTTATGATCCGTGTACACCTCACAATGATTTCCAATGAGGAAATGTCTCCACGTCTTCAATGCATGCACTACGGCCGCTAACTCCAAATCATGCGTGGCATAATTCAACTCATGAGGCTTCAGTTGTCGTGAAGCATACGAAACAACTCTTCCTTCCTGCATAAGCACTGCTCCAAGTCCTCGACGTGAAGCGTCGCAATACACCTCATAATCCTTGGTCTGATCTGGCAAAATCAATACCGGTGAGGTAACCAAACGTTTCTTCAACTCCTGGAAACTAGCCTCACACTCCTCAGTCCATTTGAACTTAGTTTCCTTCTTCAACAACTCCGTCATAGGCTTCGCAATTTTTGAGAAATTCTCAATAAATCTCCGGTAGTATCCTGCGAGTCCAAGAAAACTCCAGATCTCTCCAACTGTTGTTGGTGCTTCCCATTCGGTTACGGTCTCAACCTTTGTGGGGTCAACTGCTATACCTTCTCCGGATATAACGTGTCCGAGGAATCCAACTTCCTTCAACCAAAACTCACATTTGCTGAATTTGGCATATAACTGATGTTCCCTTAATTTCTCCAAAACCAAACGCAAATGTTCCTTATGCTCCTCTTCATTCTTTGAATAAACCAAAATGTCATCGATGAACACTACGACGAACTTATCCAAAAACTCCATAAACACTTTGTTCATCAGGTTCATAAAATAGGCAGGTGCGTTAGTCAATCCAAATGACATAACGGTATACTCATACAGTCCATATCTTGTGGTGAATGCTGTCTTAGGTATGTCCTGCTCTCGAATCTTCAACTGATGGTACCCTGATCGCAAATCGATCTTGGAAAACACTTTAGCTCCTTGCAATCGATCAAACAGATCGTTGATCATTGGCAGTGGGTACTTGTTCTTGATGGTTACTTCATTCAATCCCCGATAATCTACAACCATCCTTAATGATCCATCCTTCTTTTCCACTAGAAGTACGGGTGATCCCCAAGGTGACGAACTTGGGCGAATGTAACCTTTATCCAATAACTCCATAATCTGATTCTTAATTTCCACCAAATCCTTTGCTGGCATCCGGTACGGTCGCTTCGATATTGGGCTTGTACCTGGCAATACCTCAATCAAAAACTCAATGTCTCTATCCGGTGGCATGCCTGGTAATTCCTCAGGAAATACATCAGGAAAATCCTTTACCACTGGTACTTCCTCCTGCACAACTCCTGATAAGCAATTCACTTGTGTCCTGTTTGGCACATGCCGGGATACATACTTGATCCTTCTTCCTTCTGGTGTGGTAAGAAAAATTGTCTTACTGGCGCAATCGATGTTTCCTCCATACATCGACAGCCAATCCATACCAAGAATCACATCCAGACCTTGGGATTCCAGAATAATTAAATCCGTTGGGAATACATGCCTTCCTATACTCAATGGTACTTGAAAACATCCTTGTCTGGCCATGTATTCTGCTCCTTCTAGCTCGATGATCCTTGCCTTCGCATTCTTCAACTCTACCATATCATTGCACATCTGGTTCTCATGGCGTCGAATGTGCTGGTTTAACTCCTGGATGAAAGATGCAATGGATCTATCCTTCTTGGTGCTGACTAACTCCCATTGTTCATCACAGTGTCCGCAAATCTGGTAGATAGTGTCCTTGAGGTCTTCTTGATAAACTTCTCCAATGCGTCCTATGGTGATATGAGCTGCCATGCTCCTTCCTAGACTCCAGGTTGATGCATTGAAAACACTATCTATGGGCTTCGTGATTGGCGCGAATGTTCTTCCCGGAACGTGAGCTTGAATCTTCCAGCGCTCCTCTTCAGGCAGAGTGGCGTTGAAGGTTCCCGTGAATCTTGGTAATCCAATGTTCAGGTACTTGGTGACTTCCTTCAGGTGAAATCCAAATGGTGTGCCTTCATCCGGTTGAGCGTACTTAATCTTCGCGTTCGTCATCCTAATAGAGTAGAAAAGATGAGGAGTTAGAAAATGAGAAGAGAAGGGTGATCTATGGCTTTAACTTAGTGGTCGTGTCCTACAGTCAGCGTGTGCTCTGATACCATCTCTGTAGCGACCTGACCCGAATGGATCACGTCTACTGTGCTACGGTGTCATTCCTGGATCAGTAATGCTGACACCACACAGTACATCGAGGTTTTATAGCAGAGTTGCAATCACACACTTATTACATCGATGGCTGAAAAAGAACTTATTACAATAAATATGACTTAAGGCCATATTTTAAAGATAACAGCGGAAGACTTGGAAGATAAATGGGTCCATCAACTCCAGCGGCATCACTGAGTATAGAACCACGACCTAAACGCACCTCAATCGTCGTCTGAAAAGTCTGCAACATTAACGTTGCAGCCCGAAAACAGGTCAGCACATGGAATATGCTGGCAAAGTAACACATAGAGAGTAATGGGATGAAACAGCTATACTATATGCATATATGGCTGGTGGAAAGCTCTATGGTTACAGTTTTTGCGTAAAGCCAATTTTTCCCTACTGCAAAGGAATAAATTTTATTTAACTATCATGGTGGTTGTGAAACATTGAGAATGGTTGACAGCATTCTCAATCCCAATTAAAATCAATTAAAACCCAACAACATTAATTAGAAGTAACATGTGATGAGATTCACATGATATTCAAGTACTAGATACTCAAGATGTCCATAACCGGGGACACGGCTAACCATGATTAGTTTGTTACACTCTACAGAGGTTTGCGCACTTTTCCCCACAAGACTCGATCGCCTCCGTTGGATTTCTCGCACTACATGGTGTTTGAGAAACGGATGACCGAGACATAGTCTTTCAGAAGCGCTAGCACCTTACGATCGGGTAGACCGTACCACCTACATCCCCTACATCTGCTAGTCTACCACTGTAAGAGTTCGCACAACTTAATCAACTATGCCAGAGCCCATAATGGCTTGTGGCTGCACACGGAAGTTTCTAGTATGAATAATCTCATGATCCCTTTGAGCCTGGGTGGCGGTCCAAAAAACAGGCAAGTCCTGATAGACATCAGGTGCCTCAATCCACCCAGATGTGTGTTTAAGTTGCCACCTTAGATAAACCATTAAAATTATCAAATCTCACATCTGTCATGGATATCACTCACCCAATCCACGTCTACTAGCATAGCATGGCATAATAAGCAAACGTAGAAGTAACTCCCAAAGGTTTGATAATAACAGGTAATAGGTACTACCTCAATCTACTTTCCATCCCACAATTTAATTAGATCCTAATCATGCATTGTGAGAGGATGATCTAATGCAATAAAACTGGGTGTTAGAAAAGGTATGATCAAAGTGTTACTTGCCTTGCTGATATCCGCGAGTCCTAGGGTTTCGAAGTAACAAGCCGGCGCACTCCGGGTATTCTATCGCAGACAAACAAACAAGCATACAATAAGTACTCATCTAATGCACAGGTAAAAGTCAAATAATAGATCTAACCAGAAGGTTCAACTTAAGAACTCCGGTTGCAAAGAAAGAACGAAAAACAAACGGCGGAAGAAAACAACTCGGTTCTAGCAAGTTGAAACTAGGTCAAAATTTTACTGTAAAAACTTGTTCAAGTTGATTAGACGGAACGGCGGTTTCGAGACGGAAACTCCAGGCGCTTGAATCACCTGATTCCGATAAACGAGCGAAAAGAAAGACTAGAAAGAAGATCGGATCTGAGATCGCGATCGCGGAATAAATCCGACGAAAAGAAAAAGAAGAACGGTTAAACAAACAGACGTTCGTTAACCTAGAAGAATCCGGTGATCACGTTCGTTAGGACGAACGGTCCGGCGAACGGTCCAAAGCAACTAAATCGGAGAAGAAAACGAATCCGATCTAGGGTTTCGGAGAAGAAAAAAACCGAACGAAAAACCGATCTAGAAAACCGGAACGGTTTAGAGAAGAAAAGAATCGGAACGATTAGAAGAAAACGATCCGAGAAAAAGAATAGATGTAGCGCGGGGCTACCTTGGCGAGGTCTCCGGTGAACGGGGCTCCGGCGGCGTCGGCGTAGGGAGGCGGCGTGGGCAAGGTGCGGCGGCGGCGCGGGTGTGGGGTGGCGGCGCGGGTGAGGGGTGGCGGTGTGATGCGGCGCGGCGGCGGTAAGGTGCGGCGGCGGCGCGGGGTGTGGGGTGGCGGCGCAGGTGAGGCGGCGCGGCGGCGGTGACGCAGGGCGCGGTGTGATGCGGCGCGGCGGCGGTGCAAGGCGCGGTGTGGAGGGGAGCTTTGATTTGATGTGTTTAGAGGGGGGGTGTTTGGGTATTTATATTGGGGAGGGGAGGGGTTTACTTGAGGTAGAGGACAAGGAATTAGAATAGGAGTAGGAAAGATCTAGAAAATAAACGGAGTAGGACTAAAGAAAACGAAATAAGGAAAAGGGAACAAGGGGCGCCCTAGAATCCTAAAAGGATTCGGTCCTAGCAAGAGGCGGCGGCGGCCGACCGGCTCGTGGCTCGGCGCCTGGCGCCTGGGAGCGCGGCGGTAGGTGGCTTGGCTTGGGCCTTTGGCCCAAGGCGCTGCTCATTTTTTTTTAAATAGTTTCCTCGCGCAGAAAAAAAAACAAAAAAGGATCTAAACGAACTCCGAAAAATTTAAAGTAAATTTTCCCCGACTCCTAAAAATGAGCCGAACAAAATGAACTTTTCTCCGGACCTAAAATGCAATTTTTGAAAACGCGCATTTTTCCCTATCCAAATAAAATGCAAATAAAACTCCGGCAAACAACAATTGATCTATTTATTATATCTTCATTTTTCCTAAATTTGGGAAAGTCATATTATTCCCTCTCTCATATATTTTCTGACACCGGAAATATTATTGAAGACAAAATAAATAAATCAAATGATCCTATTTTCAAAATTCGAGAGAACTCTCAAATATGAAAATAACGAAATCTCCAACTCTCTCTGAGGGTCCTTGAGTTGCGTGAAATTTCTAGGATCAACCAAAATGCAAGAAAATATGATATGCATATGATCTAGTGTATAACATTCCAAATTGAAAATTTGGGATGTTACACAACGCTATAAGAGGGGCTGAGCAAAGCGGTAACATAGCCATATAACGGTTTGCTACGACAAGGTGGGTTAGAGTTTTGACATGGCAATATGGGAGGCATGATATAGCAAGTGATAGGTATCGCGACATAGCAAAAGAGCGAGCAACTAGCAAGCAAAGAAAGAAGTGATTTCGAGGGTATGGTCATCTTGCCTGCAAAGTTCTCTGAGTTGAGGTAAGCTTGATCCTTGTAAGCGTACTCAATGGGTTCCTCGATCACGTACTCGTCTCCCAGCTCTACCCAAGGCAAGAACACAAGCAAAGGAAACCACAATCAACCATGGTACAATGCGCAAGCAACATGATGCAAAACATGGCATGATATGCAGGATGTGATATGCAATGCATATGCGTGCTCCGGAAAGAAAAGATTGAACCATGCCTCAACTTGGCAAAGCAAGTGTGCCGCTGGAAAGATGAGTTGATTTCGGTCGAAATCGATATAAAGATCACCAGAATCGGATGCACGGTTTGCAAATGGCAAGCAAAACAAGAATGTCACAATTATGCGACTAACAGCACGATGCCACCTAAAATGCAACAAGAAACTAAGCTACTGCACTCTAACATAGCAACAAAGCACATGGCAGTGATCTACTCAAGATGCTTGACAAAAGATGAACACTCAGCTACTGCTAAATCACACAATAGCAGGTTCAAACAAGCATGGCAAAAGTGCAAAAGATAACAGCATCACAGACTGTGAAAATAACAACATGCCAGGAATTAACATCAGGAAGCAATGTTTAGAGCAAGATAACAACATGCTACAGGAACATATCATGGCAAACAAGGCATGGCATGAATCTACTCAAAGCATAGGACAAAAGTCCCTTACTGACCATAAGCCAAAAAGGATCAGAAGATATGATGGCACCTATGTAAACATAGCAAGTTTCGTTAACAGATTCAGTCTTAGCAGAAAACTGGACATGACAAAAACAGAATTATGAAGGCATGTTTGCGAGCTTGATTCACTCAACACAAGGCATTGCATGGCAAGATAAGCATAGCAATAGTAATAAGACATGTTTAAGAAGCTAAACATGGCAAGAACAATCTCATAACATGCATGGATCAACTACAACAACCTTGGCAAAATTAATTAACACGTAAACAGTGTGTCAGGAACATTTTATAGCAAAAGTAGAGCAAGATTGAGTCATGCTAGACCACTCCATAAATGCAAACAGAGGCATGGATGGATAGAGCACAACCATATGTCCAAATCATCCTTACTGAACATATTCAAAAGAAGCATGGATCTCTCTGTAGCAACATGAATACATGGCATAAACATAACATCAGGAAAATGACTTGGTGAAATTCTAAGTCCCTGAAATCAGCAATATCACGAGAGCTACTTTGCATGCATGTGCTAGTCACCACAAAGATCACAAAAATACATGGCATACACCCCTGTAAAGATGGCATGACATAGCCCAAAACACATGTAGAACTCATGCTCATATGCAGCACACAATAAACATGGCAAAAATGACAAATGCTCAAGATCTGCTAAGAAAAAGGAACTAACATTTTATAGCACTCTTGCATCAACAATTTGGGCATCAAGATGGACTCAAACAAGCATGGCACAATGTAACAAAATGAAGAGCACATTCAGATGAACAATTTGATACGCCCAAAATGGAGCTACGGGCACAGAGTTATGGCATGATGAAGGGAGCATAAAATTAACCAAAAAAGGGACTTAGTGGAAAAGTGGACCTCGGGATCTAGGGTTTCCGGCTCGCGAACCGAGGTGGCCGGAGTAGCTCGCCGGAGTTGGAGGTCACGGTGGCGGCGGGACTTGCCGGATCCGAGGCCGGTGTGGATCGCCGGAGTGGGGCCG
This sequence comes from Triticum urartu, assembly GCF_003073215.2. Taxonomy (NCBI): domain Eukaryota; kingdom Viridiplantae; phylum Streptophyta; class Magnoliopsida; order Poales; family Poaceae; genus Triticum; species Triticum urartu. The sequence continues at coordinate 281,860,494 of NC_053025.1, forward strand.
GCTGGATCCGGGCTGCGGGATCATCCGAGCAGCGCCGCCGGGGCCGCGATGAAGGAGGAGTCGTCGTCCTCGACGATAGCGACGACGACGACGCGCCACCGCCACCCGTCCGTCATGGCGACGCCGGGCAGGGGTCCAGCAGGGACGGCCGCGTCAAGGAGGAGAAGGCCAACGATGATAACGGCGGCGAGGATGACAACGACCACGACGACTACTCGACGTTCAACGATTTCTTTTTTTAGTTTATATTTGCTATGTACCGCGTCGCGAACATGTCTAATATATGTCAAAGTTTGCCGAAATTTAGCCGTGTTTAACCGAACTTCGTTCAACGTTTTTTTTTTGAAAAAATTAGACGCGTCTGGTGGCGGCCCTCGGGCCGGCGACTGGGGACCAACTCGCCCCCAGGCCCTTTTTTTACGCCGGCTAGCCTCCGGGTGGCGATTTTAGGCGCCTCTGGGGGGCCAACGGCCGGAGATGCTCTAAGCTAGCTAGGGTAGTAGTAGGTGATGAATTTTGTAAGGTTTGGTCCCTCATTTCGTTCTTTCTGTTTTGTCGGATGAGATTCCGAACTTCGTAAGTTAAATAAAGCGCAACTTTGATTAAGAAAAATTGCTCAAACACACACATAAAAAAACACAGCTCAAAACACAAAATATACTCATAAAACCAGGAGAGCAGAAGAGAATGATAAAAATAAGTAAAATTCCTCTTCCCCTCGCCGCTGCCTGCCGCCGCCGTTGTTGAAGCTAAAGGGAAGAGGAGGGGGAGGACGACCACCGGGCGCCCTGCTGCCTCCGGCACTAGCTGCGGCCTGCTGCCGCTACACAGCCTCGTGCGCTGTGCGCTAATCGCCGCCCCGGAGGCGGCGGCGGCCCTGCGGTTGGCTGGTTGCGGGAGACCGATGGCGCCGGCGAGGAGGAAGCGCGGCGCATCTGCGGCTGCTGCAGCGGCGGCGGCCGCGGCGCAGTGGAAGGTCGGCGACCTGGTGCTCGCCAAGATGAAGGGCTTCCCCGCGTGGCCAGCCATGGTGAGTTCGGGCTTCTTTCTCATCTGTAGCCTCGTACGCAGTTGTCCGGGTAGCCTGTGGCTTGGGAACTCGGGTTAGCTTGCTTAGGGTTTCGTTCCAGGGTGGAAGGCGGGCCTTGTGGGGCCTGCCATGCTGCCATTTTGGCCAAATCTTAGGTTCTTCGATGGCCTCTTGCCCCGATTTGATTGTTTTAGCTGTTAACCTGTTCTAGTTTTTGTGCTTTTCTTGCCGCTTACCAGTGAGATTTGGTATGCACACGGTTTAGGATACGGAAAAATGGATCTTTGAGTCAGAGAAGCTGTTTCTTGTTTCATTTTCCCGAGCTTTTGAAATTAGGTGATATTCCTATGTTTTATCGCAGCTTAACTAGTTTCATTTCTTGTTTTCCTTCTTCTTTCTTCTAGCTGCTGGTTTTTTTATTGATAATATTTGGCGTTGCTGGTAATTTAGAGTTTAAAGGAACTGGGAATCATGTAGGATTTGAGTGATATGTCTTAACTCTGTTTGGACTTTGGATATATATACATCCCTGCGCCTGCTGTTCGAAGTTTGTTAGTTACATAATGTGCTCTTTATTCATTGTGATTTGTTCAAGTTTATTAGATGCATAGGTTCCAATTTGTGTTTTGCTCTTAGGACCCATTAGTACCTGTTTACACTGGTGCAAGGTTCTTTGTGACTTGTGAACAAATTGTGATTTCACTTTGGCATGTTAAATGCGAACTTTTGATTGCTTGCTTGGCATTAATGGATCTTCAAGATAGGGATAAATAACTAAACTATGACCCGACCTTATGTTGGCCCTTGGACCACCTTGTTTACACTGGTGCAAGGTTCTCTGTGATTTCTGAACAACTTATGGTTTCACTTTGGCATGTTAAATGCAATCTTTTAATTGCTTGATTAGCATTAATGGATCTCCAGAGACAGGGATAATAAGTACCTAAGCTATGACCCGTCCTTGTGTTGGCCCTTGAACTTTTTTGCTCATTGGATTAATCCCTATTTATTTACTTTTGTCCAGGAATATCGGTTATCTTCAATATTTTCTTCTTTGGGACATAACCTTGTCCAAAGTTCTTGTTCAGTTAATGAATTCATTGAGCTGTAATAAGTGCGTGATGCATATGTTATTTTTGTTATAAGTGGTTTGGCTTAGAGCTAAAAAAATCAAACTGTATATTGGTGTTTCATGGTTGGCAGTTTACTTCATAAACCTTCTGCATTTGATTCTCATCATTGGCTAATGTTTGCATGACTCAACAAATTTCCTTCTCAACGTTGTTTTCAATAGTTACACTCGCTGCACAAGTATTCTCGAAAGTGAAAACTTCTAATGTTAGTATCACACTCGCTGCATGCTGCATACTTGGTTAAGCTATTCGTTTGCTGAGATGCTTAGAGCATCTACAACCACGATTGCCAAATTTGGCACCCTATATGTCCGCGGACGCGCCCGAGTGTGTCTGTGGACAGTGGCCGGTCACCCCCCATATCTCCACATCCGTAGCCGTCCTCCTCAAATGTCCGTCCGCCCCCAAAGCCATACAACCCATGCAACGTGTTCCGCATTTACATAGATGCAATTTGAACATAGCAATAGCAAACATATATTGGGGGATAGCAAGTTTCATCATCACATAGATACAACCAGACAGAGTGTTCATCACCTAGTTACGATAAAAGATAGATAGATACTTGTGGAGGAAGAGGCCGCGAGACTTCACCACTTCCTTGCCGGCCGCTTCCTCTTGGGGTCTTCGGAGTGATGGGTAGTCCTCGGTGTAGGCGCCGGCGGCTGAAGGGGCGGTATCGTCGTTGGTAGTTCTGTTGTCGGAGGAGGATGAGCGGATCCCAGCCAGACGCCGGGCGGCGCGGGCGTGCCCTCGCGAGACGGGCGGCTTTCTTCACGGCAGCCGCCTTTTGCCTTGCGAGGTGCTTGGACTCCTTGATTATGATGCGGAGTGCCGTCGCATTTTTTGCGGCGGCAGCGACGGGCGTCCGTCTCCGCTGAGGTGAAAGGACCGGAGGATGACGTCGATGGATGATCTCGTCATCGTTGGTGGCGGGCAAAAGCGGCTCTGGCGCGGAATTGTAAGATCCGCAGCTGGACCGGCTGGAGGCGGTCTGCGCCGCCCTCTGCCTTGGATGGCGATAGGCCCACGCCTTTGACTCGGGCAGCCGCGACCATTGGTTCGGCGATGCTGGGGACAAGCACTCAGCGCCGCCCGAGAGTAGTGGCTGGAGGTGCTGGGTGCCATCGGTTGCCAGCTGCCTGGCGAAAACTGCAACATGCGGTCGCAGGCTGACGCGGAGCCGCAGCTGCCCCTCCGGGCCATCGAGGAGGCTGTGGAGCTTGAGCTCCTGCTCCTATCCATCAGTGACCGGCGGAGGGCAATGCGGAATGCGAGCTCCTCGTCGTCTGGAGAGGACGAGCTGGAATCCTTCTTGACGAGTGCCGCACAATTGATTGTCTCGGATTCGCTGCCGGATCTGCTGCCATGGTGAAGGAGAGAGTACGAGGAGGGGAGGAGACGGGGCAGTGTAGACGGAGCAGTCAAGAAGAGTGAGGACTTTGACTAGAGTTTGGTCCGGGTGGGGTATTGGTGGGGGCGGGGTGGGCTATCGTAGGCCGGATCGACGTGGCGGACGCGTCCAGTACGCCCCAGATACGGGCTATGTTTGGGGAGTGCCGGTAAGCCCACACGTTTGGGCTGACTATGCGAGGTCCAGTTGGGTGGCAATTTGCTCTCTGGGCAGTGATCGGGCAGGTTGCCCGGATGCCCGGATGTTTGGGGACGATATGAGGGCTCTGGCTGTAGATGCTCTTAGTAACTATTCTATATGTTCAGTTGAACTCGAAACTGTCATAGACATCCTGCATAAATGATAAAGAAAGCTCTAGGCGCTAATTGTGTGTCTTCCCACTGCATAGTGCTTATCTCGCCTAAGCGAACGCCTAGCACGATTAAGCGCTAGGCATTTTGTTGTCCCCTCGCGCCTTTTTTCACTGTCCTGCATACTTCCTTAATCGCTGTGTGGCTGTATTTACCAAGGAGTTATTAAGTTAACTGCAGAATGTGCTAATTTGTTCCTTTGCTGATGTTAGACTATTTCTGTGAGGGAGAAAGTTTGACATAAATTATTTTCCTTGTGTTTCAGTTTATTTTATTTGAATTTGCTATTTGCATGCTTTGCAGATAAGTGAACCAGAGCAATGGGGTCTACCTTCTGTTAAAAATAAGCGTCTGGTCTACTTCTATGGAACTAAACAGATGTAAGTTCTGTTTTGAATGAAACCTTTCATTTTTGTATGGAGTTCAGAAGCTGCTTGTATCTACCTCCATCTGTTTAGTGTGCGTTGAAGTTTTTCTATGGCTCATCTGCTTTGTCTTTATAATTGGACAATTGGTTATATATGGAGTACTTGTTATGGTAAAAAAGAATGTTGCATATCTTTGTAAGTATGTTTTCTTGGGTTATTATGTCAGTGCCTACTTACTATTTGCGCACCACTTTACTTTCCTGAGTAAATAATGTTGTTTATCCAGCTATAAGTTGCAGATTAGATAGATACTTTAGCATGGATTAACATCTGGTTGTCAAAACCTGTTATTTTATTTCTTTCTGTAATTTGCACGTGCCTATTTCTTAGTTCAACAAATATATATAGGATAAACTTAAGGTTGTTAACTCTGGACAATCCACTTAACTGGAAAAATTACATGCCATGGGTAAGAGAAATCAAACTACACATTTAGGGCGTGTTCGGAATCTATCTAGCTTCTTAAAACTTCACAAATCCAGCTTCTAGAGCTAGCTTCTCACTTCACCTGGCAATTCCGACGCGTTCTGCACGCTTGACAGCTTCTCCCAGCACTTGTACAATACCATCACCAGCCATAGGGAAGATGCAAAGGCGAGCTCACCTTGGGTTGGGGCGAGGGGGCGAGGGCGAGGAGGCTGGCTCAAAGGAAGACATGGTGAGCACCGGCATCAATGGCGTCAAGGTGGGCGTCTCCTGCCGGTGGGGTTGCTGCTCCTGGCTGGCGGCGCTGGAAAGTGCTCATTCGGGACGGGATCCGGCGGGAACGGGGCTGGAATGGTCGGATCTACTGGCGGAGAGGCTCGCCGGCCGACGAAGGGGTGGAATCGGGCGTGGCGGCGGCGACCGGCGGCGCTGGGTAGGTCACGAGCAGAAGAGATGTCGAGGGAGAGAGGGGAACAGGCGTCGGGGCTGAGCCGTGCGAATCGTTTTTTCGACTTGGCGGTGGCATCCCCTTGTAATTATGCCGAACTCCTCACTTCTCGTTTTCCTGGTCTATCCTGGAGCTGTGATTTTGGTGCTTTTTGTTTTTACATTGGACTCCGGCTGTGCTTCTCGAAGCTAGCTTCTTCGAGATTTTTCGTTCGGCTCAGCTCCGCTCCAGCTTTTTGTGAAGCGTGGGGCAGGAGGACATCCGAACACACCCTTAGGCCAATCTCTTGAAAAAATTGGAGTTATACTGAGCATTGAGAAAAGCACAATTAGTTTCCGGCACAGTCCTCTCTTTGTTCTAGTGTCTGAGAAAGTCACACTATCAACATGTTCAGTTCAAGTTATCATATGGAGTTTTTGACAACCAATAATACAATGGTGTACAAGCCAGGGGAAGAACCTGCTCCTCGACCTTTAGGAGTAGAATAATTCCTTATTTCTCCCTTTCTTAAAATGTGCTTCTCTGTTGGCCTAAAAAATATATTTCTTCCCTATTTGGCACCATGGAAAAATTATATGCCATGGGTAAGAGAAATCAAACTACACATTTAGGCCAATCTCTTGAAAATATTGGAGTTATATTGAGCATTGAGAAAAGTACAATTAGTTTCTGGCACTACTCTCTCTGTCGCTCGCACTACCAACATGTTCAATTTGTTTCGAGAAAACGCAAAAGAATTTGTGTTTCATTATATTGAACCGGAAGATATCGGGGGTACAACCTCCAGAAAGGAGGGACACGCGCGCACTCACACACCGGACCGTCCTCGCCAAGCGACTACAACTAGGTAAGGAGGTGCCCTCAACTACAGACACGCAGCAACATTAGGCCTCGCCCAGCCTTGCCTCCAGCCAAAAATGGTGAGGCGCCGAGACTCGGAGCAACGGGGCAGCATCACCGCTCCAGGGATGATTGCAGCTCCAGGACTGCCTAGCAAGGTTTTTGAGTCGCCGACTAATCGCAGACTAATCGCCGACTAATCGCCAAGTCGTTGGAGCGAGGTTGGCTTGCGCAGGCGACTTGGCTTGAGGAGCGAGTCGCGCGACTGGTAGGCTAGTCGACGATTAGTCGACGACTAGTCGGGCGACTAGGACCTCAGAGCAGGGCGGCTTGCTTCAGCAAGGCCAAGGGAGGGAAGACTGGGAAGGTGAGGAGGCCAGAGTTCGAGGGAGGGGAGGAGGAGACGAAGCTGGAGAGTGCGCCGCATGTACGAGGAGAAGCACGGAAGAGACGAAGGAGAAAGGCACATGGGAGCAGATGCACGGTTCAGATTAGAGCATATGGACGGTTGGGATTTTTATCTGGAAGCTAGGGTTGTTAGAGTTATAATATAAGTCATGTACTCCTTTGTATTTATCCCGTTGTATAAGGGGTTTCCTGCATATGTTCCACACTGTACATGTATATATATATCGGCCTATGGCCTCATGGGAATACAAGTTGCATATTCCTAACATGGTATTAGAGCTAGGTCAATTTTTTTGCACGCTGCAACTCGTGCGTTTGATCCGTCTATTCGATCGAAGCAATCGATCTCTACCCTCGCTCGATCTCCTCTCCGTCTGCTCGATCGAAGCAGGGGGCTCGTCCCGCAGGCGCCTCCGATCTCCTCTCCAGCTGGCCGCTCGCAGGGCTCCCGCTGCCGGCCCGTCTTGCTCAGAGTCGCCCAGCCACCCGTCAGATCGTCCCAGGGGGCTCGTCCAGTAGGTGCCCCCGATCTCCAGCCGGCTTCCGCTGCTACAGGCCCGTCCCGATCCGATCCCGATCGCCAGCGCCTGATCCCGATTGCCAGCGCCTGATCCCGATCCGATTAATCCCGATCGCCAGCGCCTGATCCCGATCGCCAGCGCCTGATCCCGCTTCGATCTCCTGCTGCCGGCCCGTCCCTATCTTCCGCTCGATCCGTCCCCAGCCAGCGCCTGATCCCGATCTGGTCGCTCTCGTCGGATCTAAAAAAAATGTCTGCTGCATCGGGCTATGTTGCTGTCCCTCGCTGTCCGGTGATCTTTGATGGTACTAACTACACCGAGTTCACTGGCTTCATGCGCATTCACATGCGTGGCATCCGTCTTTGGGGTGTTCTTTCTGGCGAGGTCTGCTGTCCGCCACGTCCAGTTCCTCCGGTGGCCCCCACTCCGCCAACTCCATCGGTTCTTCCTACGGATGCTAATCAGGCCGCTAAGGATGCGGCTAAGGTTGCTGATGAGGCTGCTGATCGTGCTTATGATGAGAGGGTTTTGGCTTATGAGGAGGCTCTTCAGACGTATCATGGTGCTCTGTCTGTTTACACCCAGTGGCTTGATGATGATGCTCGTGCTGCAGCTGTTCTCACTGCTAGTGTTCTGCCTCAGTTTGCTTCTGAATTTCTGGGTCTTTCTACTGTCTTTGAGATGTGGACCCGTCTTCGTGAGCGCTATCAGCCCTCTGGTGATGCCTTATACCTCTCTGTGAGCCGTCAGGAGCATGCTCTTCAGCAGGGTGACTCTACTGTTGATGACTTCTATGCACAGAGTTCTGCTATCTGGCGCCAGCTTGATTCTCTCCGTAGTGCTGGGTGTCGTACCTGCCCCTGTTGCCAGGCTGTCCAGGCCAATTTAGAGTTTCATCGCGTCTATGAGTTCTTGTCTCGGCTCCGTCAGGAGTTTGAGCCCCGGCGTGCTCAGTTGTTTGCTCGTGGCCGTATTTCTCTCATGGAGGCGCTTTCTGAGATTCGTGCTGAGGAGACTCGCTTACGTGGTGCTGGTTTGCTGGCGGTTCCCTCTGTGCTCGCTACTCGTGTTCCTACGCCACTTGCTCCACCGACCCCTTCTCGCTCGAGTGCTCCGCCGCTCTTGCCCACTACTTCTGGAGGCTCAGGTCGCCCCCGTCCACATTGCGCCTATTGCAACAGTGATGGTCATCTTGAGTCTCAGTGCTACACGAAGAAGAAACACATGCGCAAGGCTCGATCATCATCTTCAGGGACTTCGTCATCTACCTCGACAGCTTCAGCCATTGCTTTGACTGAGCAGGATATTCTGAGACTTAAGCGTCTGCTCGCGGCTTCAGGTTCTTCCTCGACGGGTACTGCCGGTTCTGTGACTGATGCTTCCCGCACTGAGCAATCACCCTCTACACAGTCAGGTACATCCCCATGGGTTCTGGACTCTGGAGCTTCTTTTCATATGTCTTCTCATTCTTCCACTTTGTCCTCTCTTCGATCACTGGCTTCTCCTATTCATGTCTTCACTGCTGATGGTACTCCACTTTCTGTTGCTAGTAGAGGCAATCTTACTACTCCTTATTCTGTTCCTGATGTTGCTCATGTTCCTCGACTTACCATGAATTTGTTTTCTGCTGGTCAACTTACGGATTCTGGTTGTCGCGTCATCCTTGACGTTGACTCTTGTTCTGTCCAGGACCGTCACACGCACACTCTGGTTGGGGCTGGCCCTCGCCGCCGTGATTCTCAGGGTCTTTGGGAGTTGGACTGGCTTCATGTTCCTTCTGCTGCCACCACCATCGCCAGTTCTTCCGCTTCTGTCGCCTCTGTCACTGGTTCCTTCCAGCAGTGGCATCATCGACTTGGTCATCTGTGTGGTTCTCGGTTGTCTTCTTTAGTTCGTCGAGGTCTTCTGGGGTCTGTCTCAGGAGATGTCTCTTTAGAGTGTCAGGGTTGTCGTCTTGGCAAGCAGATTCAGTTACCATATTCACATAGTGAGTCAGTGTCTAAGCGTCCTTTCGATTTAGTCCATTCTGATGTATGGGGTCCGGCCCCTTTCGCTTCGAAAGGTGGTCATAAATACTATATTATTTTCATAGATGATTTCTCTCGTTACACATGGCTTTATTTCATGACTTCTCGTTCTGAGGTGTTGTCTATTTATCAGCGTTTTGCTGCCATGGTTCATACTCAGTTCTCTTCACCCATTCGTGTTTTTCGTGCTGACTCCGCTGGCGAGTATATCTCTAAGATGTTGCGTGGTGTTCTTGCTGAGCACGGGACTCTCTCTCAATTCTCTTGTCCTGGTGCTCATGCTCAGAATGGTGTGGCTGAGCGAAAGCATCGACATCTTCTTGAGACGGCTCGTGCATTGATGATTGCTGCCTCTCTCCCGCCTCATTTTTGGGCTGAGGCCGTCTCCACATCCACCTATCTTATCAATATACAGCCTTCCGCTGCTCTACAGGGTGGTGTTCCTTTCGAGCGACTTTTTGATCGTTCTCCCGATTATTCGATGCTTCGCTTGTTTGGTTGTGTTTGCTATGTTCTTCTTGTCCCTCGCGAACGCACCAAACTGACCGCTCAATCTGTTGAGTGTGTCTTCTTAGGCTACAGTGATGAGCATAAGGGCTATCGTTGTTGGGATCCTATTGGTCGTCGGATGCGTATCTCTCGAGATGTGACTTTTGAAGAGTCTCGTCCCTTCTACCCACGCCCATCTTCCTCGACTTTCTCAGTGCAGGATATCTCTTTCCTCACTTTTCCTGACTCACCTCTCACCCCCGCCGAGACTGTACCTCTCCGTTCCACTTTCTCTCCTTCTCCACATCTAGTTGATTTGCAGCCACCATCCTCCCCGGTCTCCTCGCCTAGCATGTCACCGGGTTCTCCACCTTCATCTCCAGTGACTTCCTCCCCGGTCTCCTCTCCCAGCCTGTCACCGGATTCTACACCTTCATCTCCGGTGACTTTTTCGTCGCCACCCCTGATTCTACCTTGCCGATTCCTCCTTCTATTATTCCATCTTTTCCTCAGCATTACACTCGTCGTCCACGACCAGTCGATGCCTCTGTAGATGGGTCGTCATCTTCCTCTCAGCCTACTTATGGCTTGCGTTCTCGTCCTCGTCCGCCTGTTGATCGCTTTGGATTTCCCACCGCTGGTGCTGCTGTTCTTGAGCCGACTTCTTACCGTCAGGCTGTTGTTCATCCTGAATGGCAGTTTGCGATGGCAGAGGAGATTGCTGCTCTTGAACGCACTGGTACCTGGGATCTTGTTTCTCTTCCTCCCGGAGTCCGTCCGATCACTTGTAAGTGGGTCTACAAGGTTAAGACTCGCTCCGATGGTTCTCTTGAGCGTCACAAAGCTCGTCTTGTGGCTCGTGGTTTTCAGCAGGAGCATGGTCGTGATTATGACGAGACTTTTTCTCCTGTGGCTCATATGACCACTGTTCGTACACTTCTTGCCGTTGCCTCTGCACGCCACTGGTCTATATCTCAGCTTGATGTTAAGAATGCCTTTCTTAATGGTGAGCTACGTGAGGAGGTGTACATGCAGCCACCACCTGGGTATTCTGTTCCTGATGGCATGGTATGTCGTCTTCGTCGCTCTCTCTATGGCCTTAAGCAAGCCCCCCGCGCCTGGTTTGAGCGCTTTGCCTCTGTGATCACTGCTGCTGGTTTTTTAGCTAGTGCTCATGATCCAGCATTGTTTATTCACCTTTCTCCTCGTGGTCGGACTCTTCTTCTTCTTTATGTTGATGACATGATCATCACGGGGGATGACCCCGAGTATATTGCCTTTGTAAAGGCCCGTCTTAGTGAGCAGTTTCTTATGTCTGATCTTGGACCTCTTCGCTACTTTCTTGGGATTGAAGTCTCTTCTACCTCTGATGGCTTTTTTATATCCCAGGAAAAGTATATCCAGGATCTTCTTGCTCGTGCTGCTCTTACTGACGAGCGCATTGTTGAGACTCCTATGGAGCTCAATGTTCACCTTCGTGCTACTGATGGTGATCCTCTCCCTGACCCGACGCGTTATCGTCATCTTGTTGGCAGTCTTGTCTATCTTGCTGTCACTCGTCCGGACATCTCTTATCTGGTTCATATTCTGAGTCAGTTTGTCTCTGTCCCCACCTCGGTTCACTATAGTCATCTCCTTCGTGTTCTTCGATATCTTCGAGGCACGATCTCTCACCGTCTCTTCTTTCCTCGCTCCAGTTCTTTACAGCTCCAGGCCTATTCGGATGCTACGTGGGCTAGTGATCCTTCCGATCGCCGTTCACTTTCTGCTTACTGTGTTTTTCTTGGTGGTTCTCTCATTGCCTGGAAGACGAAGAAACAGCTTGCAGTTTCCCGTTCGAGTGCCGAGGCTGAGTTGCGAGCAATGGCTCTTTTGACGGCAGAGGTGACTTGGTTACGGTGGTTACTTCAGGATTTTGGTGTTTCTGTCACTACACCGACTCTGCTTTTATCTGACAGTACAGGTGCTATCAGCATTGCACGCGATCCTGTGAAGCATGAGCTCACCAAGCATATTGGTGTTGATGCTTTCTATGTGCGCGCTGGTGTGCAGGATCAGGTTATTGCTCTTCAGTATGTGCCTTCCGAGTTACAGTTGGCGGATTTCCTGACGAAGGCTCAGACTAGAGCACAACATGGCTTTTATCTCTCCAAACTCAGTGTTGTTCATCCACCATGAGTTTGAGGGGGGGTGTTAGAGTTATAATATAAGTCATGTACCCCTTTGTATTTATCCCGTTGTATAAGGGGTTTCCTGCATATGTTCCACACCTGTACATGTATATATATCGGCCTATGGCCTCATGGGAATACAAGTTGCATATTCCTAACAAGGGTTACATAATGGGCCTATTGGGCCAGCTCTCTAGCACGAAACAGAGGAGCAAGACGCGTGCTCCCATTCCACATCAGAATCGCCGCCTCCATTGCTCCTACGAGCTGCTGCTGCCTTCTCCAAGCTGAATTATACTCCAAGCAGCTGCCTTCCCCCTCCTCCGCCTGCAACAACACCTCTTCCCCCCTCCTCCTCCTCTTCCCCCCTCCTCCTCCTCCTCTTAACACCTGGGGCGACTTGGGGCGATTAATCACGACGAGTCGCAGACTAATCGCAGCGAGCCACTAGTCGGAGGCATGGCGACTCGACTTGGCTAGGCGACTCAGAAACCTTGCTGCCTAGGCCAACGTTCCTCGCACCCATGTGCCTAGAGTTGGCGGGTGAAAGGCAGTGCCCGAAAGGGACTGGTGTAGCATTCGTTGGGGGAGTGCTGACAGTAGCATACGTTGCGACCTGCTCCCTTTGTAGCAGTCTACGCCAGAGCGATGCATCATCAGCCACCATGTGACGTCCCAAGACCGACGCTCCAGATGCCTTCCTTTATTTTAGTTGTTGTTGTGTGTTTATTTTGTTTGTTGCATTATCATAATTATTTTGCATATTTTATTCCTCTATGTTGATACCATGATCATGTTGAGTGCTTTGTCATATCTTTGCTTCTTGCACCATGCTTATCTCATTTGGTTATATTGCGTTGCCATGCCATGTTAAAATGTTTTATTTCATAACTAAATAATCGTAGCTCCAAAACTTAATAATCTTTATATGTAAATGGGGTAGAAAAATGTCTAGTTTAACATGGTGCACTCTTCTTGCATGTTTAACAACTCTAAAATTGTGTATAGGGCAGAACAGTACCAACCTTAAAATATGCATATGGGGATTCTCCGGACTTGTTGTTTGTTGTTCCGGCCTCATTTAAACTTACCTAGATAGGTAGTTTTCATATGCTTCACCTCTTGTCATGTTTAATAACATTTAATATTGTTGGGTACATAAACGAGAGTGAACTAAATGATTGAATGTGGTGTTTCGTCAATATGCAACTCGTTGCATATTGAGCTCCACTTAATTTGTAGTATTGTTTGTGCACTTTGCCATGCCTTGCATTTTAAACCGGACATGCATCATACTTGGTTGTGCATCATGCCATGTTTATGTGTTGGTTGTTTACTATGTTGCTTGCTTCTTTCCGGGTTGCTTCTCTTGTTAGTTTCGGTTTCGTTCCGGAGTTTCTTGGACTCGTTCTTCTTTCTTGCGGGATCTCAGGCAAGATGACCATACCCTCGATATCTGTAACATCCCGATTCTTGAAATGTTTAAGAAAAAGTTTTCCAAAAATCAGGGCGAGAAAATTTTCGTTTGGTATCGAAGCTTAAATTGGACTTTTATAATTTGGAGGATTTAATTTGAACTAATACCAACTTAAATTAAATTTGAGTTTTGTTGTTTCTTTTAGTTGGGTTTTATTTTGGTCTTAAGCATATTTAAATATGCAAGTCTGTGTTTTCTTTGATTTCTAAGTTCGTGATATTTTGTTTGAGCTTCTTTTTCATTACTAGATTTTCCTCTTAGGAAAATCAATTTGTTTCCCTCTCTCAAACTTTATACCAAATTCCTGTGGACAGTATGTCTTTCCTCTCTCTTCCCTGTGTCAAGCCCACCTATATTTTTCTCACACCTGAATGGGCCAACGGCCAACTTTTCCTTTCTTCTTTCTCTCCCACTTGGACCAAAGCCAAACTGAGCCAATACCCAGCCAAGCGAGCGCCTCCTCTTCTCTCCCTCTGTACGTTTCAATCTACAGAAGAGCAATAGTGAAGCTGAAACGTACATGCACTAGCACTCCTGATTCTCAAGCGTTCTTAAATCCGTGAGTATATATATGTGTGCCCCTTGCTCCTCTTGCTGACCCATATCAACTCCTCCCTTCTCCCTTCCTCAATCTCTCCAAAACTCTCTCCGAACTGCTGCTGCTCCATGGATGCCGGCGCTCGTTCCCGGTGGCGTAGACCATCTCCATCAGCACCCTTGCGCCCCAAGGTTCCTCTCCACACCACGAATCCATTCAGAGAAGAAAGAACGCGTTCCGTCGACCAGACGCGAACAATTTTGCATGTCCACCAACACTGTTCGTCGAGTTCTTCGCGTCGTTCTGTCAAACTCGGTGAGCAACTATCCAATTCCTTTTGTGCGACTTCAAAACATCATTCAATTTATCTCCTAGACATCATAGTTCCTCCTATTTTTATCGTTGGGTGCGTTGATGCTATCTGTCGCATAAACCGTAGGTCATGGTCACATTTTCATCGTTTTTGTTCATCGTTTGATCTCCCCAGTAGAAGAAACGTTTTATATGGCTGTAGCAATCCCGTAGTGGAGTTAGGTTACTTTGGTTAATCAAGTTTTATTATGGATTTTGGTTGTTTATCGGACTATTTATTAATATATTGTTTTCTTGTGTTCTTGATACGTGTAGGAGTGTGTGTGCTAGCTATCTCATAATTTGTGTGTCTCGTATATATATGATTGCTTGATTTATTTATTTTACCGATTATAGTTATGTGATATTTCTTTCGTGGGGTATGTAGTCGTATGATATTACTATGTACAAGTTTCGGCAAATTATTATTATGTGTGGTAGTTGATCAGTGAACTTTTGTGTTGGTTTGATATTTTTTTATATGTTCATGACATGCCTAGGAGTCGCTCATAATTATTTCATAATTTTAGATGTTAGATGTGACTGACTAGATTTATTGTAAGGATCTCTTTTACTTGTTATATATTTCTAAATTGTCTCATGTGATATTGTTGCATAGCATGTAGCGCTATCTTATGCATGTGTACAATTTTTGTTGAATGTTCGCCATGCTTAAATTCTATAGGATTATTCTAGGCTTTGCTTTGTTCATTGAATCATTAATTACTTCATGTCTTGATTAATTTTAATTGTTGCTTAGCATTGATATATCTTAGATATGGTTCACATGTTCATTTCTATTCATGTCACACGTTGTTTTATTGGTTTGAAATCATGACATGCCTATGATAGTTGTTTAGGTATTTGTCATGTGTGTTCTTGCATAGTTTTCTTTATGCTAGGTTATAGATGTTAAATAAAGTGCTATGTTACTTTAGAACAATTCCATTATAGTTTTCTGTGGCATAACACATTTTGTGTAGTTGTTCCTCTATTTTCGTACATGTCGCCATCCTAGATTACATGGTTGGTTCCTTTATGTCATGATTTAGGTCTTAGTGCTACATAGCATTTGTGCTCGTGGCATAGAACTTAGTTTGTTACTTCTTAGTAATTATCCATGTACTTAACTAGGCAGTAGTTATGCATGATGAATTGCTTGACATATTTTTTAGCACTTTCTCAAGGTCGTGTGTGTTCCATTGGATGCTTTACATGTGTTATATGAGTGTTAGTTTGTACTTTATGATCACACATATGGTTAGCCTTTGCCTGTTAGAGATACATGTTTCCAGTGTATGATCTCATATGACTTAAGTTTGATGCTTCATCAATACCCCGCATGATGATGTGACTGCATAACTAGATTGTATAGCATGTATGTAGCAGTTCATGTATTAGATCATGCCTAGTGGAGTATCTATGTCTTTACAACTATAGATTGTAATAAATAGAAGTGCATGTCATTTTCACTCATTCTAGTATAGTACATTGCTTGATGTCATGATCTGGTTGTCTAACTTGCCTAAATGCTTAGTATGACATGTCCATGTGCTTATAGGACATAACTATGTCCATGTGCTTATATGAGATAACTAGTATGTAAGGTTGTGTGCTCTTGCCATTCTTGATGTTCATGTTAGTTGATATCAACTAAGTTATCTCATTGTTGCGAGTTGTATTATATTAGTATCATAATTTGGCATCTTGTGTGATGATCATTCTTACATAGCGTTATACATTTGTACCTAGTTATAACATTGTTGTATATCTAGATGTCGTTTATGCAAGTGATCTTTCATGTCTTATGGTGTTCCATGTGTTATCATTGTACTTGTGTTGCTCTTATATGATTGACTTGTCTCACGTTACTATTATGAGTTTTGTATATGTCTTGCAATAGTCCATCACATGCTTAGACTAGTTTACCTTTCATGTTAGTTGAGTTGTGTTGTGGTGATATTATTACCGTTAGTGGTTATTGGTATTAGTCGTTCTTTAGTAATAAGACCATGTCCTACTTTAGTATCTTATCATGATCACTCGTTTGTTGATGCATGTGTTATTCGTTGAGACCTCTAGTGATTCTATACTCACATGCCTTGTGTGAAGATGTGTCTTGATTTAGTTGTTTATTTAGTTTTGACCATAGTATTGGATTGGCTCTTGTTATAGCAATGCTCACTATAGTAATTGCGTTTGATGTTTATACTTTGGTTGTTGTTAACCATTATGAATATTTGTATTCATCCTAGTATTTATTTGTGGTTGATAATTACTCTTAACCATATCATGTCTAAGATAGTTGTTCATCCATTTGTTCAATGTGTTGTGTAGTTGTTGTTAATTGTTTGACAAATGAATTAGTTTGATATAATGCAGTTGATTCTATTTCCTTTTAATAATATTTTAGGACTAGACTAAGATCATTTCATTTCATATTGTTGTATGATGTTTCGTTGCTTGACTAGAATGGTTTGTAATGTTGGTTTAGTTGTCTTATAGAATACTTGCTTTTGTTTGATTATATAGTTGTTGTATATGTTTGGTGATGTCGACCTAGTCGCGTGGCCTTAGTTAGAAATGGAAAGCCTTAGAAATTATTTTCTTAAGAAAATTATATTTCAGAAGGAATATTCTCGTACTCTTCTTCTTCACTATTGCTCTTTTTGCCTTGTTACATTCAAATAAAGTTTAAAGTCTATTTCTATCTTTGCTTGCTAGTTGTTCGCTCTACCGCTATGTCGTGCTACCTATCACTTGTTTTTCCAGCCTCTCAAATTGCATGATAGCCTCTAACCTTTTTCAACCATTCTAGCAAACCGTTGTTTGGCTATGTTACCGCTTTTGCTTGGCCCCTCTTATAGCGTTGCTAGTTGCAGGTAAAGTTGAAGTTTGTTTCATGTTGGAACATGGATATGTTGGGATATCACAATATCTCTTATTTTAATTAATGCATCTATATACTTGGTAAAGGGTGGAAGGCTTGGCCTTATGCCTGGTGTTTTGTTCCACTTTTGCCGCTCTAGTTTCCGTCATACCGGTGTTATGTTCCTTAATTTTGCGTTCCTTGCGCGCTTGGGTGTTATGGGAACCCTTGACAGTTTGCTTTGAATAAAACTCCTCCAGCAAGGCCCAACCTTGGTTTTACATTTGCCTAACAACCTAAGCCTTTTTCCCTTGGGTTTCCGGAGCCCGAGGGTCATTTTTATTTTAACCCCCCGGGCCAGTGCTTCTCTAAGTGTTGGTCCGAACTGGGCAACCTGCGAGGCCATCTCGGGGCAACTTGAGGGCTGGTTTTACTCGTAGCTTGACCTATCCGGTGTGCTCTGAGAACGAGATATGTGCAGCTCCTATCGGGATTTGTCGGCACATCGGGCGGCTTTGCTGGTCTTGTTTTATCATTGTTGAAAAGTCTTGTAACCGGGATTCCGAGCCTGATCGGGTCTTCCCGGGAGAAGGAATATCCTTCGTTGACCGGAAGAGCTTGTGATGAGCTAAGTTGGGACACCCCTGCAGGGTTTAAACTTTCAAAAGCCGTGCTTGCGGTTATGTGACAGATGAGAATTTGTTAATGTTCAGTTGTAGAGAACTTGACACTTAACTTAATTAAAATGCATCAATTGTGTGTGTAACCGTGATGGTCTCTTTTTGATGAAGTCCGGGAAGTGAACACGGTTCTTGTGTTTTGGTTGTGCGTAAGTAGTTTCAGGATCACTTCTTGATCACTTTTAGCTTCACGACCGTTGCGTTGCTTCTCTTCTCGCTCTTATTTGCGTATGTTAGCCACCATATTTGCTTAGTGCTTGCTGCAGCTCCACCTCATTACCTTATGCTACCCATAAGCTTAAATAGTCTTGATCTCGCGGGTGTGAGATTGCTGAGTCCTCGTGACTCACGGATACTTCCAAACAGTTGCAGGTGCCGATGATACCAGTGCAGGTGACACCACCGAGCTCAGGTGGGAGCTCGATGAAGATCTTGTTTATTGTTTTGTGTCTTTTCCGGTTGATCAGTAGTGGAGCCCAGTTGGGACGATCGGGGATCTAGCATTTGGGGTTGTCTTTTTTTATTTTGGTTTCGTAGTCGGACCTTGATTGTATTCTGGATGATGTATGTTTAACTTGTTATTTGTGTCAAGTGGCGATTGTAAGCCAACTCTTTATCCCTTTCTTATTCAGCACATGGGATTGTGTGAAGATTACCCAACTTGCGACTAAACCATCATACAGTTATGCCTCTAAGTCGTGTCTCGACACGTGGGAGATATAGCCGCATTGTGGGTGTTACACACCATCTGCCGCATCAAGTACTCCACCTGCAGCCAAAGTAGAGCCTTCAAGAGGGGAACGACGTTGAGACGCTGGTATTTCTTCCGGTGCTCAAGGAGGTCCGGTTAGGATCATGCCAACGCCTCAAAGGAGGTGATGGCACCCTCGGTCGTCGCCGCCACGCGGGGATTTCGCCTTGACTCGTGAGCAAAGACCTCAGATGCAGTGGCAGACCGGACATGGGGAAGAGCATTGGAAAAGACTGACACACATGTAGGGGGGAAGCCTAGGAATGTTGATGTCGCAGGAGTGGGCACCTGCCAGCGTAGCGCCAGCAGGCCGGCCACCGCCGGGAGTGCGTCTAGCTGGCGACAATAGTAACCTGCAACGCGCTGCCGCCGCGCTCGGCCCGCAGCCTTTGTCGCCAGGATCTGTCAGGGCACAACATAGCAGCAACCGTCAGGGTTGCTGCGCGCGCGCTCACCAGCTCAGCGACATCCATCGACGGCGGGTGGGAGGAGGGAGAAGGGTGGGTGGGGGCAGAGTCGTTGTCACGGACCAGGGCGATCCCGCGGCCACAACTCTGCCGCTCATTGCAGTCACCAGCCGCTGCCATAGCAGCGCCCCCGTCCATGCGTTCCACGCCATCTCGACCTCCCCTGCGTGCAGACAGCCGCCACCGCGCGCTCCCGCCGCTCCAGCGCGCAAGCACACCGGCATCCTCCGGCGGTGGCGAGGGGAGGGAGGGGAAGGAAGGGGGCTTGCTGGTGGCTAGGGTTTCGCCATTGGGAGCGACACGGGGGCTCCAAGGGTGTAATAGTCTCTTTCTACGCAACTACCAACATGTTCAGTTGAAATTGTCATATGGAGTTCTACAACCAATAATACATTGGTGTACAAGCCAAGGGAATAACCCGCTCCTTGACCTTTAGGAGTAGAATAATTCCTTAATTGTCCCTTTCTTAAAATGTGCTCTCCCTGTTTGGCCTAAATTTTTTATTTCTTCCCTATTTTATACAAAATGTAACTTCTGTTCATTATGGACGCTTCTGTCCATTTTTGCCTCTAACGGTGTTAAGTGCAATGTGAAAAGACTATTTTACCCCTGGTGTAGCACACCATTTTAAAAAAACAAATCCATCTCGATCGCGTCCTACTGTTCGCCCACTCCTACCGCTGCCACAAGGCCGAGTGGGTTGCCGCTGTGTTCTGCCCAACGAGTTCGGCGTGTCCTATGCCAACTGCTTCTGGGAGATGGGGCAGCCCTGCTGTCTCCCTGTCTACCGCAGCTGCCCTGAGGCCGCGGCTGTTCCCACTCCTCATGGAGCTCTCTTCCAAGCCCACCGTCCCTGCCAGCCTTCTCCCTCCTGACATCAACGATGACGACGCAAACAACGAAACCGCAGACCGATCCTTCGTGCTGGACACTCGGTGGTTGGATGTGCAACCGTAAAAGTTGGTGATCTAGATGGTACTCACGAGCGAGGCACCGATGAAGGAGGATGCGGAGCGGCGAGGTGGCCCTGGCGTCGGTATCAGCGGCACCTCCGAAGCCGGACACAAGAGGATGCAGGCAGCAGTTCCAGGGCGGTGACTGCTACTTGCTTTCAGAAGGCAGCAGTTCCAGGGCCCATTTGGCAATTCGTCCGGCCGCATCCTTGATATTACTGATGATTTTGGACATGGGTACTTGGCTTACCATCGTAATGGGGCAAGTCTGAAAATAATGCTGCAGTTTCCGGGATGCCATGAACACGGCGAAAGTAATCTTCTGATAATGTGGGTATCGGATTTTGCATGGAGAAAGCACCTTGGAAACGTAGTAAACTGGCCGCTGGACTTTATAAGCATGACCATCCTCCTTGCATTCAACCACCATGAATGCACTTACTGCAATCACCACCTGGTTGGTGGCTTATATGTACAACAACATCTGCTCACCGTCCCGGGGTGCTGCGAGGGTTGGGTTGGTCACTGGCAATTGCTTGATCTCTTCCAGGGGCTGCTTTTGCCTCATCGGTCTAGACGAACACCTTTGTTTTCTTCAGGAGCCGGTACAGAGGGAGCGCCTTCTCTCTGATCCGGAATATAAATCGGCTCAGAGAGGCGACACAGCCGGCCAGCTTTTGAACGTCCTTAGCTCGGTCGGCGTGCTCAACTTGGAGAGCGCCGTGATCTTCTCTGACAGAATGGAGTCTGACATGTGTTGGTTTGTCACATGTGGGAGTAGAGGGCCCAATTGCACATAATAGATTTCTTTGAAGTTAATTTCAATCTCTCAGTATTTTGAAACAAACGAGTTGTGCGTAACATATGACTTCTAAATGTGATGATAGATGTTGTGTACCAGTAACTACAAAATAGGTGCCATATTAGAATATGCACAGTCAAAACTTTGAACATATCGTTTAGACGCTAATATGTAATACTTAGACTGACGCATAGAAATAATATTACAGATTTGTCATCAAAAGTAACAATATTACATCAAAAAATTAAAACAAAATATCTAGTGCAAAGGATGTTGATAGAATATTACTATAATAAAATAGTGATAAACATAGAGCAAGGTTTAGATAATACCTTTATACCGAAGGCACCTTTTGTGTGTTGGAATATACTCTTGGTAAGTGTCACTAGATGAAGTGAGATGCGAAGCAGGTAGCTTTCATACAATTAACCCAGTATGCTGGAGAACTAGTGGTTGGGGCGCACCATTGCGCTCCTCCTGAGATGAAGCTGTGCGCTCGTTTCCGCTCCCCACGTGGGTCTTCACCTCCATCTAACAAAAAGCGCTCATGTCCATAAAAAAAAACCTTCCCTCACCTCCATCTAAAAAAATCATTATAAAAAAAACCCTCTTCTCCATCCTAATTTTTTTCCTCACCTCA
The DNA here is from genome assembly GCF_003073215.2 of Triticum urartu. Lineage (NCBI taxonomy): Eukaryota > Viridiplantae > Streptophyta > Magnoliopsida > Poales > Poaceae > Triticum > Triticum urartu. The sequence goes on from NC_053025.1 coordinate 281,881,707, forward strand.
GCCAACCAGCGAGTGCCACATGGCATAACCCACTGCCTGCCCAGTTTTTCCCCCTTAATGGGTTTAATTGCAGCATAATTACAAAAATGGGAAATGCAGTACTGAAGGCAGCTTCAGTAACATACCAAGTCTTTTACTTAAAGCTTACTATATAGGACAATACTGTTTGTCACATGTAACAGTTATGAGGGGGTCCTTTTGCATTGAGTTTTGACCCAGCAGGGCAAGGTGTGCAGAGAACATGTGTTAGGGAACTGAATTACCATAACTAAGACATGACACCTGTTTTCTCTTTTCATGTCTGACCGCTCGTTCTTTCTACTGTAGTGCTTTCTGCAACTATGCAGAACTGGAGGCGTTCACTGAGGAGAAAAGGAGGTCTTTACTTGCTAAGCGACATGGCAAAGGGGCTGATTTTGTAAGAGCAGTTGGTGAGATAATTGATGTTTACGATTCTTTGAAGAAAGATAATAACAAGCTTGATCTTACTGCCGATGAAGTGAAACCAGGTGAAGAAAATCTTGGTGATAGTAATAGCAGATTGGATACGAAAGATCTAGCTAAGAGCTCTAACATGTGTAGTGATAAAAAATTAGAAGACCATTCAGTCACTGCAAGAGATCGCGGCTTGGTCACTGCTGATGCGCCTTCTGTCACTTTAGTCGGGAGTGAGCGATGCGTTGTAAATTCTGCTCCTGACGGGCCCACAGAAAACATATCCATGCTTGACGAGATGAGGAATATCCCTTTGTCTGCTAGTTCATTTTCGAAAAAAAAGCTAAGGGATGCATACTCTCAGAACTGCTACACACGGAGTAGGGCTCTAGCTTTGCGGATGTCGAGAAGTTCATCGAGTGTTGTAAACAGAAAAGTTCAGGGTTCTTGTAAGCTTTTGGGTGAAACCAGTTTGGCTTCTGTTGATTTGGTTTCTGATGACAATAAGGAAGATTTGACTGTTCTTAAATACCCAGAGCATGACAAAGCGAACTCAGGCACCCTTTCTATGCTGGATGAGGTTTGTGTGCATTCAAGTGTAGGCACCTTCAATCAACCTGGAACTCCTGGGGCTAGTGACTGCAATAAAAATTTGTCTTCTACTGCTAAGGTAGATAATACCTGTGACAGTGAAGCATCTCAAAATGGAGCTTCAGCGATAGAATTAAAATCAAATGGTGCGTCAAGTTTTCCCATGAAGTCAACAGTAATTTTCAAGAGAAAAAGGAAGCCAAATAGAAACTGGGTTCCTCATGCTACAGATTGTATGACAACCAATAAGGACGAGGAATTCGAGGTTGAGTTGAGTGGAAGACTCACAGATTCTCCAAATTCAAAGAATGAATTTAATAAGTCAGACGGAGATGAACACTTGCCGTTGGTCAAAAGAGCAAGGGTTCGAATGGGAAGGCCTCAGTCAGTGGCTTCACCAAAGACAGTTGGCCAGATTGATGTCCCTAATAATAGATCAGGGCTTGCTGCACCTGCTGACCACTCTGTTATGCATATTAGCAATGCTTCTTCAGCTGACCAGTCATCCATATTAAACATACCTGTCCTGCTAGGGGATGGTCACTCTGTCTGGAAGAATAAAGAATACCAACCAAGGGGTTTAACATTGGATGTGGAAGCTGCTTTGCCACCATCAAAACGCCTCCATCGTGCTTTAGAAGCTATGTCTGCTAATGTTGCGGAAACTATTAGTAGTCTTCCTGAAGAGAGAGGATCAAAGCAGTTGATTCTAAATGGTTGTGTGTCTGCAGAAAACAGCCATTCTAGTAAATCGGCAGACACAGTAGTCACAAGCCCTAGCAGATCTGGAATAATTGAAAGCCTTGGATCATCAGGCATGCAATTAATGCATAGCTCAACAGGCCAAACACACACCTCAGGATCAATTTTACAGAATAAAAATGTAGTTGTTTCCATGAAACTGAATGAGCCTGCCCTTGATGTGACACAGACCATAGCTGTACATGATCGGTTATCATCTTCTCGGAAACCTAGCTATAATGATGTCTCCAAGCTAATCAGCTACAGTAGTGATACAAAACCAATCGGCTGCCCTGCTTTTGATGTTAACAGGAGTGATGACAGATGCGGTGAGCCAGTTGACGGGCCAAAGTTTCTTCTCTCTGATAATAATGTGAACAGTGATTCAGTATCACGTGGTGATACTGTTTTAGCATCAGCAATCAATATTTGTGATACCACAAGCTCCTCTTCATTGGCTACCAAGTCTTCTAGTATACAGTCTGATGCAGATACCCGAACATCTGAAGTGTAAGCTCTATCTTTCATGTCAAAGTAAATCTTTGCTTTTGTATGCACAATTATTTGTGTACACTGATATGTTCCATATCTTCATGACTTCATGTCGGCCATCTTTCTCCAACAATTTTACAGCACCTGCAATTTCTTTTATGGTCATGTTTTGGTGGATTTTGTGTTACAATTGTTTTTTACTTGTGTAGAATGATGTTACCATGTAATGCATAGTTGTTTCATCTGAAATATACTATTGAAGCTGTATGTTTGGATAGACATTGATTACATGACCTATTTAAAAGAAGGGTGGTATGGCTTGAAATATGCAATTCATCCATATTAGGCATATCTATAATAATACACAATCTGTTGGCGTCAAGGATAATATGTGCTATCCCTGGTGGGCTATCTTCATCCACCATCTGTTCAATCCTGAGATTCGGGTATGTGCTATGAGGGCAATCTCTGGTGGTTTTACAGGAAGGAATGGCAAACTACACCCTCGTGTAGTTATTGCTAACTAACTAAAGCCGTGATAGCTGACATGGTACACGGTGCATTAATTGTACAACAGACATGCTAGACATTTTTCTCATGCAATGATGGCACGGCTTCAGTTGTGGCTTTTATATATTGCTAGTACAACAGGAGTTTATGCTGGCATAATCTGAGATCTTGCCCTGCTTGAAACTTAGAAAAATTGGTGGAGATGAGCGTTAATTCTCACTTAATGTTGCCTTCCGTATTATATTCCAAATTAAATTTTCTTCCAAATTTCATTAATCCACAGTGTAATATGTTTCCATCCATGTAGATGCTCTGCCTCTGGATACTAAATTGCTTGGGTAAGTGATATGACTAGCATTTTGGTTGCACTTACCGACGATATACTTATTACTTCTGTATTTCTTATTTATATTTTTGAGCTGGATGCTCCAAATTTTCTATGCAAATTTGATGCTTTATGAGTTGGATATTCGGAATTATCTAATTATAGTTTATTTGGTCATATATGATAAATTCGTCCATGTTGCATATATGTGGATGGCTGGATGCTCTGTTGACTTTTTGAGGGATATTTCATTTATCCTGCACAATCCTTTCTTAATAATGAGAATTGTGGTACTCCCTCTGATTCAGAAATATGAGGCGTATTTTGACTGTCCAAGCTCAATATTTTGCTGTAAGTTGCCTGCATAATATTTTATGAGCAGTTGTAAAATTAGCAAACATAAGGTGCTTTTGAATATGAATCCAATGGCAACAATTGTGTGTCACATAACCCTGGTATTTTTGGCTTAATTATTGGTCAATGCTTGGAACTTGGCAGTGGGAATGCGACCTATACATCTGAATTCGAAGGTGTACTGTCTATCTAGCCCCATATGCCCCTAATGATGAATTTGTGCCCCTTCTATTCATCTACACGCCGCTCTTTGGAATAGTGAATTTTGTGTGTGTTATATTCTGCTTTCCTGATCCCCACTGAAAACTCAGTTGTCTCCTGGTGATTAGCCACTTGAATAGTGATTGAACTCTTTCACTTCAACCAAACCATGCCTCATAATCAGTATAACACTTTGTACATTCTGAGTGCAGCATCCAGTTTACCGAGTTGAATATATGTTGGATATGTCTCCCAACTTCACAGTTGCCTTTGCCCTGTCTGATATCTTTTTTATCTTACCTTCCAGTTGGTTCTTATATTAATAATGCAGCCTTATAAAGCATAATGATACTTTATCTTTAGGCACACCTTCTCAGCTTTGGCATTGAAAGAACTGAACCACAGAAACCTGAAGGATAGGTGCACGTCTCCAGATGCAATGCCTATGAAAGAACTCATTGCTGTTGCCCAAGCTAGAAGGTTCTCTCGGTCAACTTCCTTTTCAGATTACTTCTTGAACGGCAAGTATATTTCTAAACCTTTGGTCAGCACACCTCTTAAGGAAGGACAGGGACAGCTTTCACCTTCGAATCAGATAGACAGGTCCACCTCTACAAATGACAGTGTTCATTCTAGGAGTCGTTCTGATAACCCACAAGAGAATGATGTGAAAAAAGTAGCAAGGAGCAACGAGGCTAATGCAGCACGGAAGGCTTTTGGAGCTTTTCTTGGTATGCTGACAAGAACAAAAGAAAACATAGCATGTGCAACACGTCTTGCTATTGATTGCGCTAAACATGGCATTGCTTGGGAGGTTAGACCATGCATATCTGTACTTTGTTTTTACTGTTAGATCTTTGCCGTTATGCTTTTTTTAGGGTTGTCATGAGTTTCTTGTTTGTAGATTTATTCAACACGGTCAATTTTTGTACTTGTTGGTGGATTGGCAATTATTTGGGTTCTTCGTGTACTTAGCCTGGTTTGATGCCATGTTCTTCATGCCAACCACCAGTTCTTCTATATTATTTGCCGTGGGGAATCACTGGGTAGCTCAATGGTGGCATATGGTTGTGCTACCAAGGAACCCTTGTTTGATTCCACCTCCCTTTTAAGAACACGTCAGGGATGATGGTACCCCTGAGCGTCTTCGTTATATTATGTGATGTGATTGTGACCTATGCGGAACAAAATTTCGCCAGTAGAAATGGTGAAAGCGGCATATCTCTAATATATAGTTTCTTGTTTCTTTTTATGCCTTTGATATGTTATGGCAATCTATATTAGAACTTGTGGACTTGGAACTAACGAGGGATAATGCTTGCAGTCATTGCATTACTTACCACTTGCGAATTCTAAGTTAGTTGACGAAATCTTATTTTTACAGACAGCATGCTATTTTCAGCTTGCCAATACAAAGATAAACATGTCTGTCCATGCAACCAATTGCTATCAAGTTTTTCTAACACAGTTTTTCCTCCACTGTCTAGGCGATTGATATTATTGTTGAATGCATGGAAAAGGAAAATTTATATAAGAGGGTGGACCTTTTCTTTCTTATTGATTCAATAACTCAATGCTCTTGAAATCAGAAAGGTAACTTTGTCTTTGTCTTTGCCTTTGTCTTTGTCTATGCATGCGTATTAATTTTCAGCACTGTAGGAAATTCTGCAGGTGGAACTGGTGATGTTGTTGTTGTTGTGTTGTTGTTGTTGTTGTTGTTGTTGTTCGTCGTCGTTGTCGTCTTTGTCTTTGTTGTTGTCTTTGTCTTTGTCTTTGTCTATGCACGCGTATTAATTTTCAGCACTGTAGGGAATTCTGCAGGTGGAACTGGTGATGTATTCCCCTCCGTTGTTCAGGTGGTTCTGCCTCGTTTACTTTATGCCGCCGCACCTCCTGGAAATTCGGCATGGGAGAATCGAAGGCAATGTCTCAAGGCAAGTGCCTTCATAATCTGGTAGAATAGATGGCATATACAATGTTCCTTTCCCCACCCCTTACATGTTTTTATTTATTATTAGGTTCTGAAACTTTGGCTTGAGAGGAAAACACTTCCAGAATACATCATTCGTCACCATATTAGAGAACTCGAGGTTATCAATGAGGCATCTTTTGGCAGCTCTCGCCGTCCTTCAAGGACAGAGAGAGCTTTAAATGACCCATTGCGTGATAACGAAGGAATGCTTGTTGATGAGTATGGGAGGTATGCTAGCCAACTTAAACAACCGTCAATCGTGGCCCTTCTGTTCAAGCATTGAATAATGGTGTTAACTTTTAAGTGATATGTATTAGTGTGAATGCTTCTGTTTTTCTATGTGCTCACACAATTTGAGACGATGATGACTAGATGACATAGGCCATACCTAAAATTGGATCATTCTGAAAGCTCTTGGTAGGCCAGGTTAGAGTATGCTTTATGCCTATACAGCTATATCCTTATCGCCATGCATGAAGAGAGCCATTTGGTGTTTCGACACCCCATGCCTCAAACATTGGAAGCAGGCAATATTGTGGCAGGAACTCATCTGCACTTTGATGTAGAGTGGAACCCTAATCGGCCGATCTTTCACGAAAGGAGCGGATCCCGCGAAGAACACGAAGAACACGAGGGGAAACACGAGGAGAAACACGAGAGAATCACTCAAACCAACAAGAACGATCACACATGTGCTAGATCCTCGAAACACAAAGAGAGATACACGATCCAAAGTCAACAAAGGACGATACAAGAGGTAACCGGTTCTTCTCCGTGAGGAGGTCTTGAATCCACAAAGGGATCTTCCCGTGAGGGGTCTTCAATCCAAGGTGGATCTTCTCCGTAGAGGGGCCGCGGTCTCTCTCGTGGAGTAGATCCGACATGGATGAGCAATGCTCTATCTTTACATGGGGATGATCGTAGGATGCTCCGCATCACACTTCTAGAATTTTGAGTACGACTATTATGCATTGGGCCTTGGTTGATCGTTAAAGCAGCGAGCTACGATGTATTAATGACACCAGCACCCAACTGGCAAGTATTCCCTCCGTTCCAAAATAGATGACTCGACTTTGTACTAACTTTATTACAAAGTTAGTATAAAATTGGGTCATCTATTTTGAAACGGAGGGAGTATTTGATAAAACCCACCAAGATTGAAATGAACCACCTGCCCTTTTTTCTATGCTAGCACATTAGCAAGAAAATGTAAAGAATTATCACTGGATTATAGGAGAGGACTCGGTACAGTCGTTTGATACTGAACTATTTGTAACACACACTCTTTATAATATACATGAGAAAAATCTGTTGATACACAAGATGTGCCATGCACATGATTCATATGATCATGCATACTGCATGCAGTGCAGAATTGCCGCGTGGCACTGTCATCATAGTTGATTTCACGATTTGTGCCAAGAGGGCCTTTGTTTTAATCCCTCGCTACGTTAGTCTACCAAAGCACACTGACTTGTGTTGAACTATGCAGCAGCATCTTTTGTTCATGGCTCCCTCTGGTTCCCCTTGTTTACATTCTTCATTATTTTCCTCAGCAATGCTGGTTTTCACATACCAAACTTAATTTGCACGAAAGTACTTGAAGACGATGAAGGAAGCTCCTCTGAGGACATTAGTTTTGAAGCCGTCACGCCTGAACATGAGGCTCCAGGTGTTGATGAGAAGGGAGAATCTCAAATACCTGTAGAGAAGCATGGGCTCATCCTTTAAGATGTTGATGGCGAGCTTGAGATGGAGGATGTAGCTCCACCATCTGAAGCTGAAGCTAGTACCAGATCCCAACCAGAGCGAAGTGATACCTGCACACCATCTTATCACCATCCTTCAGATAACGGTCCTCCCCTCCCGAACAATTGGCCTCCATCACCCCCACCATTGCCATCATCTCCTCCACCTGTTCCCGTTGCTCAGAGAACGCAGTTGCAGGCAACTTCACAAATGGCATCTGATCCAGTTGGGCCGCATCCGGCAGTTGCTACTTATGTATGCACATTTTCTCCGCATGCAGGCATTTAGCTTTGTTGTATTGTGAAATTAATCCCTGACCCCCTTTTGCAGAATGTTCAAAGTCAGCAGCCACATTCTATCGTGGAGCACCCACACAGCATGAATCTCTCGGTAGCTCCGTTGCAGCCTCCATCATTCTGCAATTTGGGATATGGCGTGCATCGAAATCAGATTGCACCACTCAATTCAACTGGACCTCATGGCAATTTCGCTACACCACCAGCACCATACCATGGAAATAACTACCATCAACGTCCCACTGCATCAATGCCTAATGAGGGATATCATATGCAGCGACCGCCCCCTCCGCCTCCAAGTCAATTCCCTCATATGCCATCAGAACCTAATAAAAGACCACAACAATGGAGTAATAACTCCTTGTCTTATCCTGAGAGCCATCGTTATAATGGGCATGATCGATATCATCACAGACATGATAGCATGCATCACGGGAATGATAGGAGACACCACTTGAATGATATCACCATGATATCATCACATGATCGATAGCATGTATCACCATGATGAAAGAGGACATCATCACTTTGACGAGAGAGCTATTTGGGGACCGATGCTCCATGACCCTAACAGGGGAAGATTTCCTCCTTTTCCGCCAGGTACTTTTCTTATTTAGCATGGTTATATCATTTCAACATGGAGAATTCTCCTGCTGTGCAATGGTGGGGGGCGCACAAAGATGCCAACTGACCAACCCGGACTTAGTCTTCTATCTTAATTTCAGAGTGGTGGAAATGAGTCTTGAATCCCTCACTTCAATAAATAAATACGTAAACGATCAAATTGTGAGCCTTTTCTTAGTTTGCATTTTTTTAATATTTCATGCTATGCAGTTCCCTCGAGAACACTAGTTCACTGCTATTTTATCACCTAGTATAGTATCGAGCTGATTTCATCTGTTCCTGATTGTTATCCAGGACCACCTACTCCAGACCATTTTGAAGCATCTGCAGCGCCAATGCAATTTGGACGTCCATCAGATCCTCCGCCAGGTGGGTGGTCTATGGATCTTCAAGTTCCTCATGTGGCAGGAGGTATGTTACAACTCACCCTGCACTGTTCTGTTTTCTGTTGTGAGTTGCATCTATTTGCCCGATCGTCTCTACTATTACAAGTCAAGTTGTCTAGACAATCCAATTCCAGTTCCTTAGTATTCCGTGCTACTTAAAAAAAACCTACTCTGTAATTTCATAGATGGCTTTTGTGTTGTTTGAAGCTGCTATATTATTATGCTACTATAAAAGAAAAATCAATTTTTAATCTTCTAGTGAGTTATCAATAATTCCTCCTATTAATGTTTGTGTTGCACTATATAAATGATAGAGGCGAGGGTCCCGATCTTTCGATGAGATGATAGCTATCGTTTTCTGTGGGAGTCGACCTTGACGATCCGACTACGAACGTGCGAGACGTCGCGCCTTAGCAATCGCTAAACCAACTTCCGAGGGGTTATTGACCACGCCGGAGCACGATCAACCTGACCACGAGGGCCTGTTTCCTGCGAGCAAACGAAGAACAAGCAAGAAACTGAGATTGCAATCTGGATATTGCGAATATAAGATGAAAGCTTTATTGATCAAGGTGGGGTTCTGTGACGTCTTGGTCTGGTCGTTGGACACAAACGAAGTACGCGAAGTTGCAGCTATGGCGAACTTTTAATCTAAACAAAACCCAAAGTCTAAACGACGCCCTAAGGGCTGTATATATGGAGGAAGAGAGGGGAATTTCGTGTCCCTTAAGGGTGGGGTCCGAAACCAACCCTAACTCTTGTTTCCCCACACATACGGACTCTAAAAATAGCCTATACTTAAGTATTTCGAAATTACATGGGTCTGGCCCATTAATAAGGTGACGCAGCACCTAGAATAGCCTATGGACGAATATTATGAAGTGGCATCTTGTATATTTCGTCCATGGCTTCATGCACTCCTTATGGCGGCTTCAAAGTCCTGAAATCATCACTTGTAACTCCGTTCTTGATCCCCTTGCGCATGCCATCAACTTCATGCGTGTTCTTGCTCCAATGTTCAATCCTTCTCCAAGCTAGGCCCTTCATTTGAAAGCAAAACAAATGTATCCAATTTAGGCAGCATCATAATCTCATGAACATTAGAATCATTACCAAGAAACGAAAGTACCTGGTAATTTAATTGGCGTGCGCGAGCTCTAGTAATTGGTCCAGTATATGTAACAGTAGGGGCTGTGGTGTAACAATGGTATTGATGTCCCCTCATCAATCCTCCCCTTCTTGAAATGAATCGTCTCGGACGGAAGTCATCTTCCCAAATAAGGCTCAATCTGCATATTAAAAAAGTGGGACTAACCCCATCTGCAAGGGCAGCTCAAGTTTATATGCATTATCATTTATTCTCTAACCTTAAAAGGACCATCAGCACGTGCATAGCTTGATTTGCGAAAATTAGGAATCTATCCTTACGCAAATGTAACCAAACAAGATTCAGGTGCAAACACAACATGTTTTCTACCCTTATCTATCTCCAGCAAGTTATATTTAGCATTCATACACTCAATGTTTTCCTTAGTTAATTCATGCATTTAAAATCATTCAGACGTGCTTTTAGCATCAAAAATTAACCTTCTTCGAAGATGGAAAGAGGCAACAAATCAATAGGTGCACGAGGTAGGAAACCATACACAATTTCAAAAGGGCACATCTTAGTAGTAGAATGCAATGAACGATTATAAGCAAATTCAATATGAGGCAAGCATTCTTCCCACATTTTCTTGTTATTCTTCAAAACAGCCCTAAGCATAGTAGACAATGTTCTATTGACTACTTCAGTTTGTCCATCAGTTTGGGGGTGACAAGTAGTACTAAAAAGCAGCTTAGTCCCCAACTTAGCCCATAAACATCTCCAAAAGTGGCTAAGAAATTTAGTATCACGATCTGAAACAATAGTATTTGGCACACCATGTAAGCGAATAATTTCACGAAAGAACAAATCAGCAACATTAACAGCATCATCGCTTTTATGACATGGTATAAAGTGTGCCATTTTCGAGAACCTATCCACGACAACAAATATGCTATCCCTCCCCTTCTTTGTTCTAGGTAAACCTAAAACAAAGTCCATAGATATATCCTCCCAAGGAACACTAGGTACAGGCAAAGGCATATATAAACCATGAGGATTGAGTCGTGACTTAGCTCTTTGACATGTAGTGCAGCGAGCAACAAAACGCTCAACATCCCGTCTCATCTTTGGCCAAAAGAAATGTGTAGCAAGTATATCCTCCGTCTTCTTGACGCCAAAGTGTCCCATTAATCCTCCTCCATGCGCCTCCTGCAACAACAAAAGACGAACGGAGCTAGCTGGAATGCATAGCTTGTTAGCACGAAACACAAATCCATCGTTAAGAACGAACTTGTTCCAAGTTCTCCCTTCCTTACAATTCTGCAATACATCTTTAAATTCAGCATCATTAACATATTGATCCTTGATGGTCTCCAAACCAAATATTTTAAAGTCAAGTTGTGAAAGCATAGTATAACGACGAGACAAGGCATCAGCAATAACATTTTCTTTACCCTTCTTGTGTTTAATCACATAAGGGAAAGTCTCAATGAATTCAACCCATTTAGCATGTCGGGTTCAGTTTTGCTTGACTTTTAATGTGTTTCAAAGATTCATGATCAGAATGTATAACAAATTCCTTGGGCCATAAATAATGTTGCCATGTTTCTAAGGTCCGAACAAGAGCATATAATTCTTTATCATAAGTAGAATAGTTCAGACTAGGCCCACTCAATTTTTCAGAAAAGTATGCAACAGGTTTTCCATCTTGTAATAACACACCTCCTAATCCAATTCCACTAGCATCACATTCAAGCTCAAAAGTCTTATTGAAATTAGGAAGTTGGAGTAAAGGAGCATGTGTCAACTTATCTTTCAATACCGTGAAGGCTTCTTCCTGTGCGGTACCCCAAACAAAAGGTACATCCTTCTTTGTAAGCTCGTTGAGAGGTGCAGCAATGGTGCTGAAATCTCTCACAAAACGCCTATAGAAACCAGCGAGGCCAAGGAAACTCCTCACTTGTGTGACCGTTTTGGGCTGCGGCCAACTCTCAATAGCTTCAATCTTGGCTTTATCAACTTCAATTCCCTGTGGAGTAACAACATAGCCAAGAAAAGATACTCGGTCGGTGCAAAAGGTGCACTTTCCAAGGTTACCAAACAAACGTGCATCACGTAGAGCAATAAAAAAGCACGTAAATGTTCCAAATGTTCCTCCAAAGATTTGCTATAAATCAATATGTCATCAAAGTAAACTACCACAAATCGTCCAATGAAAGCACGTAAAACTTCGTTCATTAACCTCATGAAAGTACTAGGTGCATTAGTTAACCCAAAAGGCATGACTAACCACTCATATAATCCAAACTTAGTTTTAAATGCTGTTTTCCATTCATCTCCCAATTTCATACGAATTTGATGGTAACCACTACGCAAATCAACTTTGGAGAATATTGTAGAGCCACTCAATTCATCAAGCATATCATCTAGCCTAGGAATAGGATGACGATAACGAATAGTAATATTATTAATGCCTCTACAATCAACGCACATACGCGACGTACCATCCTTTTTCGGCACTAAAATGATAGGAACAGCACAAGGACTAAGGGATTCGCGTATATAACCTTTGTCGAGCAGTTCTTGTACTTGACGCATAATCTCCTTCGTCTCCTCTGGATTGGTACGGTATGGTGCCCGGTTGGGTAATGATGCACCGGGAATTAAGTCAATTTGATGCTCAATCCCGCGAATAGGTGGTAATCCCGGTGGCACGTCTTGTGGAAAGACGTCGGCGAACTCCTGCAAAATGTTAGTGACAGCAGGAGGCAAAGAGGAAGGCACGTCCTCGAATGAAAATAATGCCTCTTTGCACACAAAAGCATAGCAAACAGATTTGCTAAAATCTAGATCATCAATATCAGATTTGGTGGCAAGTAAACATGCACTTTTCAATTTAATTTCAGAACAACACTAGATTGTTTATTATTATTAGGCTGCATTTGTTGCTCAAATTCTTTTGCCACAATCTGATTTTCACTCTTAGTTTTCTCCTGTTTTGCTTTATTAGCTCTATTAATATCATCTTTCAAAATGGAATCAGGAGTCATAGGAAGCAAAGTAATATTTTTATCCTTATGAACAAGAGTATACTGATTGTTTCTACCATGGTGAATAGAATTTTTATCAAATTGCCATGGTCTACCAAGTAATAAGGAACATGCTTGCATCGGTACCACATCACAATCAACATAATCAGCATATGTAGAGATACTAAAATGCACACGAACAGTACGTGTTACCTTAACCTTGCCGCTGTTGTTGAACCATTGGATGTAGTAAGGATGTGGATGTGGTCTGGTGGTGAGAGATAGCTTCTCCACCATCTCGATGCTAGCCAAGTTGTTGCAACTCCCTCCATCTATGATCACGCGAACAGAACGTTCCTTCACAACTCCCTTTGTATGGAACAAATTATGCCTCTGATTTTGCTCAGCTTGTGTAACCTGCACACTCAAAACACGTTGAGCAACTAAACATTCATACCTGTCAGCATCTTCAGGAGCATGTATTGCGTCTCATGATCAGAATCGTCTCCACCGTGTTCGTCACGTGTAATAAGAGCCAAAGTCTCCTCATCATAGTCACTAGCGGACTCATACCCACCATCCTCAGTAACAATCATCACACGCTTAGATGGGCATTCTCTCGCATAATGACCTCCACCCTTGCAACGTCGGCAAATAATATCATGTGTTTGCCCTGTTGATGCCATGGATGAAGAAGAGCTCTTTGCAGGCCCAGAAGGTGTGCTCTTGGCAGATAGTGGTGATTGTGCCTGCTTTATTGTATCACGGTTGGAGGTGGCAGCCGACGGAGGCGCCGGTGTAGCAGAACGTGTGGAAGTAGATGATGCACGTGGTGTCCATGAAGAAGGTCGACCTGCAGAAAAGTTAGTCCGCGCCAATGCCTGTCGATCCTGCACTTCTCGTTCAGCTTTACAAGCAAGATGAAATAAACGAGTGATATTAGTATACTCCTTATACTCTAGAATCGTCTGAATCTCTCTATTTAATCCACCCATAAAACGTGCAAGCATAGCTTCATTCTCCTCAACAATACCACATCTAATCATGCCAGTTTGTAATTCCTGATAATATTCTTCTACAGAATTTTTTCCCTGTCTTAAGCGCTGTAATTTTTGAAGTAATTCACGTTGATAATATGGTGGAACCCAACGAGTACGCATAGCAGTTTTCAAAGCAGCCCAAGTAGCAGGAATGGATATAATCTACAATGCTCAGACCACCAAACACATGCAAAACTAGTGAATGCACAAACAGCAGCAGGAACACGTCTCTCCTCGGGATATTGTAAACATGTAAATCGTTGTTCAGTTTTAACTCCCAAGTAAGATATATATCAGGAACATATCTACCCTCAAATGATGGAATATTCAATTTAGTTTAGGGAGATGGTCATGATCTCGTACCTGAGGGTGAGCCCTACCATTGCCATTATTTGCATGTGGACGACCTGATGGTTGTGCTGGTGGTGGCACGTAGTTCTGAGTTTGATCAACCTCATCCTCGTAATCGCTAGCAAAATCATCCTCCTCCGCATCAGCAGCAGGAGCCACAGAAGTAGCTCGCCAACAGTTTGGCCAGGTGCAAGAGGGAGACGGCTCGCTCGGCGGAGGGCTGTTTCACGATGTGTAGGTAGTCGTCGTTGTTGTTGGTGTAGAGGTGCGTTAGGTGCAGCCGGTGGTGGTGGTGGAAGACGCGCGAGCAATTCATTAAACCTGTTATCGAGCTTTGTTTCGAACGTCTTCTCCATGCCATCTATCTTCTCCATGGCCTCTTCAAATCTGTTTAGCACATCCTGCACCTGTCCATTCATCATTTGCTGAAATTTATCATGCAACTCCTGATTCGTCATGTTCTCCCAGTCAGTCTCGTCGACTTGTGATCCTGCCATGGTTAGCAACAATAGAAAACACACAAGAATATGATCCTACAGAATACTAACAAGAGGTGGTGGTGGCGGGTGTCACAAATTCGTCAAGCAAATCTTAAATTCTTACCAGTTCTTACCCAGCAGCAGGCGGTGATCGGCAACCGTTGTAGTCAAAACTCTCAAAAGCTTGGATAGAGCGATTGCCAGGGAGAGTCAAACGCACGACGTAGAGGTATGTGGAGCTGGGAAGGCTTATAGTATGGTAGCAAAAAGGGTCAGCAATAATCAATTCAGAGATGCAAAGTTGAATAAACGCTCAACGACGGTACTGTGCTGGTCCTAGGCTAGACCGTGCTAGAGACGCGAGCCTAGAACACTAACAAAATCACGGCGCTGCACGTAAATAAGGGAAAAGCACACTCTGGAACTTTTTTTCGCTTTTTTTTTGCGCTCCTCTTTTTTTTTTACGCTCCTCTTTTTTTTTGCGAAAATTTACTATAATGGCGAGTGTCTCAAAACTCTTCCCTCGTCAAACTGATAGGATGGGCATGAATTTTTTTTTCATTTTTTTTTTCGGAAATCAGGGCAGCGACGACGAAAAAGTGCGACAAAAAATCACTATGATGGCACGTGGCTCAAAAGACTCAGAAAAGCCTAAAAATAGGATAGGGAAAAAATATTTTTGCCCGTGAAAATTTTGGCCTAAAAACTGCCCGGGGGTCTCCAGACTTTTTTTTTTGAGACTACGCAAGCAGAAACACGAATCGGAATTAGAATTGCTTAAAACAAACCTAATATGAGAAGAACTCGGATTGGTGGTGGATATATGGTGGTGGTATAGTAGCCGGTGGTGGTATATGGATAGAGATTGATGGTGGTATGGATACGGATTGGTGGTATATGACGGATTCAGAGCGTGGCGGATAAGCAATGGTGGTAGATGGCAAGGCGATGATGATGGTGCGGCGGCGGCGTGACAACTTGTGACCAGAACTCGAAACTCTAAAAGACTAGACTCTAAGACCAGCAACTTGACACGACGATGCAACCGCAAATTCAACAAAGCAAAAACCCTAAAAAGATTATGCAAAGGCTCAGATTGGTTCGGATATGATGAACTAACCCTTAATTTTTTTTGTGGCTTTTTCGTGGACTGTAGGTATGAAGAACAAACTCGATCTAATCTACGAAAAACTGTAAAATCTCACCGAGCAACCTGGAAATCTGATACCACTTGATAGAGGCGAGGGTCCCGATCTTTCGATGAGATGATAGCTATCGTTTTCTGTGGGAGTCGACCTTGACGATCCGACTACGAACGTGCGAGACGTCGCGCCTTAGCAATCGCTAAACCAACTTCCGAGGGGTTATTGACCACGCCGGAGCACGATCAACCTGACCACGAGGGCCTGTTTCCTGCGAGCAAACGAAGAACAAGCAAGAAATTGAGATTGCAATCTGGATATTGCGAATATAAGATGAAAGCTTTATTGATCAAGGTGGGGTTCTGTGACGTCTTGGTCTGGTCGTGGACACAAACGAAGTACGCGAAGTTGCAGCTATGGCGAACTTTTAATCTAAACAAAACCCAAAGTCTAAACGACGCCCTAAGGGCTGTATATATGGAGGAAGAGGGGGGAATTTCATGGCCCTTAAGGATGGAGTCCGAAACCAACCCTAACTCTTGTTTCCCCACACATACAGAATAGCCTATGGACGAATATTATGAAGTGGCATCTTGTATATTTCGTCCATGGCTTCATGCACTCCTTATGGCGGCTTCAAAGTCCTGAAATCATCACTTGTAACTCCGTTCTTGATCCCCTTGCGCATGCCATCAACTTCATGCGTGTTCTTGCTCCAATGTTCATCCTTCTCCAAGCTAGGCCCTTCATTTGAAAGCAAAACAAATGTATCCAATTTAGGCAGCATCATAATCTCATGAACATTAGAATCATTACCAAGAAACGAAAGTACCTGGTAATTTAATTGGCGTGCGCGAGCTCTAGTAATTGGTCCAGTATATGTAACAGTAGGGGCTGTGGGTGTAACAATGGTATTGATGTCCTCATCAATAAATTGCTTGGTTTAACCGTGTAATATGGGGTTTGCTCAAAATGTGGAAGTATGAAATGAGCAGTTCCCACACATTAGGGGCTGTGGGTGTAACAATGGTATTGATGTCCTCATCAATAAATTGCTTGGTTTAACCGTGTAATATGGGGTTTGCTCAAAATGTGGAAGTATGAAATGAGCAGTTCCCACACATTAGGGGCTGTGGGTGTAACAATGGTATTGATGTCCTCATCAATAAATTGCTTGGTTTAACCGTGTAATATGGGGTTTGCTCAAAATGTGGAAGTATGAAATGAGCAGTTCCCACACATTAGGGGCTGTGGGTGTAACAATGGTATTGATGTCCTCATCAATAAATTGCTTGGTTTAACCGTGTAATATGGGGTTTGCTCAAAATGTGGAAGTATGAAATGAGCAGTTCCCACACATTTCGTCAGCTTATCATGAAACATATGTCGTTCATTGCAGCACATGGTAGCTGGAGGCCAGGATAACAGTTGACTATCTTTGAATCTGTTCTGTTGCTCCAATACCTGCCACCTTCTACACATGTTGTATGGTAGGCACAACCGGGAGGTGGGCTGACCACGCCAGCAGCTGTCATCTACTCCCTCCGTTCCGAATTACTTGTCGTAGGTATGGATGTATCTAGATGTATTTTAGTTCTAGATACATCCATTTCTGCGACGAGTAATTTGGAACGGAGGGAGTATCAATTTTAACCATAGATTGTATTGTTAGTCTAACATCGTTCAGTATTATTCGTCGAGCCTTCATTGTATTATTCGTCGAGCCTTCATTATATGTATGCCCATTCATAAATCCCTTCTGTCCTCCTGACAACAGCTACTTTCAGATGACTTGCTGAAACTGCACTATTACAGCGTACATAAAGCAACCCCCCCCCCCCCCCCCCCCCAATAAATACAAATCATTCTACTGTAATTGTTGCATCATGTGCTAGTGCCGTCAGAGTCTTCTCAAAGTTGCAAAAAATAGCGTGGTCCATGTATCGTGTAAATACTGACAAAACACTACAGTGTTTTCCTTGTATAAGAATTTGGAGACAATATCAGGTGGAAACCACATTTTTCAGTGGAAGCTTGGAAACCTGAGCACAGGCTGTTGGATCCTGTGTGTATGGACTAGATCCATCCATCATTGCTACCTGCTATTTGCAAATAAACGCCCGCTGGGTTGCAATGATATTTTGCACATAACCCCTCGGTGTTTACAAGTCATCAAAGCTAGCATCATCGCCCCATGTCTCCACGTAGACGTTTTGTACCAGCGGTGTGAAACTAGTTGCAATCAACATGGGGTAAGCAAGTAAATTTTTTGATATTATATCAGCAAACGCCCCATTTGGGTAAACAAAACAACAGTACACTCTCTCAACACAATTCTGCCAAAGGCAAGTAAAGCAAACAGTTCAATACAAAGATGCTAGGAGTAGAATTAGAACTCTGTCCAACAGAACTCTGCCCCTGAAAAAGAGAACTCTGCCCAGTTCCTAGTAAATTTAAGTAAAGCAAACGACTCAATACAACAGCCGAAACCACGACCAAACACTTGCACTTTACAGGGCACATTCTAACAACCGGAACCATTGCCTAGAACAAATTAAAGTAAACCAAACAGTTCAGTTGCACATAGTGCTGATTATGTAGCACCAATATGAGTCAGTCAAATTCAATAATGCATCACTTCAATACATAAGTACATCAGTTAAGATAATGGTCCGAAAACAGTAATTAACAGTGATGGCAAATCTGCGGATTTGTACATCAGTCATTCAACACCTAGTTCTAGTACACTAGGAGAAGAAAAAACCAATGCAGTACTATTAGTCCTAATAACTTGCAGAAATCTTGCCACCAAGCAACCTGAAAGAAGAGTTGAATCGGTCAGGCAATAGAATTAATTGCAATACCTAATCTCAGCTCACTTCACTAATCAATAGCAATAGAAACTAAACCTGATGGCAAACATCATTTCTACAATTTTCTATGTTCAACCAGTTCCAACATCTTTCTTATTTCCCATCGTACTACACACAATTCTATCGCCATAAGAGTTCCTTGTTGCTGCATTAAGGGTGTGTTTGTTTGGGCTGCAAGTTTCACGGTTGGAGGTTTTGTAACTCTAAATGACTCGATTGTGTCTTTGCTGCAGATGGCTACTCTACACAGAATTTTAACTGAAATTACTGTTTTCAATAGTTTAAACAATGTATTTAAATGAGTTTCATATATAATTTGCTGATTATATAAGTTCAATCATCTATTCCACATGTTGACTTAAATGAAACGACTGGGTTGTAAGTTAATCATCTATGACTACACATGAATGTTTTCAGCCAAAAAATGATGTAAAGATGGCACTAGCAGTACCAGTTCACTGTCAATAGGATTAGTACCAATGGCACACATTCTTTTTCTCGCTGTCAATCACACTACTAGCAGTAGCACACACACATAAATTAATCTAGCAAATTTGCAGAAGCACGTACAAGCCCTAGACACCACTCGAGCTTTCTAAATTTACATACTTATCATCATCTAAATTCCATCTAGGCAGTAGTAGTAGCAGTTCATAGACATATATCACTTTTCATTAGACCACGGTCGCACAGAGCACACACTCTAGGCACATATAGTCATAGACGTATATAACACTTAATTAGGAGAAAGTAAATTATACCTTCCCAATTTCTTCAAGACCAACATCTGCATCTGCTGACAATATGCCACTACTTCGTTCCCTCTCCTACTTCCTTCAAAGGATGTGCTGATTCTAGAGGAGACAACCCAATTAGCTACGACCTTGTCCCCTCGTCTATTTGCTTTGCAAATCTATAGCCCAATCTAGGGAAGAGGGAACCACTAGATGAGCCACGGGAGGAGAACAGGGGAAAGCAGAAAACATGGACACTAGACATCCTCATACCTGGGGACCTAGATCCAGCACGACGTCGTTGGGGAACACTCGGACGAGTACTGGCACGGTTGGCCGGACAATCGCCAGAGAGGAATCAGCTGCGCCGCTCGCTGACCGCAGGCCCACCACGAAACACTCGGAGGAGGACTGTCACTGCTGGCGGGACAATCACCAGAGAGGATTTAGCCGCGCTGCTGGCCGCTTGCTGGCCCAGAGCGGAACGAGGGGGTCCTGCTGGAGGGAAGCATCGTCTCCTAACCCTAGCTTCCCATGGTAGGAACTCGAATCGGGATTGGATGCCGCCATGGGGAAAGGTATGAGACGACTCAGCCTCGGCATGCTTCTGTACCGAAGTACAGAATTATTGCGGGGTCCAATTTGCAATTTGCACGTACTCCCATCTCGCGGCGCACATTTCCAATCCAACGACAGCGGATCAAGTTTCCATGTTTCCGTTGAATGTACGGTTTGCACTAGATATGTACTCAAGAATTTGTACCCTTGTACTGGATTCTTCTGCACAAATTTCAGATTCCCCCCTTCCTCAGTGGAGTACTGGTATGCTGCGCCTTTGGGTTATACTTATGTAATTGATTCCATTTTGAATATACAATGCCATCGATGTAACTTTAGTGAACTTTTGGAGAATACTTGGGTGAAACAGCATGCAACAACTATAGAATTTAGTTTTCCATTCTTTAACTCGACACTCTTTCGGTTATGTGTTAGTACTGACAATGTTTAATACTCCCTCCGTCCCAAAATTCTTGTCTTAGATTTGTCTAGATACGGAGATACATCCGTATCTAGACAAATCTAAGACAAGAATTTTCGATACATCCGTATCTAGACAAATCTAAGACAAGAATTTTGGGACGGAGGTAGTAATAAATTGCCATCTTTCACACTTACAGAGCAGTACAAGTGGTCTTCCGTCAAAAACAAGGACCTGGCAGAGGAGAATATGGCAACAGAGTGGAATAGAAGAAGACCCAAATAAGCCGCCTTGTGAATAACGTAGTTATTTTTAGAACCCTGATGAATAGTTATGTGGAATTAGAACTAACTTGACACTTTTGGAATAGTAATAGAACCTCATATATGTCACTAAAGAAATAAGAACAACACCACAACATAATTTAGTAGCTCCAAATATATGGTTAATGAAGTGAAGGGAAAATACCAAATGGAGGGCTTTTTTTTTAAGAACCGCCCTCAAGGCACTATTCAATAATATATGTGGATTCACATACGATTGTACAACATTGAGAAAATGCAACATATTAAAGTAAATCATGGTAATCATGTCATGTGAGCAAATAATAGGCATAATAAATGCACATGCCATATTGCAAGCATGAACATGAATCATGATTAATGTAACATCGTAAGCACGAACGCAAAGCAGACACGGTAATAACAAGTAATATCTTCACCAAGCTTGCAAACATAATACAAGTGGTAGAGTCATGAATCATGTGTAATGCAAAACATGGCTCACAAATGCATGAAAAAAAGCATAGAAATCTCTACTCTTATAAAAAACCGAGTTGGTGATGATGGTGTGCCTGCCATCTTGTAATATAGACCGTCTGATCTATATGTGACAGGTAGAAAGCAAACTATGACAATTTTACAAAAGATACCCGCACCTCTCTTCACATTTACAGATAAGGCCTTGCCTTGTTCATCCTTATCTCCCACAACCTCATTGCTGAGCAATTAAAAAAGGAAGTCTCTGGAACAATCTGGCATGGTGGCCGCTGCCGGCGCCGTCCATCCCCATGCCTCCGCCCAGTCCGACCACCAGTCACCACCACACCCACTCCTCACCTTATCTCCCATCTTTCTCAAGATATTATTTTTTTCAATGAAATTCTTGAGATACCATTTTTCTGATAAAATTCTTGAGATATCATTAGTTTTTACACATGGGATTACTCTTGCATGGGTCAATCACACCATATGTTTTGTACAAAAATGCATCTTGATGTTCCGTGCAATGCACGGCCATCTTGCTAGTGATCATAAAATGCAAAGTGATCATGGTAAGATGGGCATATAATATGTAATGAAAAGTAACCCATAGCCATGTGAGAGTCATGTAGAAGAAATGCGTGAAGTTCTTGCGCAAAGAGGGTGGTGGAGGGTAAGCACTCTATGGTGGCGCACATCGTTGTTGCTCTCTAGAGCTCGTTTCATCAACTCATGCGCTTGCGAGGTTGACGAGTAACTATGGGGACCTATAAAAGAGACAAATGAACCAACGTGTATGCGTGGTAAATGTACACATCATCCATCATGACATCATCATCGTGATGGAACCATGTGGTGAATGAAGTCGTCAAGAATTGGCGCGTCATCATAATGGGACCTAGCACCAAATGATAAGACACAATAGAGGTAGAGATTAAGTTGTTAGTGTTGAAAGTGTCCTCACATGACCTATCAACTATCTCACTCTCTATATGTGGTGGCTCACTCACTCCCTCGAGGTAGGTGCACTCAATCTCACATATGATGGAGTCACTCATAACACTAAAGTGGTGGTGGGGGTGGCTCTCCTCACATGGGAATTAGGGCATCTCATCATATATGGGGCTAGTGATGAAAACACCCTGACTCTCAATATGGTGGCACAAGTCCCTAAACTCATCTCCAAATGCCGCCGTGGTCGAAGGGAATGCCTTCCGTTATTTTGTTGTCTCCGTGTGATTTATTTGTTTGTTGCATTCATCATCACATCATTCACACTGCATCGACATTTGTTTGTCGTCATTTTCCAAAACTTGCATCAGTTCGTAGTTGCCGGTTCTCTCTGTTCTTGTCATTGACCGTTTCGAGACCAACCGCATTTGCACACGCCTGCGAGAAACAAATTGTTGTCGGGTTGCCCGCCTTTTCTCTCATCTCACCCACAACCCATCTACACAGCTGTAACGCCTAGATAATTAAGCTATAGTAATCCCATGTTAATGGTGCCATGTCATCGTTTTCACTGTTGCTAAATCCCCCTTTGATTCCATCCAGTTTAATTTCAAAATTAAATTAAAGTCAAAAATTTAAAGTTTTCAAAATATCACAACTAAAAAGCTCATAATGTTGCAAATATTCCATAACTAATTATGGTGGTGAACCAACATTTTTATAAAGTGTTTTAATGTCCCAGATTAATCAAAATAGTGGCTTAAGTAATAATGTAATTGCTTTTAAATTATAATAACAGTAAACTATTATATTTAAACCCCAACTAATTGTGGCAGTGGTATATTTAATAATACTAATTTAGAGACTAGGTTTATATTTTACAAATGTAAAAGTAAAATATAATAAATAAGAAAACAGAAAACAAATAGAAGAAAAACAAAAACTACTAAAAAAGAGAGAGAAAGCCCCTACCCCCTGGGCCACGGCCCACCCGAGCCAACCAGCTCACCTACCCATTCCCCCATCGTCCTCCCCCTCCGCTCCACTGTACGCCTGACCGAGTCCCTCGGTCGCCACCTGACCCCCTCGCCGGCCTCGCTGGCGGAGGATAAGGCCGACGCCTCGGTCTCCCCCCTGCCACCTCTCCCACTCGCCCTGCCTCCCCACTCGCCCTCTTTCTCCCTCTCCGCCTCTCCCCCTTCTCCAGATCCGCCGCGTCCGACAAGCCCATCACCATGGACGAGCTTGCCCACGCGTCCACCGTTCTCGCCGCCGCTTGAGACCCTGCCCAGAAGAATCCCCGTACTCCGCGGCCCCGTTTGCACCACCGTGACGGTGCCGAGGACCTCCAAGACGACGCCCGCTCCCTCTTCTTCATCGGGTCGCCACCATCGTCCACCATCGTTGCCATGCTGCTGCTGCTACTAACCCGTCACCGGGCCCCCGTGCGCCCACATGATGAGCTCCGCACCGTATCCTCTCTCTCTCTCTGCCTAGCGCTCGTCCTGTAGCCATTTTGCCACCATTGCCGCGAGCTCGCTACCGCCGTCAATGGCACAACCGCAACCACAACATCTGCTCGTCGCGTCCGAGCCCCCCAGTGTGCTCGTAGCCTCCTGTAGATGCCGCCTGGGCGCCTAGTTCGATTGATCGCCTCGCACCTCGTTGTTTTCGTCGAGCACCCGTGGCCGGCGCCGTCTGCTAGCGCCGCCCTGGCCAAGTCCGGCCACCTCTGCCCTCCCGTTTGCACCGTTGGACGCGGCACACTCACGCGAGTCGAACGCCGCCACCCGTTGGCTTGGCCGTGGCCATGAGCCCGTCCATGCCCGAACTCCGGCGATAGTTCCGCTCGACATCGCCGTCGAATCCACCCGTCCTAGCCCCAAATACGACCACGGGCGGATGCGCACGAGCCCCCTCTTTCGAACGCGCCACTCTGCGCGCCAAATGGTGGCCGGAGGCGCGACCCCGACCACTTCCGGCGAAGCTCTGTCGTGTTTTTGGTCGTCGGCGCGCCACCACCCGCGCTGAAGTGGCTGGCCCGGGGCCACCCCTGGGTCACTGACCCGTGGGCCTAAGGGGCCCGGCCGGCCTGTTGACCTGGTCCACCATGCTGATTGGACCGACCCATGCAGCTGACAGATGGGGCCCACCCCCACTAATTAATAAAATTAGCTGAATTAATTTTAGTTAACCTAAGTAGTTACAGACTAGTGGGCCCTACTGCTTAATTAGTTAGTTTAGTTAATTTTAGTCCACCGGTTAACTTCTCTGTCTATGAGAGGTGGATCCCACGTGTTAGTTTGACCAGTTAGCTGACACTACCGATGTCACCCTGACATCATGCTGACGCAATATTTCCTTTTTCTAAATTAATTTAAATAATAGCAATTTCAAAAAATGTTTTAAACTTAGAAAAATCATATAAAATAAAACCGTAACTTGGTTGAAAATAATTTATATATGAAAGTTTCTCAGAAAAATATGACGAATCCGAATATGCCCTCTATTCGTCTGTCACATGCCCCTAGCATAGCGAACATGGAGCCATCCCCCTCTTTTCATCTGCCAGAAAATGCCAAACTTCGGGAAAACTTTGCCAGATGTTTCCCTCCTTCGTCGATATCGTGTGGCACTGCGTTAGGAGACCCCTAGCACCGCATATTGTCATGTCATGCTTAGTGATGTATCTGTGTGCTTTGTATTTACTGTTTCCTCCCCCTCTTCTCTCCGGTAGATCCCGAGACCGATGCTGCCCTTGTGATCGACTATGTCATCGACAACCCTTCTCCCTTTTCAGCAAAGTTTCCAGGCAAGCAAACCCCCCTTGATCATTACGATATCGCCCATTCCATTCTCTCTCTTGCTTGCATTAGATTTTGCTACTATATTTGATTGCTCCTATTCTGATGCATAGCTTGCTTTTGTAACCTGCCGTTGTACCTTACTTGCTTATCCTAAACTGCTTAGTATAGGTTGGTTAGTGATCCATCAGTGACCCCTCACCTTGTCCCAGTTGCCCCTGCTTGATGACTGATGACTCAATCAACGTGATCGACGTCCAGGGCCCGACACATCACATCACACCCCCTTAATTAGTTGTACGACTCTGCAGAGCTACTATCGAGTGCCGAGGGTGATACCTCGTAACGCACTCCTGATGATATCTCTACAACATAGCTAATCGGTCATGGTCTATCGAGGGTGATTCCTCCTTCACCACCCCCGATGACGACTCTGTCGTGCAACCCCTCAAGCATGAACCTCGAGGGTGATTCCTCCTATGTTCACCTTGATGATTACATCGAGCGAAATCCATCGAGGGTGATTCCTCGGGTTTCCCCCTTGATGCTTTGGAAACACGGTTACCCTGACTTTACTTTAGACCCTTGTTAAAGTCAACCGGGACCGGAGAGCACTCGCGAGAGTTACGGTGGTGGCTGGCTGTTAGCGGTACCACCTAGGATGTGGTGGTACCTCCGGACTTGTTTCGACAGTCGTCGCTTCATTTAATAATGCACTAACTGGTCTGGGTATTTGTTCTAAATTGGCCACTGGCCTATACGCACTAACCACCATGCGGGAACAGTTATGGGCACTCGGCGTCGTACGTTTATTCTAAAATCTCTGTCAGACGTCCAGTTCAGCATTGTGGCATAGTCGGATCGTGCCGGCCATCCGAGGTGGCGCTGGTATCAACCCTGCTCACAATGACCCAGAGTGCAATGGGCGATGGGCCCAAGACCCCGGAGTGCTTAGGATGTACACCGACGGGGACCTCTTTGTGGAACCTAGGTAGGACTACGACGTGTTGACCTTCCGAGGCCGGACATGACCCAGGCAAGTGTGTCCGGCCAGAGTAATCAAGCGTGTTGGGAAATGTGGTGCATCCCTGCAGGGAAGTTATCTATTCGAATAGCCGTGTCCACGGTAATGACGCTTGGAGTTGTATCCTGATCTATTACAACTAGAAATGGATACTTGAGATATGAGATGGATATGTTGGCTCCGGGATTGCTTTCTCACAAGGAGTCGAGGAAGGATCTCTAGGAGTTAATACTACACCATGCTTTAATTATAATATGCTATTATGTACTCTTCTGAATGCTGCAAGATGCTTGAAGATGCTAGTCTTTGATAGGCTAGGCCTTCCCCTCTATATTGGCATTTTTGCAGTTCAGTCCATAGATACAACCCCACTCCTTTGATACCGATGCATACTTAGCATAGTTCTGATGTAAGTCTTGCGAGTACTTTGGATGAGTACTCACGGTTGCTTTGCTACCTCTTTCCCCTATATCCGGTTGCTGCGATCAGATGGTGGATCCTAGGAGCCAGATGCCACCCCCGTCGACTACTACTACTACCCCGACGGAGCCTACTACTACGTGGAGACCGCCGATGACCAGGAGTAGTTAGGAGGTCCCAGGCAGGAGGCCTTGCCTCTTCGATCGTTGTTGCTTTTGTGTTTGCCTCCTTAAGGTAGTCTTGTTTAACCTTATGTCTGTACTCAGATATTGTTGCTTTTGCTGACTCTTGTGTATTCGAGTTGATGTATTCGATCCCTCGAGGCCCCTGGCTTGTAATATGAAGCTTGTATTATTTTAACTTGTGTCTAGAGTTGTGTTGTGATATCTTCCCGTGAGTCCCTGATCTTGATCGTACACATTTGCGTGTATGATTAGTGTACGATTGAATCGGGGGCGTCACAAGTTGGTATCAGAGTCGACTTCCTGTAGGAACCCCCCTTCATAACTCCTTGGCCGAAGTTGTGTCTAGTCATTGGAAAACTTTTACTAACATGGCTTTGTGGCTTACAGACCCACGTTGCCATTGGGTGGTATTAGGATCTTTTATTCATCGTCTATACTCTTGGACTCTAATCTCTCTTCTATACGGGTCAAATGAATTTTCTAACTCTAGCATTAGGATCTCGTGAATCACATTCACACAAAGAGCTAGATTATCTGCAATAATTCCTTTGAAAAGTATATTGAATAATACACACACTGTCATTTGACTCCTTTGAAACGTCTCTGCTTTTAGATGGATCCTATGAGGCAGGTCGTGCGCCACACGACGGCTATTGGAGCCTCAGGATCACTAGCTGCGCTAGCTGAGATGATGACCTATCTAGGTTATCGCTGGCACCCCGAGTACACCGTGTACGAGCAGTACCGTGACTTTAACCAGGAGCAGTACCATGCCATCGTCCGCCTCTATTCTCATGATGGTAACTCCTCTACTGTGCTGCACACTGCTCATGGTGTTGGAGTGAACATCGATATGGCAATCCACGATGCTGCTTATGCTGCTCTGACATGTTTTCGTGGAGAGTATCAGGAGTTGGATACCTCCCCTTTCAGACACATTGCTACCGCATCCAGCGAGGGTGAGCAGGGATACTACACTGCTTCTTACACCACTGTCACCCGCGAGTCCTTCTACCACCAGAACTTTGTTCGACATGCTGATGGTCTAGATCGAGCTAACCGAGCTCTTCGCCATGAGTTACACACCACCTGTGTGCACCTTTACGACGCTCTGATGTAGTTGCACACCTTTTTCGTATCTGGGCAGCTGCCCCGTTCTGTGGTCTACCCAGCCAGGACCATGATGCCCCTGGTGTCGGATGACCCGATGTTGGAGGCTACACCCCCGCTCATGGTTGATATGTCTCCATCGTATCTACTTTTCCTAACGCTTTTCCTCTTTTGCGGACTCTAATTTGCATGATTTCAATGAAACTAACCCGGGCTGATGCTGTTTTCAGCAGAACAACCATTGTGTTGTTTTTGTGCAGAAATAAAAGTTCTCAAAATGGAGCGAAACTTTTTGGAGATTTATTTCAGAATAAATAAAAAACATTGGGACCAAGAACCACCAGAGGGGGTGCCCTGGTTGGGCATGATACACCAGGGCGCGCCACCCCCTCCAGGCACGCCCTGGTGGGTTGTGGTCACCTTGTGCCCCCATGACCCTAATTCCAACTCCATAAATACCTATTTTCGGAGAAAAAAAATAAGAGGAAGTTTCCTCACGTTTCACAATACGGAGCCACCGCCACCTCCTGTTCTTGACCGGGAGGCCAGATCTGGAGCCCGTTTGGGGCTTCGGAGAGGGGAATCTTCGGTCTTCGTCATCACCAACCCTCCTTCATCACCAATTCCATGATTCTCCCCACTGGGAGTGAGTAATTCCTTCGTAGCTCGCTGGCCGGTGAGGAGTTGGATGAGATTCATCATGTAATCGAGTTAGTTTTGTTAGGGCTTGATCCCTAGTATCCACTATGTTCTGAGATTGATGTTGTTATGACTTTGCTATGCTTATTGCTTGTCACTAGCGCCCGAGTGCCATGATTTCAGATTTGAACCGTTTATGTTTTCACCGTTATATCTATCTTCTAGATCCGATCTTGCAAGTCATATTCACATATTACGTGTTATGATCCGTAAACCCCAGTATGACAGTAACTGGGATAGTTTCCGGTGATGACCGTAGTTCGAGGAGTTCATGTATTCACTATGTGTTAATGCTTTGTTCCGGTTCTCTATTAAAAGGAGACGTTAATATCCCTTAGTTTCTTTATGGACCCCGCTGCCATGGGAGGGTAGGACAAAAGATATCATACAAGTTCTTTTCCATAACCATGTATGACTATTTACGGAATACATGCCTACGTTATATTTATGAACCGGAGCTAGTTCTATATCGCCCTAGGTTATGACTGTTATATGATGAATAGCATCCAACGAATTCACCGATCCAATGCCTACGAGTTTTCCACATATTTTTCTTGCTAAGTTACTATTGCTATTGCTGCTATTACAACTGCTACAAAACTGTTACTGCTGTTACCGTTACCATTGCTACTGTTACCACTGCTATCAAAACTATCATATTATTGTGCTGCTGATCACTTTGCTGCAGATATTTAATCTCCAAGTGTGGTTGAATTGACAACTCAACTGCTAATACTTACAAATATTCTTTGGCTCCCCTTGTGTTGAATCTATAAATTTGGGTTGAATACTCTACCCTCAAAAACTGCTGTGATCCCCTATACTTGTGGGTTATCAAGACCTTTTTCTAGCGCCGTTGCCGGGGAGCATAGCTATATTTGTTAAGTCACTTGGGATTATTATATATTTATCACGATAAAAATCTAAAAGATACAACAACCAAGATCGTTCCCTCTAAGACGAGGGGAGGTAAGGAACTGCCATCTAGATCTGCACTTGATTCACCTTTTGTTTGGAGTAGACTTGCAACACCACCATTGTTGGGGAACGTAGCATGCAATTTCAAATTTTTTCCTACGATCACGCAAGATCTATCTAGGGGATTCATATCAATGAGAGGGGGGGAGTGTGTCCACGTACCCTCGTAGACCAAAAGTAGAAGCGTTAGGTTAACGCGGTTGATGTAGTCGAACGTCTTCACGATCCAACCAATCAAGTACCGAACGTACGACACCTCCGAGTTCAACACATGTTCATCTCGATGACGTCCCTCAAACTCTTGATCCAGCAAAGTGTCGAGGGAGAGTTTCGTCAGCACTACGGCATGGTGACGGTGATGTGATCTGTGCAGGGCTTCACCTAAGCACTACGACAATATGACCGAAGGAGTAAACTGTGGTGGGGGGCACCGCACAGGGCTAAGAAACAACTGTTGTGCTTTGGGGTGCCCCCTGCCCCTGTATATAAAGGAGGAGAGGGGGAGACCGGCCAAGGGGCTTGCCATAGGGGGGGGTGAAAGTGCAACTATCCCTAGGTGGTTTTGGTAATTCATAACAACATATAGCTCATTGAGCTAATGCTATTTCCAAGATGATTATTTCAGGAAAGCTCAATGATTGGCATGGCATGGATGTGAAAGTGGAACCCTCAAAATCCTAAGGACAAAGGATTGGCTCAAGCTCAAAAGCTCAAGACTCTTCATTTTATATTTTAGTGATCCAAGATCACATTGAGTCTTTAGGAAAAGCCAATACTATTAAGGAGGGATGAGGTGTTGCTTAATGAGCCTCTTGCTTCATGTGCTTAGTGATATGCTCCAAAACCCTCAACTACTTTCCCATATCCACATATGACCTAAACCCTAAGCCAAACTCGGTCCTACCGATTCTTCCTATCCGGCGCCACCGAGTTTCATTTGTCATAAACCACTGCCAAACCCTAGCAATTCGGTTCTACCGATAAGGATCTCGGTCTCACCGAGATGGGGTTGCGAACTCTCTGTTTCCATTTCGTAACTTGTCGGTCCCACCGAAAGAGCGAATCGGTCCCACCGAGATTGCAATGTAAACTTAGTGTTTCCCTTTTGTAACTTTTCGGTCTCACCGAGTTCCACTCGGTCTCACCGAAAGAGCAAATCGGTCCCACCGAGTTTGCCTGACCAACTCTCTGGTTAGCTAATTACCAAATTCGGTCTCACCGAGTTTGTGTAATCGGTCTCACCGAGATTACGTTATGCCCAAACCCTAACCATATCGGTCCTACCGAGTTGCATGTCAGTCCCACTGAAAATCACTAACGGTCACTAGGTTTACATTTTCGGTCCGACCGAGTTCATTGATTCGGTCCCACCGAGATTGGAAAACTGTGTAACGGTTGGATTTTGTGTGGAGGCTATATATACCCCTCCACCTCCTCCTCATTCGATGAGAGAGCCATCAGAACACACACACCATTCCAACTCATATGTTCTGAGAGAGAACCACCTACTCATGTGTTGAGACCAAGATATTTCATTCCTACCATATGAATCTTGATCTCTAGCCTTCCCAAGTTGCTTTCCACTCAAACCTTCTTTTCCACCAAATCCAAATCCTATGAGAGAGAGTTGAGTGTTGGGGAGACTATCATTTGAAGCACAAGAGCAAGGAGTTCATTACCTACACACCATTTGTTACTTCTTGGAGAGTGGTGTCTCCTAGATTGGCTAGGTGTCACTTGGGAGCCTCCGACAAGATTGTGGAGTTGAACCAAGGAGTTTGTAAGGGCAAGGAGATCGCCTACTTCGTGAAGATCTACCTCTAGTGAGGCAAGTCCTGTGTGGGCGATGGCCATGGTGGGATAGACAAGGTTGCTTCTTCGTGGACCCTTTGTGGGTGGTTGCTTCTTCGTGGACCCTTCGTGGGTGGAGCCCTGTGTGGACTCGCGCAACCGTTACCCTTGGGGGGATCCCTGTGTGGACTCGCGCAACCGTTACCCTTCGTGGGTTGAAGTCTCCATCAACGTGGATGTAGGATAGCACCACCTATCCGAACCACGGGAAAAACATCCGTGTCTCCAATTGCGTTTGAATTCTCCAAACCCTTCCCTTTACATTCTTGCAAGTTGCATGCTTTACTTTCCGCTGCCAATATACTCTTTGCATGCTTGCTTGAATTGTGTGATGATTGCTTGACTTGTCCTAATAGCTAAAATCTGCCAAGAACTAAAATTGGGAAAAGGTTAAGTTTTTATTTGGTCAAGTAGTCTAATCACCCCCCCCTCTAGACATACTTTCGATCCTACAATTGGGAAAAGGCTAAGTTTTTATTTGGTCAAGTAGTCTAATCACCCCCCCTCTAGACATACTTTCGATCCTACAAGTGGTATCAGAGCTTTGGTCTCCATTTGCTTTGATCTCCATAGCTTTTGGTGGTCATAGCCTTGGTTTCACAACCTAGGAGAGTATGGCGTCTAGCGAGGGAAATTATCACCAGAGGTCCTTACTTTGATGGTACTAATTTTTGGACATAACCCCGTCGGAGCCAAATGAAAATGCATATTCTTGGACATAACCCCGCCGTTTGGGCTATTGTCTGTGTTGGTTTGCAAGGTGACTTCTTTGATGGGAGAGAACCAAACCGTGAAGCTACCGCGGAAGAGTTGAAGATGTTGCAATACAATGCTCAAGCTTGTGATATTCTCTTCAACGGATTGTGCCTCGAAGAATTCAACAAAATCAGCCGTCTTGAGAATGCAAAGGAAATTTGGGACACTTTGATTGATATGCACGAAGGTACCGACTCCGTCAAGGAATCCAAGTTGGATGTGCTTCAAAGCCAACTTGACAAGTTCAAGATGAAGGATGGTGAAGGTGTCGCTGAAATGTACTCTAGGCTTGCTCTCATCACAAATGAGATTGCCGGCTTAGGAAGTGAAGAGATGACCGACAGATTCATCATCAAGAAGATTCTAAGAGCCTTGGATGGAAAATATGATACCGTGTGCACATTGATCCAAATGATGCCCAATTACAAAGATCTCAAGCCAACGGAGGTGATTGGAAGAATTGTTGCTCATGAGATGTCACTTAAGGATAAAGAGGAACTTCACAACAAATCAAGTGGTGCCTATAAAGCCTCATGTGAAATCCCTACATCATCAAGTGAGAAACAAGACTTCAATGAAGAATTGAGCTTAATGGTGAAGAACTTCAACAAGTTCTACAAGAGTAGAAGCAAAGGTAGAAGCTTCAAGTCAAGGTCCTACAATGACAAAATATCTTCTAGTCGAGAGCGAAACTGCTACAGTTGTGGAAGACCCGGACACTATTCCAATGAGTGTACGGCTCCCTACAAGAGAAGAGAAGATTCTCCAAAAAGAAGAAGCAAAGGATCACCACCAAGAGAGAGAAGTAGAGATGATCGTTATGAACAAAGATACTCACGGAGAAGCAAGGATTCGGAAAGGAAGGAAAAATCATCAAGGAGCTATACAAGACGAAGACATCAAGCTCATGTTGGTGAATGGGTATCCGGCTCCGACTCCGACAGCCACTCCGAGAGAAGTTATCACTCCGACTCCGAAGATACTCAAGATGAAGGTGTTGCCGGTCTAGCACTTGTGTCAACCAACTCCTACGACATATTTGACTCACCAAATGAAGGAATTGGAAGATACTTCATGGCCAAAGGTCCTAAGGTAACACACCCCGAGTATGTTGATTTCAATAGTGATGAAGATGACTTGTTAGGTGATGATTTGCTTGGTGACAACTCTAGTGATGAATATGATGATGAAAGACCAATTAATCATGCTAATCAAGATAAAATGAATGACAATGATAAGGAGAAGATTGAGGCTCTAACTAAAGAACTAAAAACTCTTAAGTTAGCTCATGACTCTATCTTCGAAGATCATCGAGAGCTTTTAAGAGCTCATGAGAAATTACGCTTTGAAAAGCTCAATCTTGAGCAAGAGCATGAGTTCTTAAAGGCAATCAATGATGATCTCCGCAAGAAAAGTTCTTCTTACATTGCCAAGCGTTTACTCTTATCTACTTACATGCCTCAAGTCAAGTCTAGTAACAAGAAAGATTCTTACTCTAGCAGTAACAATGATCATGTTAAATCCAATATTGTTGCTTCTAGTAGTTCTCTTGATTCCACTAATGATTCTCTTAGCCAAGTTACACTTGAGCAAGAAAATAGTTTATTGAAGGGAATTATAGAGAAAGGAGTGTACAAAAGCCTTGCCGGGAGTAAGCAATTCGAGGAAATTGTGCGCAAGCAAGGAATGCACCGGAAGAATCAAGGTGTTGGTTTTGAACGAAAGTTCAATGCCAATGGAGTTGAGTGGGAAGAAGATCAATACCCCAAGACAAATTTTGTCCCTCAACAAGAGAAGTATGATGCTTCTTTCAAGGGGACACAAGCTCAAGATGATCTTCCACCACAAGACTATGAGCAAAAAGGCAAGGACAAGCTTCAAGAGGAAATTAATGCATTTGAAGAAGCTCCTAAGACCTTAGTCAAGTGGATTCCCAAGACTACTTCAAGTTCCACTTCATCAAGTACGACTACAACTCCAAGGATTCCCATCAAGATGATGTGGATTCAAAAGAAGAAGAACTAGAGAGTTCTTGAGGGTGACTCCGCCAACATATCTCACTCTTATCATTTTGGCAAGAACAAGTGCAATCAACTTCCATATCGTGCACTAGTTCAAGGAGTCACAAACCCTCTTGTTGGTAAGACAAGGGACAAGGTAACCTAAAAGTTTTCATGGACATCATCTTGTGTGTGCATCACTCTATGTCTATGGATATCCTTGTTTGTTCCTTGTGGGACTAACCCATGTAGGTATTGAAAGTGCAATTCACTCAAATGGATAGCTCCAAGAGATCTACATCAACATTGAGCATCCACATCTTCAATATCTACATGAAGTCATCATCGACAAAACCCAAGGTTAGTTCATCCCTCTTAGGGGGGATATCACATCTAGGGGGAGCTTTACTCTAAGACTTGAGCTAAAGCAACTCTAAAGATGTGAACATAACAATGCTTTATGTAAAAGTGGTAACCCCACTTGAGTTTAAACGATGAGTATGACCTATGATCAAGTGTTCTCACTTGGCTCCTAAGTCAATATACTCATATATAGATGACCTAGTCATCGCAAATTGCTTGATAGATGCTAGAATTGGTTGTGCATGCCTTGTCACATATTTCATTTGCCATCTTATTGTGTGAGCATGCTGGTTGCATATTTTACTCATTCAAGGACATCCACTTGTTGTTTTGATTGTTCGGTTTTATCTTCTTTTGCCAAGTGGATGGACAAGAATGCCTAAGAACCTCCTCTAGCTATCTATGCTTTTCTCATCTCAAACTCTATTCATGCTGCATCACAAAATTTGATCAAGTCAGATTCGAACCACTCTATGTGAGGAGCACTCGGAGTCCCCGATTCGTCATAGACTTAAACTTCCAAAACCTCTTTATGATTCTCGGTCTGACCGATACTCCACTTTCGGTCCTACCGAGATCATTAAGTTGATCTAGGTTTTCGATCTCGGTGCAACCGATTTGAACCTTTCGGTCACACCGAGTTTCAGTAACTGCACGCAGTTATGAATCTTGGTGCCACCGAATCGTTCCACTCGGTCACACCGATAGGGTCGGGCTATATATAGTCACGGGCAAAATTTGGAAATTTCTCCGAACCTCTTCGCCCGCGCGATAGCCTGTTCTGCCCTCGTGGTCTCCGGATCGTCCTCTCACCGCCAGCCGCCTCCAGTCGCTGGTCTCCGTCGCCGTCAACGGGAATTCTGCCCCGCCGTTGCCGCCGTAGCAAGTCCCCGCCGAACTAGGGTATGGACTTGATCTTTGTGCTATTCCTCCATCTGATTCCTAGCACATTGTGATCATATTGATTCTAGCCACGTTTGATAAACTTCTATCCAGTCAAAACGCTCGTAGATTAGGTTTGATTCGAAAATTCTAGGTTTAGGTTTCCGCCGAAACCATCTCGGACCCACCGAGTTGAAAAACTCGGTCCCACCGATTTGGCTTATGCCATTGCACAAGTGAGACTCGGTCTGACCGAGAATTACTTATCGGTGTGACCGATTTTGGAACTCTGTGAAACCCTAGCAGTCTCGGTGCCACCGAACTGTGACTCGGTCCTACCGAGTTCACTAGTTTAGGTTCCAAAACTGCTTCGGTATCACCGAGTTTGAAAATCGGTAGATCCGAGATGATTTCAGTAGGAAACTAAAACTAAGTTTTTGGATCATTCTTTTTGCAAAAATCTCTGCATTTTGTGATGCTCATCCTTTCTACCTCATCTATAATCTGTTCACAGGGTCAGCAGTCAGAGCTTACAGCACGTCAGACCAAAGTGATAGCCAGAACATGTCAGAACAACAAGTGGTGTTGAGTGAGGGCACTAGTCCCTCCAGCTCTTCTGATGAAGGCAGCAGGAGCACTCCTAGCAACTTGCCAAAGGCTGCCACGAGACAGAGGAAGAAGAGGACTTCAGATTCCGAAGATGAAGACTATGTGGCAGAGGAAGAGGCCACTTCCAAGAGAGTTGAGCCAGCTCAAGGCACAAAGCCAGGGCTAAAAATCAAAAGGCCAGCAGGCAGGCAGCCCATGTCAAAGGCAAGAGCCTCAACTGAGAAGCCCACTCCCCAAGAGCCGGTTGCTGCAGAAGGCAAGAAGAGAAAGGAAAGGGTGAAGAAGACTGTGGCTAGAGTACTTGGCAAAGCTTCCATCATGGAAGAGGAGGAAGAAGAAGAGGTAGCTGCACCAGCACCCACGGCACCCAAGCTAATGGGAGATGCCATAAAATCAGGGGGAGCTGCTTCCAAGGCCAAGCCAGCTCCAAAGCCAAAGCCCAAGAGGAACACATGGAGCATTCCTGCAGCTGAGAAGAACAAGTCCCCAGTGCCTGAGACTGTTGCTGAAGAAGAGGAAGAGAATGTCCTAAGGAAGCTAAAGCCCAAGATCCCAGACCACAACGATGCTCATCCTGTGGCTGAGGACATGAAGCTCAGGAGAGATTCAGGGCTGAGGAAGTGGAGAGAAGCAGACCCATATGCTTCAAGGAGAAGGACTGCCGTGGACTACAGGTTTCATACCAAGGAGCAGCAGGATTTTTATGAGACAGTGCTGCTAGATAAGAAGCCCATTGTCTGTGATATGCGATGGGTTGATTGGACATACATCAAGGACAATGAGGAGCACTATCCTGGAGTGCAAGACAGCTTCATAGCTTGTGGAGTAGCTGACTTTGTTGG
Organism: Triticum urartu; assembly: GCF_003073215.2. NCBI lineage: Eukaryota > Viridiplantae > Streptophyta > Magnoliopsida > Poales > Poaceae > Triticum > Triticum urartu. The sequence continues at coordinate 281,918,332 of NC_053025.1, forward strand.
GCAGAAGCTCACAAAGTGGAACGAGGAACTCATCATGCAGTTCTACTCCACAGCTCACTTTTATCCAGATGGGAGGATCACATGGATGTCTGAGGGTACAAGGTACCAATCCACAGTTGCTGAGTGGGCACAGATCATTAATGCCCCAGAGGAGCAAGATGATGACTTGGATATCTATGCCAAGAAGAAAATGGACCACAACTCAATGTCAAATATGTACAAGGAGATCCCAAATGAAGCACTTGATACCTTCAAGTTTGGCTCAGTACATTACCTTCTGTCAGGACTCCCGACTATCAATTGGATCTTGAGGCACACCTTACTGCCCAAGTCTGGAGATCACAAGATGATCAGAGGCCATGCTATCAACTTGCTACATGTGTTTGATGTGCCTCAGAAGTTCAAGGTGATGAGCCTCATAGTGGAAACAATCAAGAGGACTGCAGCAGATCAGAAGAGGAGCTGCGGATATGCCCCTCAAATTCAGGAGCTCATCAACTCCAAGATGGGCACGGGCATATATTTATTGGATAAGGAACATTTGCCCATCCGTCCAGATTTTGAGAACAATGAAGTTGTGATGACTGAGAACGAGCCATCATCTGCCCAAGCATACGCAAAGAAGGAGAAGGCGAGGAAGGAGAAAGCTGCCAAGATGCCAACTCAAGAGGAGGCATCTGAGTATTTCTTGAAGACCAAACAAGAGCAGCTTGGTTACTTGATTGCATCCACGCTGAGGATTGAGCAAAGTCTGGCCACCCTCACTCAAAATCAGCAGAGCCTAGAGAGAATCATGGAACAGAAGTTCTATGACTTGGATGTCAAAGTAACGGAAGTTCAGTCTACAGTGGAGCAGCTCCAGGAGGACATGCAGGAGAGGAGAGGCAGGACTACTACTCATGCCTTTGCCAGAGTGCCAAGAGGTCCGAGGTCGTCTGCCGTGCCAGTTGCTGACACAAGAGCCACCACCGCAGCACCAGCCACAGCCTCAGTTCCACCAGCTCCAGTATCTACTTCAGCTCCAACTCCAACGTCTACTTCAGCATCTACCGAAGCCTTCGTCCTTGGAGTGATCCGGACTCCACCACCACCTGAAGATCAAGCCTGAGCGTCGATCTAGTGCTATGCATTTTCTAGGAACTTTTTGGTAACTTGTTGCCAAAGGGGGAGAAGATGTATAGATCATAGGCTTCGAGAGAGAGAGTGTTGCCTTTCTCTCTTGCTTTATTTGGTGGTTTTTCGAACTTGTTTGCTTTTGAGTGCTTAAGATACTATGCTTGTGAGACATTGATGATCATGTGTTTGATCATAAGCTACACTTAATGCTTGCTTAATGCTATTATCTTATCTATCTTATGTGATCATTCATTATTCTTGGTGATGAGTGCATGTATTTCATTCTTATCATTTTAAGCGCTCCACCAAGATGTATGTGACATGGAAGAGTAACCCATGACTCTAACTGCTTGTGCATTTGCAGTCCAAAGCAAATTTTAAATATGCACAAATTTAGGGGGAGCTCTTACTTATCACATACTTTTCAAAGCGACGATATATTTCATGCTTATTATCATTTGTCGAAGCTTTGATCTATATGTTGTCATCAATTACCAAAAAGGGGGAGATTGAAAGTGCAACTATCCCTAGGTGGTTTTGGTAATTCATAACAACATATAGCTCATTGAGCTAATGTTATTCCAAGATGATTATTTCAGGAAAGCTCAATGATTGGCATGGCATGGATGTGAAAGTGGAACCCTCAAAATGCTAAGGACAAAGGATTGGCTCAAACTCAAAAGCTCAGGACTCTTCATTTTATATTTTAGTGATCCAAGATCACATTGAGTCTTTAGGAAAAGCCAATACTATTAAGGAGGGATGAGGTGTTGCTTAATGAGCCTCTTGCTTCATGTGCTTAGTGATATGCTCCAAAACCCTCAACTACTTTCCCATATCCACATATGACCTAAACCCTAAGCCAAACTCGGTCCTACCGATTCTTCCTATCCGGCGCCACCGAGTTTCATTTGTCATAAGCCACTGCCAAACCCTAGCAATTCGGTTCTACCGATAAGGATCTCGGTCTCACCGAGATGGGGTTGCAAACTCTCTGTTTCCCTTTCGTAACTTTTTGGTCCCACCGAAAGAGCGAATCGGTCCCACCAAGATTGCAATGTAAACTCAGTGTTTCCCTTTTGTAACTTTTCGGTCTCACCGAGTTCCACTCGGTCTCACCGAAAGAGCAAATCGGTCCCACCGAGTTTGCCTGACCAACTCTCTGGTTAGCTAATTACCAAATTCGGTCTCACCGAGTTTGTGTAATCGGTCTCACCGAGATTACGTTATGCCCAAACCCTAACCATATCGGTCCTACCGAGTTGCATGTCAGTCCCACCGAAAATCACTAACGGTCACTAGGTTTACATTTTCGGTCCGACCGAGTTCATTGATTCGGTCCCACCGAGATTGGAAAACTGTGTAACGGTTGGATTTTGTGTGGAGGCTATATATACCCCTCCACCTCCTCCTCATTCGATGAGAGAGCCATCAGAACACACACACCATTCCAACTCATATGTTCTGAGAGAGAACCACCTACTCATGTGTTGAGACCAAGATATTCCATTCCTACCATATGAATCTTGATCTCTAGCCTTCCCAAGTTGCTTTCCACTCAAACCTTCTTTCCACCAAATCCAAATCCTATGAGAGAGAGTTGAGTGTTGGGGAGACTATCATTTGAAGCACAAGAGCAAGGAGTTCATTACCTACACACTATTTGTTACTTCTTGGAGAGTGGTGTCTCCTAGATTGGCTAGGTGTCACTTGGGAGCCTCCGACAAGATTGTGGAGTTGAACCAAGGAGTTTGTAAGGGCAAGGAGATCGCCTACTTCGTGAAGATCTACCACTAGTGAGGCAAGTCCTGTGTGGGCGATGGCCATGGTGGGATAGACAAGGTTGCTTCTTCGTGGACCCTTTGTGGGTGGTTGCTTCTTCGTGGACCCTTCATGGGTGGAGCCCTGTGTGGACTCGCGCAACTGTTACCCTTGGGTGGAGCCCTGTGTGGACTCGCGCAACCGTTACCCTTCGTGGGTTGAAGTCTCCATCAACGTGGATGTAGGATAGCACCACCTATCCGAACCACGGGAAAAACATCCGTGTCTCCAATAGCGTTTGAATTCTCCAAACCCTTCCCTTTACATTCTTGCAAGTTGCATGCTTTACTTTCCGCTGCCAATATACTCTTTGCATGCTTGCTTGAATTGTGTGATGATTGCTTGACTTGTCCCAAAATAGCTAAAATCTGCCAAGAACTAAAATTGGGAAAAGGTTAAGTTTTTATTTGGTTAAGTAGTCTAATCACCCCCCCTCTAGACATACTTTCGATCCTACAGGGGGGAACCGACTAGGACTCCTAGTCCAAGTCGGCCCCCCCTTCCTTTCTTTCGAAGGGGGAAAGGGGAAGGAGGAGGGGGAAGGAAAGTGGGGCCGCACCCCCTTCCCCTTGTCCAATTCGGACAACCCATGGGGGGGCCTCCCATTGTGGGCTTCCCTCTCTCTCCCCTATGTCCCATGTAGGCCCATTACTTCCCCGGGGGGTTCCGGTCAAGGTTGTCAGAATCGCGATTCTGTTATACGATTCTACGACTTTACGATCCAAACTAACCCCTCTGATTCTACGATTTTAGTTCATAGAATCTATGTTTTTACTATCCTGATAGTGAAGATTCTATGATTTGGGATCCTACCATCAGAGGTCTGATCCGATTCAAAATTGCGCTTCTGACAACCTTGGTTCTGGTAACCTCCCGGTACTCCGAAAAATACCCGAACCACTCTGGAACCATTCCGATGTCCGAATACTATCGTCCAATATATCAATCTTTACCTCTCGACCATTTCGAGACTCCTCGTCATGTACGTGATCTCATCTGGGACTCTGAACAATCTTTGGTCACCAAAACACATAACTCATAAATACAAATCGTCATTGAACGTTAAGAGTGCGGACCCTGCGGGTTCGAGAACTATGTAGACATGACCGAGACACATCTTCGGTCAATAACCAATAGCAGAACCTGGATGCTCATATTGGTTCCTACATATTCTACGAAGATCTTTATCGGTCAAACCGCAGTGACAACATACGTCATTCCCTTTGTCATCGGTATGTTACTTGCCCAAGATTCGATTGTCCGTATCTTCATACCTAGTTCAATCTCGTTACGGACAAGACTCTTTACTCGTTCCGTAATGCATCATCTCGCAACTAACTCATTAGTTACATTGCTTGCAAGGCTTATTGTGATGTGCATTACCGAGAGGGCCCAGAGATACCTCTCCGATACTCGGAGTGACAAATCCTAATCTCGACCTATGCCAACCCAACAAACACCTTCAAAGACACATGTAGATCATCTTTATAATCACCCAGTTACGTTGTGATGTTTGATAGCACACAAGGTGTTCCTCCGGTATTCGGGAGTTGCATAATCTCATAGTCAAAGGAATATGTATAAGTCATGAAGAAAGCAATAGCAATAAATCTTATCGATCGTTATGCTAAGCTAACGGATGGGTCTTGTCCATCACATCATTCTCCTAATGATGTGATCCCGTTCATCAAATGACAACACGTGTCTATGGTCAGGAAACTTAACCATCTTTGATTAACGAGCTACTCAAGTAGAGGCATACTAGGGACACTCTATTTTGTCTATGTATTCACACATGTATCAAGTTTCTGGTTAATACAATTCTAGCATGAATAATTAACATTTATCATGATATAAGGAAATATAAATAACAACTTTATTATTGCCTCTAGGGCATATTTCCTTCAGTCTCCCACTTGCACTAGAGTCAATAATCTAGATTACATTGTAATGATTCTAACACCCATGGAGTCTTGGTGCTGATCGTATTTTGCTCGTGGAAGAGGCTTAGTCAACGGGTCTACAACATTCAGATCCGTATGTATTTTGCAAATCTCTATGTCTCCCTCCTTGACTTGATTATAGATGGAGTTGAAGCGTCTCTTGATGTGTTTGGTTCTCTTGTGAAATCTGGATTCCTTCGCTAAGGCAATTGCTCCAGTATTTTCACAAAAGATTTTCATTGGACCCGATGCACTAGGTATTACACCTAGATCGGATATGAACTCCTTCATCCAGACTCCTTCATTTGCCGCTTCCGAAGCAGCTATGTACTCCGCTTCACACGTAGATCCTGCCATGATGCTCTGCTTGGAACTACACCAACTGACAGCTCCACCATTCAATATAAATACGTATCCGGTTTGCGACTTAGAGTCATCCGGATTAGTGTCAAAGCTAGCATCAACGTAACCATTTACGACAAGCTCTTTGTCACCTCCATAAACGAGAAACATATCCTTAGTCCTTTTCAGGTATTTCTGGATGTTCTGGATGCTGTCCAGTGATCCACTCCCAGATTACTTTGGTACCTCCCTGCTAAACTTATAGCAAGGCACACATCAGGTCCGGTACACAACATTGCATACATGATAGAACCTATGGCTGAGGCATAGGGAATAACTTTCATTTTCTCTCTATCTTCTGCAGTGGTCGGGCATTGAGTCTAACTCAACTTCACACCTTGTAACACAGGCAAGAACCCTTTCTTTGACTGATCCACTTTGAACTTATTCAAAACTTTATCAAGGTATGTGCTTTGTGAAAGTCCAATTAAGCGTCTTGATCTATCTCTATAGATCTTGATGCCCAATATATAAGTAGCGTCACCGAGGTCTTTCATTGAAAAATTCTTATTCAAGTATCCTTTTATGCTATCTAGAAATTTTGTATTATTTCCAATCAACAATATGTCATCCACATATAATATTAGAAATGCTACAGAGCTCCCACTCACTTTCTTGTAAATACAGGCTTCTCCAAAAGTCTTTATAAAATCATATGCTTTGATCACACTATCAAAGCGTATATTCCAACTCCTAGAGGCTTGCACCAGTCCATGAATGGATTGATGGAGCTTGCACACTTTTTTAGCACTTTTAGGATCGGCAAAACCTTCTGGTTGCATCATATAAAACTCTTCTTTAAGAAATCCATTAAGGAATGCAATTTTTACGTCCATTTGCCAAATTTCATAATCATAAAATGCGGTAATTGCTAACATGATTCGGACATACTTAAGCATCGCTACGGGTGAGAAGGTCTCATTGTAGTCAACTCCTTGAACTTGTCGAAAACCTTTCGCAACAAGTCGAGCTTTGTAGACAGTAACATTACCATCAGCGGTAGTCTTCTTCTTGAAGATCCATTTATTCTCTATGGCTTGCCGATCATCGGGAAAGTCAACCAAAGTCCATACTTTGTTCTCATACATAGATCCCATCTCAGATTTCATGGCCTCAAGCCATTTTGCAGAATCTGGGCTCATAGTTCGTAGGTTCGTATGGTCTAGTAACACGACTTCCAGAACAGGATTACCATACCACACTGGTGCGGAACGTACTCTGGTTGACCTACAAGGTTCGGTAGTAACTCAATCTGAAGTTTCATGATCATCATCATTAGCTTCCTAAATAATTGGCGTAGGCATCACTGGAACTAATTTCTGTCATGAACTACTTTCCAATTCTACAGAAGGTACAACTACCTCATCAACTTCCACTTTCCTCCTGCTCACTTCTTTCGAGAGAAACTCCTTCTCTGGAAAGAATCCATTTTTAGCAACAAATATCTTGCCTTCGGATCTGTGATAGAAGGTGTACTGTAACGCCCACGACGCGGCTATATCTCCCACGTGTCGAGGCACGACTTAGAAACATAACCGCATGGTGGTTTAGTCGCAAGTGGGGTAATCTTCACACAATCCCATGTACTGAATAAGAAAGGGATAAAGAGTTGGCTTACAATCGCCACTTCACACAAACAACAAGTTAAACATACATCATCCAGAATACAATCAAGGTCCGACTACGGAACCAAAATAAAAGAAGACAACCCCAAATGCTAGATCCCCGGTCGTCCCAACTAGGCTCCACATCTGATCAACCGGAAAAGACACAAAACAACGATCAAGATCTTCATCGAGCTCCCGCTTGAGCTCGGTTGCGTCCCCTGCACTCGTATCGTCGACACCTGCAACTGTTTGAAAGTATCTGTGAGTCACGAGGACTCAGCAATCTCACACCCGCGAGATCAAGACTATTTAAGCTTATGGGTAGGAAAGGGGTAATGGGGTGGAGCTGCAGCAAGCACTAAGCATATATGGTGGCTAACATATGCAAATGAGAGCGAGAAGAGAAGCAACACAACGGTCGAGAAGCTAGAAGTGATCAAGAAGTGATCCCGAAACTACTTACGTTCAAGCATAACACACCACCGTGTTCACTTCCCGGACTCCGCTGAGAAGAGACCATCATGGCTACACACACGGTTGATGCATTTTAATTAAGTCAAGTGTCATGTTCTCTACAACCGGACATTAACAAATTCCCATCTGCCACATAACCACGGGCACGACTATCGAAAGTTTAAACCCTGCAGGGGTGTCCCAACTTAGCCCATCACAAGCTCTCACGGTCAATGAAGGATATTCCTTCTCCCGAAAAGACCCATCAGTCTCGGAATCCCGGTTACAAGACATTTCGACAATGGTAAAACAAGACCAGCAAAGCCGCCTGAATGTGCCGACAAATCCCGATAGGAGCTGCACATATCTCGTTTCCAGGGCATACCGAATTGTCCAAACTTCTGGTAGGCCAGCCCAGAGTTGCCCCTGGTGGCCACCGGCGGTTGACAGGTTGGACCAACACTCAGAGGAGCACTAGCCTAGGGGGGGGGGTTAAAATACGATGACCCTCGGGCTCCGGAAACCCAAGGGAAAAGGCTTAGGTTGTTAGGCAAATGTAAAACCAAGGTTGGGCCTTGATGGAGGAGTTTTATTCAAAGCGAACTGTCAAGGGGTTCCCATAACACCCAACCGCGTAAGGAACGCAAAATCAAGGAACATAACACTAGTATGACGGAAACTAAGGCGGCAAGAGTGAACCAAAACACCAGGCATAAGGCCGAGCCTTCCACCCTTTACCAAGTATATAGATGCATTAATTAAAATAAGAGATATTGTGATATCCCAACATATCCATGTTCCAACATGGAACAAACTTCAACTTCACCTGCAACTAGCAACGCTATAAGAGGGGCTGAGCAAAAGCGGTAACATAGCTAAACAACGGTTTGCTAGGAAGGTGGGTTAGAGGCTTGACATGGCAATATGGGAGGCATGATATAACAAGTGGTAGGTAGCGCGACATAGCGATAGAGCGAACAACTAGAAAGCAAAGATAGAAGTGATTTCGAGGGTATGGTCATCTTGCCTGAGATCTCGCAAGGAAGAAGAACGAGTCCATGAAGAAGACAAACGGACGTAGTCGAACGGATCCTCACAAACGCAATGTTACCGAAACTATCCAGAAGAAGCAACAACAAAAAGAAGCAAACAACATGGTAAACACACAAGCATAAACATGGCATGATGCACAACCAAGAATGATGCATGCCCGGTTTAAAGAGGCATGGCATGGCAAAGTGCACAAACAACACTACAAGTTAAGTGGAGCTCAATATGGAACAAGTTGCATATTGACGAAACACCACATCAATTATTTAGTTCGCTCTCGTTTATGTACCCAACAATATTAAATGTTGTAAAACATGGCAAGAGGTGAGGCAAAAGTAAACTACACATTTTAGGCAATTTTAAGTGAGGCCGGAAACAACAAATAACCATTCCGGTAAATCCCCACATGTCATTTAGCAATTGAAACAAACAACAATTTAAACATTCTTGATGTTGTTATCATGATGCGGATGACATTTGCAAGTTTTATGCAATAATTATGAAAATGTTGATAAGAGCATGATATGAAGCGTTTTGTCATCGTGGCGGAAACGAAAGGGGTGCCACGGCAATGAATCCTAAAATGATGCCACGGCAACATATCGGTTCCGGTAGCTCATGGAGATACCGGTGCAAAGGAAGTGTGGCGGGAGCGTGCAAAAGATGGTGGGGTGATCCCAGTTACCGGGTTCCCACGGGTGGACGGCATGACAACAAGGAGGAACAACTAACATTCACGGGCGAATACAACATCTAAACATGCATCTCATACATCGCAAGCATTCGTCCACGGGGTCATCGGCTCGGCGGTTATACCTTCGAAGCATGCGGTTCGGGACGGTGCAATGTAGAGGAAGTAGACGTCCTCGGGATGGTTGTAGTGGAAGTAGTGGTACTATCGGTCCTCGGCGATGGTAGTGGAAGTAGTGGCTCGCGAGTCGAAGAGTAAGTGGTCGTTCATGTTCGGGAAGCGGTAGAGGTATGGGTCTTCAAGAAGAAGCCACACCGGAAAGAAGCAAAGAACATGGTAAACACACAAGCATAAACATGGCATGATGCACAACCAAGAATGATGCATGTCCGGTTTAAAGAGGCATGGCATGGAAAAGTCCACAAACAACACTACAAGTTAAGTGGAGCTCAATATGTAACAAGTTGCATATTGACGAAACACCACATCAATTATTTAGTTCGCTCTCGTTTATGTACCCAACAATATTAAATGTTGTTAAACATGGCAAGAGGTGAGGCAAAAGTAAACTACACATTTTAGGCAATTTTAAGTGAGGCCGAAAACAACAAATAACCATTCCGGTAAATCCCCACATGTCATTTAGCAATTGAAAAAACAACAATTTAAACATTCTTGATGTTGTTATCATGATGCGGATGACATTTGCAAGTTTTATGCAATAATTATGAAAATGTTGATAAGAGCATGATATGAAGCGTTTTGTCATCGTGGCGGAAACGAAAGGGGTGCCACGGCAATGAATCCTAAAATGATGCCACGGCAACATATCGGTTCCGGTAGCTCATGGAGATACCGGTGCAAAGGAAGTGTGGCGGGAGCGTGCAAAAGATGGTGGGGTGATCCCGGTTACCGGGTTCCCACGGGTGGACGGCATGACAACAAGGAGGAACAACTAACATTCACGGGCGAATACAACATCTAAACATGCATCTCATACATCGCAAGCATTCGTCCACGGGGTCATCGGCTCGGCGGTTATACCTTCGAAGCATGCGGTTCGGGACGGTGCAATGTAGAGGAAGTAGACGTCCTCGGGACGGTTGTAGTGGAAGTAGTGGTACTATCGGTCCTCGGTGATGGTAGTGGAAGTAGTGGCTCGCGAGTTGAAGAGTAAGTGGTCGTTCATGTTCGAGAAGCGGTAGAGGTATGGGTCTTCGATAATGGTCGTCGTACATGCTCCGAGTTCGTCGGTAGAGGTTCTCACATGCTCCAGGTTCGTAGGTAGAGGTTCTCGCGATCTCGGCGATGGTAGTGGTACCCGTTTTCGTAGACGTTCGGGGTCGTGGGTAGTTGAGCATAGTCTTTGTTGGACTTGACGGATCCGATGCCTCTGGTACATGTTCGTTTTCAAAGAGGTACTTGGCGTTCTTTGTCTCGTAGTGTAGTCGAACTTGGAGCTTCGTGGAATTTGGCGGTTCATCACGTAGACGTGCACGAGGTCACACTTGGGGTTTCCTGGAACTTGACGGGCACGAGGATCTGTCGATGAGGTCCGACAGCCGGACGGGGCGGACAGCGAGGAGATCGGGCGGAGGCGACGCTGAACGGCAAAGACAACACGATCTCCTGCTCCTGCGGGTCTTCAGCCAGCGGTAAAGCTGCTCCGGCTAGGCACGAGCAGGGGAAACAGAGCAGGCGGGCTGGCGGCCTGTGTGAGCAACACACAGGAGGGCGGCACAACAGGAAGCAGGGCCGGCTGGTCGGCAGGGCGAGAACGACGGCGACCGGTGCTAGGGCCCCGATGAGCTCCGGCCACAACGACGGGGACGAGCAGCACAAGGATCGGGAGCTCGTCTCCTGATCGAGTGGAGGCAGCAGGAGGCAGAGGCGGCGAGCTTGGCGCACCGGAGGTGGGGACGGGGTCCTGTCGACAAGGTCTGGCCGGGAACGGGCAAGGGCGGTGGAGGCTGGCTTGATCTGGTGGTGGAGGAGACAGCAGGAGGTCGCCGACGCGAAGGAGAAGGAGGAGCGAGTAGGGGAACGGAGTGGCTGGCGGAAGAGCAACTCTGGCGCTCGAGGTCGAGCTCGCGCTCGAGGGGAAAGGGTGAGTGCTCGGGGCTCCTCCATGGCGCGAGGAGGAAGACGAGGGAGAGTGGGGGTCGAGGTAGCACTGGAGGGAGATGGGGATCGGGATCCTCTCCTGGCAGCGCTGGTGGGAACGAGAGGGAGAGGACGAGGGGATCGTTTGGGGCTAGGGTTAGCAGCGGTTGGGCCTATGGGCCGGTGCGGGAGGAGGCTCAAGAGGCCGGTGGGGATGGATTGGGCCTAGAGAGGCCTGTTGGCTATGCTCTCTCTCCCTCACTCCTCTTTATCTTTAACTGAAAAACAAATAAAGAGAAGAAAAATAAAGAGGGGGTTAGGGAAAGAAGTTGAACACGCGGATAATTTTCCCGGACTCACAAAAATGTGCTAGTTCCGAGAAAATAGAAAAGGCCATGATAGAAAGATTTAAATACAAACTCATTTGATTTAAATTCAAATGATTTGAATAGGAAGTGAGGGTTGGGAAGGTCCAAAAATGTTTCGAATTTTTGGTGGAGCTCCGGAATATGATGAAAGAATATATGGCAAGGTTGGAGACCAAGAATTAAGATAACAAAGGCATTGGGATAATTTGCAAGTGTGTTATGGTGAATTCCAAAAGAATGGAATATTTATTATAGCTCCCTAATATTGGGATATATGTTGTAAAGAGAATCACCATGTGAATTCCCTTGGTTTAAATGTACCGAAGATCCATGCAATTTATATAATTGAGTTATTTAAAAAGGGTTGCATGAAGACATGATGCAATGCAAAATAATGCTATGAAGAAAGCAACAGACAAACGAAACACATGACAACAACGAAAAACATGGAAGCCATCTGGAGCGTCGGTCTCGGGCATTACAACACTCCACCACTACAAGAGGATCTCGTCCCGAGATCTAGGATGGCACCGGAGGGAACCGGAAGGGTAGAAAAGAGGTAAAACTAAATTGCTTCTTTGACAAATGAGTGAAACCAAAGAACCTTGCGAGGTTGAACAAATTGAAAGAAGAATACAATGGAGATGAACGAGATTGCGAACACTTGGTTAGATAAGAGGAACATGGGATACGACGAGAACCAAGAGGTTAAGTGACAAGATAGATATTGAAACCACTCCGGTTAAAACAAGATAGAGGCGGAATAAGAACGAAAGAATTTAGATAACACTCCGGTTAATTGGATAAGCACAAAAAGAACACGATCCTCACAATTCGATATGAAAAGAGTGAAAAGAGCAACCTCACAATGCCTCCGGAAGAAAGAATAGAAGATAGATCATTAGGAAGAAAGAAAGTAGAATAAAATGATAACTTCTACCACCACTGAATTTGATAGCATCCTTAGGAAGAAGGATCGCATGGAGTTGTTGAAAATTAAACAACAAAAGAATAAGGTTGTTGTGGGCTTAAGGAAACATCTCAAAATTATGAGGTGACAAACGACCACTAACGAAAACCATTGATTTGATTGAGAGCACCAAAGAGACGAAAAACTTTTTCCACCAAGATGATAAAGAGATAACTTGGGTCATTGTTAAGCACCACAATAGTAACAGTCCTAAGGAAAAGCTTTAGGTGAAATATAACCCAAGATAACTCCAATGAAGAGATTGATGGGTTGAAAAGATCTCGTGAATGAATTGAAAATGATGGTTTTAAAATATGTCATTTTGGACAACTTGTGAATCATGAAACACAAAGAAATTGTCAAAAATGACATAATACCACCTCAAAAGATAAGGTAGGAAGAATTGCACTTCGTAATGCAAGAAGAGGAATACTTGATCTCCTCAAAAAAAACATGTGTTGAGCACCACGTTTATTTTAGAGTAAAGCTTGGTGGATCATAACTTTGAGAGAAAATCTTGAGGACAATTGAAGAATGAAAGGAATCCTTGATGAACCACGAAGTAGAGCCTCCATGAAGAACTCCGGTAACAAAATGATGATAAAAAGAAAGAGAAATTGAAAACACAAGGTGAAGCCTTGTAATGATTTAGATGGATCTTCGTGATGATATAATTGAGAGAGCTTGGAACTCCAGGAAAAGAAAAGATGAAACAATTGAAACCGAGAATTTGATGAACCTCCGGAATAAGGAATTGAATTTTACTTGATGAAACAAGAATAAGAATTACATTATGATTATCCTTCATCAATTAAATTGATGACACACAATGAATTTGGCATACTACTCATTTTCATTGAAAAGGATTCAGGAGAGATATAGCGCAATCTTGAGAGGGTCTTCAACGAACCACCGGTAGGATTGAAACAACGAATAAATTGATATGATAACGAAGGAGGAGAAATCTTGAACGAACCACCGTAAGAATTGAAAATGGAAGTAGAAAAGGCACAATTCACCGGAAAGAATTGGAAAAACGAATGAAGGTACTTGAGGGAATTTATATAGAGAGAACGGAGAGATCATGAGGTGGCTAGATAATACTTGAGCAATGCACCGGTAAGATTTGGAGAACGAGGGCTGAAAGCTGGAATGAATAATTCTGAGATGATGGGCTCCAGAGAATCGAACTGAAAAGACTCCTGAATTGTCCCGGATAGGCGAAAAGAATTCTCACAATCACAAACAATTATGAGAGGATGGCACCAAGCTTGAACTACAAATCTTCAAGAGAACGAAACAAGATTTAAGAGAAACTCTTCTTCGGTCTTCGAATGCTGAGAAAGATGCTGAGAAACACCAGCATGAATTGTTGAGACACTCCAAAATAATGAAGAATATAAAGGTTGAATCAACAATGAAAGGAATGTGAAAGATCTTGGAGAAAGACATTTGACTGATGGTAACTGATTCTTACGTCAAACTTTGTAACGACTTTGAGAATAGCTCCGAAAAAATTAGAAGAGTCAGGTGAGATCTTGGGGAAAGACCTTTGGGTTAGGTCCCACTCAAGAGAAACACCGTTGGAATGATTCTGAAGAGAGATCGCATCGATTGAATTGAATGATATAATAATCTCCAAATAGCTTGAAATGAATACGAATAGAAGCACGAATCTTCCGAGATATCTTCAGCACAACAGAACAAATGGAAAGCGAGAGGTGAATGATTAAGAGGTCCTCCGGCATGAGAAAGCATTTTAAATGAGAAAGGGGATATGATCAACACCGAAAGCTTGAATTGAATCACCCGAAGAAGAAAAGAGAACGAGGAATGATAACCTTGAAGCTTCCTTAGCATCTCCATGGTAATTCACCGGATCGAAACTTGAAAGAAAAGGATGAAGAGACTTCACATGAATAAAATGGATAGTTTATTAATAAATGTGATTCCTTGAAGTAAAAGGGTGGGAGGGCGGGAAAACAAAAGGTAGCTTGGGACGGATGAAACGAACAATGTTGCAAAGAACTAAGAATTGATCTAGCAAATATTGAAAGGATAGGATTATCTTGAAGAGAAGCACACCGGTTGGAGAAGAATTGGGATGACAATCTTGATGACCAAGAAGGATTGGTATTCAAACACCACTTAGGGAAAGTATGGAATCAACACTTGATATTGAAGCAAATCGAATAGCACAACTCAAAACAAAACAAAGGATTGGCTTGCAAAATAAGCCGGAAACAAACATATGATAGATCCCATATCGTATCATGTGTCTGTTGGAAAAAATTCCTACGTGATACTTGAATTCCACCTATAAACTCCCAAAACTTTCTGGTTATGCAATCCGGTGTTGGGGATACATGGGAAGCATAATATCTCACCCAAACTAACAATCCCTACATCCAGCTGTATCCATCCTTCAACACATAACCAAGAAACTTTCGGAAATCGTGTACCTCAACCTTCGAAAAGCATGCGTTATACGAGTTATGGCAATACTCCCGAACTCCCGCCCCAGTACTGGGTGGCATCGAGGTTATCTCACCAACAACTGCATAAAAGAGTTTTTCGATGTCGGCAAAACTCAGGTATTCCAGAACTGCAACGATAAAATTGTGACGACAACACCTTGGAGCTCAACTCCCCGGGACACTGCCACAACTCCTAAATGTCAGGAGGCACCAAGAACAATGTCCTTGTCACAAGAATATCCGAACGATTCCAAGATACCCGCGTGATCCTAAATTTTTTTTCATGAAATTTGAGGAGGGGAAAGTCAAAACTTCTACGTCAGGAGGCCTCACCAGAGCGATGAAGGGACCGAGGAGTAAAAAGAATCCTAGTCTCCGATATATATAATCCTAAGACTCAAAACATTTTGTTCTAGACTCAACAACGTCAGTGATTCGATCAAGCAGGGGGCTCCTAAGTCGGGGATGGCTCTGATTAAAAACTTGTAACGCCCATGATGCGACTATATCTCCCACGTGTAGAGGCGCGACTTAGAGGCATAACCGCATGGTGGTTTAGTCGCAAGTGGGGTAATCTTCACACAATCCCATGTACTGAATAAGAAAGGGATAAAGAGTTGGCTTACAATCTCCACTTCACACAAATAACAAGTTAAACATACATCATCCAGAATACAATCAAGGTCCGACTACGGAACCAAAATAAAAGAAGACAACCCCAAATGCTAGATCCCCGGTCGTCCCAACTAGGCTCCACATCTGATCAACCGGAAAAGACACAAAACAACGATCAAGATCTTCATCGAGCTCCGGCTTGAGCTCGGTTGTGTCCCCTGCACTCGTATCATCGACACCTGCAACTGTTTGAAAGTATCTGTGAGTCACGAGGACTCAACAATCTCACACCCGCGAGATCAAGACTATTTAAGCTTATGGGTAGGAAAGGGGTAATGGGGTGGAGCTACAGCAAGCACTAAGCATATATGGTGGCTAACATACGCAAATGAGAGCGAGAAGAGAAGCAACGCAACGGTCGAGAAGCTAGAAGTGATCAAGAAGTGATCCCGAAACTACTTACGTTCAAGCATAACACACGACTGTGTTCACTTCCCGGACTCCGCCGAGAAGAGACCATCACGGCTACACACACGGTTGATGCATTTTAATTAAGTCAAGTGTCATGTTCTCTACAACCGGACATTAACAAATTCCCATCTGCCACATAACCACGGGCACGACTCTCGAAAGTTTAAACCCTGCAGGGGTGTCCCAACTTAGCCCATCACAAGCTCTCAC
This sequence comes from Triticum urartu, assembly GCF_003073215.2. Lineage (NCBI taxonomy): Eukaryota > Viridiplantae > Streptophyta > Magnoliopsida > Poales > Poaceae > Triticum > Triticum urartu. The sequence continues at coordinate 281,934,629 of NC_053025.1, forward strand.
GGTCAACGAAGGATATTCCATCTCCCGGAAAGACCCATCAGTCTCGGAATCCCGGTTACAAGACATTTCGATAATGGTAAAACAAGACCAGCAAAGCCGCCCGAATGTGCCGACAAATCCCGATAGGAGCTGCACATATCTCATTTTCAGGGCATACCGGATTGTCCAAACTTCCGGTAGGCCAGCCCAGAGTTGCCCCTGGTGGCCACCGGCGGTTGACAGGTTGGACCAACACTCAGAGGAGCACTGGCCTGGGGGGGGGGTTAAAATACGATGACCCTCGGGATCCGAAAACCCAAAGGAAAAGGCTTAGGTTGTTAGGCAAATGTAAAACCAAGGTTGGGCCTTGATGGAGGAGTTTTATTCAAAGCGAACTGTCAAGGGGTTCCCATAACACCCAACCGCGTAAGGAACGCAAAATCAAGGAACATAACACTAGTATGACGGAAACTAAGGCGGCAAGAGTGAACCAAAACACCAGGCATAAGGCCGAGCCTTCCACCCTTTACCAAGTATATAGATGCATTAATTAAAATAAGAGATATTGTGATATCCCAACATATCCATGTTCCAACATGGAACAAACTTCAACTTCACCTGCAACTAGCAACGCTATAAGAGGGGCTGAGCAAAAGCGGTAACATAGCTAAACAACGGTTTGCTAGGAAGGTGGGTTAGAGGCTTGACATGGCAATATGGGAGGCATGATATAACAAGTGGTAGGTAGCGCGACATAGCGATAGAGCGAACAACTAGAAAGCAAAGATAGAAGTGATTTCGAGGGTATGGTCATCTTGCCTGAGATCTCGCAAGGAAGAAGAACGAGTCCATGAAGAAGACAAACGGACGTAGTCGAACGGATCCTCACAAACGCAATGTTACCGAAACTATCCAGAAGAAGCAACAACAAAAAGAAGCAAACAACATGGTAAACACACAAGCATAAACATGGCATGATGCACAACCAAGAATGATGCATGCCCGGTTTAAAGAGGCATGGCATGGCAAAGTGCACAAACAACACTACAAGTTAAGTGGAGCTCAATATGGAACAAGTTGCATATTGACGAAACACCACATCAATTATTTAGTTCGCTCTCGTTTATGTACCCAACAATATTAAATGTTGTAAAACATGGCAAGAGGTGAGGCAAAAGTAAACTACACATTTTAGGCAATTTTAAGTGAGGCCGGAAACAACAAATAACCATTCCGGTAAATCCCCACATGTCATTTAGCAATTGAAACAAACAACAATTTAAACATTCTTGATGTTGTTATCATGATGCGGATGACATTTGCAAGTTTTATGCAATAATTATGAAAATGTTGATAAGAGCATGATATGAAGCGTTTTGTCATCGTGGCGGAAACGAAAGGGGTGCCACGGCAATGAATCCTAAAATGATGCCACGGCAACATATCGGTTCCGGTAGCTCATGGAGATACCGGTGCAAAGGAAGTGTGGCGGGAGCGTGCAAAAGATGGTGGGGTGATCCCAGTTACCGGGTTCCCACGGGTGGACGGCATGACAACAAGGAGGAACAACTAACATTCACGGGCGAATACAACATCTAAACATGCATCTCATACATCGCAAGCATTCGTCCACGGGGTCATCGGCTCGGCGGTTATACCTTCGAAGCATGCGGTTCGGGACGGTGCAATGTAGAGGAAGTAGACGTCCTCGGGATGGTTGTAGTGGAAGTAGTGGTACTATCGGTCCTCGGCGATGGTAGTGGAAGTAGTGGCTCGCGAGTCGAAGAGTAAGTGGTCGTTCATGTTCGGGAAGCGGTAGAGGTATGGGTCTTCAAGAAGAAGCCACACCGGAAAGAAGCAAAGAACATGGTAAACACACAAGCATAAACATGGCATGATGCACAACCAAGAATGATGCATGTCCGGTTTAAAGAGGCATGGCATGGAAAAGTCCACAAACAACACTACAAGTTAAGTGGAGCTCAATATGTAACAAGTTGCATATTGACGAAACACCACATCAATTATTTAGTTCGCTCTCGTTTATGTACCCAACAATATTAAATGTTGTTAAACATGGCAAGAGGTGAGGCAAAAGTAAACTACACATTTTAGGCAATTTTAAGTGAGGCCGAAAACAACAAATAACCATTCCGGTAAATCCCCACATGTCATTTAGCAATTGAAACAAACAACAATTTAAACATTCTTGATGTTGTTATCATGATGCCGATGACATTTGCAAGTTTTATGCAATAATTATGAAAATGTTGATAAGAGCATGATATGAAGCATTTTGTCATCGTGGCGGAAACGAAAGGGGTGCCATGGCAATGAATCCTAAAATGATGCCACGACAACATTTCGGTTCCGGTAGCTCATGGAGATACCGATGCAAAGGAAGTGTGGCTGGAGCGTGCAAAATATGGTGGGGTGATCCCGTTTTCCGGGTTCCCACGGGTGGACGGCATGGCAACGAGGAGGAACAACTAACATTCACAGGCGAATACAACATCTAAACATGCATCTCATACATCGCAAGCATTCGTCCATGGGGTCATCAGCTCGGCGGTTATACCTTCGAAGCGTGCGGTTCAGGACGGTGCAATGTAGAGTAAGTAGACATTCTCGGGACGGTCTTAGTGGAAGTAGTGGTACTATCGGTCCTCGGTGATGGTAGTGGTTCATGAGTCGAAGAGGAAGCGGTCATTCATGTTCGGAAAGCGGTAGAGGTACGGGTCTTCGACAACGGTCGTCGTACACGCTCGGAGTTCGTCGGTAGAGGTTCTCACATGCTCTAGGTTCGTAGGTAGAGGTTCTCGCGATCTCGGCGACGGTAGTGGTACCTGTTTTCGTAGACATTCGGGGTTGTGGGTAGTTGAGCACAGTCGTTGTTGACTTGACGGATCCGATGCCTCTGGGCGTAGTGGTACATGTTCGTTTTCAGAGAGGTACTTGGCGTTCTTCGTCTCGCAGTGTAGTCAAACTTGGAGCTTAGTGGAACTTGTTGGCTCATCACGTAGACATGCACGAGGTCACACTTGGGGTTTCCTGGAACTTGACGGGCACGAGGTCCTGTCGACGAGGTTCGACAGCCGGACGGGGCGGACATCGAGGAGATCGGGCGGAGGCGACGCTGGACGGCAAAGACGACGCCATCTCCTGCTCCTGCGGGACTTCGACCAGCGGTAAAGCTGCTCCGGCTAGGCACGAGCAGGGGAAACAGAGCAGGCAGGCTGGCGGCCTATGCGAGCAACACACAGGAGGGCGGCACAACAGGAAGCAGGGCCGGCTGGTCAGCAGGGCGAGAACGATGGCGATCGTGCTAGGGCCCCAACGAGCTCCGGCCACAACGACAGGGATGAGCAGCACAAGGATCGGGAGCTCCTCTCCCAATCGAGTGGAGGCAGCAGGAGGCAGAGGCGGCGAGCTTGGCGCGCCGGAGGTGGGGACGGGGTCCTGTCGACGAGGTCCGGCCGGGAACGGGCAAGAGCGGTGGAGGCTGGCTTGATCTGGTGGTGGAGGAGGCAGCAGGAGGTCACCGACGCGGAGGAGAAGGAGGCCCGAGCAGGGGAATGGAGTGGCCTGCGGAAGAGCAACTCTGGCGCTCGAGGTCGAGCTCGCGTGCGAGGGGAAATGGTGAGTGCTCGGGGCTCCTCCCTGGCGCGAGGAGGAAGACGAGGGAGAGTGGGGGTCGAGGGAGCGCTGGAGGGAGATGGGTATCGGGGTCCTCTCCTGGCGGCGCTGGTGGGAACAAGAGGGAGAGGACGGGGGGATCATTCGGGGCTAGGGTTAGCAGCGGTTGGGCCTATGGGCCGGTGCGGGAGGAGGCTCAAGAGGCCGGCGGGGATGGATTGGGCCCAGAGAGGCCTGTTGGCTATGCTCTCTCTCCCTCATTCCTCTTTATCTTTAATCGAAAAACAAATAAAGAGAAGAAAAAGAAAGAGGGGGTTAGGGAAATAAGTTGAACACGCGGATAATTTTATCGGACTCACAAAAATGTGCTTGTTCCTAGAAAATGGAAAAGGCCATGATAGAAAGGTTTAAATACAAACTCATTTGATTTAAATTCAAATGATTTGAATAGGAAGTGAGTGTTGGGAAGGTCCAAAAATGTTCGGATTTTTGGTGGAGCTCCGGAATATGATGAAAGAATATATGGCAAGGTTGGAGACCAAGAATTAAGATAACAAAGGCATTGGGATAATTTGCAAGTGTGTTATGGTGAATTCCAAAAGAATGGAATATTTATTATAGCTCCCTAATATTGGGATATATGTTGTAAAGAGAATCACCATGTGAATTCCCTCGGTTTAAATGGACCGAAGATCCATGGAATTTATATAGTTGAGTTATTTAAAAAGGGTTGCATGAAGACATGATGTAATGCAAAATAATGCTATGAAGAAAGCAACAGACAAACGAAACACATGACAACAACGAAAAACAAGGAAGCCGTCTGGAGCGTCGGTCTCGGGGCGTTACATGTACCCAACAGTTTCTTTTGGGTATTCTATGAAGACACACTTCTCCGATTTGGGTTCGAGCTTACCAGGCTGAAGCTTTTTCACATAAGCATCGCAACCCCAAACTTTAAGAAACGACAGCTTTGGTTTCTTGCCAAACCTTAGTTCATACGGTGTCATCTCAACCGATTTAGATGGTGCCCTATTTAACGTGAATGCAACCGTCTCTAATGCATAACCCCAAAATGATAGTGGTAAATCGGTAAGAGACATCATATATCGCACCATATCTAATAAAGTACGGTTACAACGTTCTTACACACCATTACTGTAACACCCCGGATGTAACTTTCCCAATTTGTACTCCAACTCTTGCCGTCTCCGGCGTTAAGTTATATTTATTTCCTCGGGTTCGGGTTTTGTCTCCGCGTGTTGTTGTCGCTGTCACGCATCTCATATCATGTCATCATGTGCATTGCATTTGCATACGTGTTCGTCTCATGCATTCGAGCATTTTCCCCATTGTCCGTTTTGCATTCCGGCGCTTCGTTCTCCTCCGGTGGTCATTTTTACATTTCTTTCGTGTGTGGGGACTAAAAATTTCCGGATTGGACCGAGACTTGCCAAGCGGCCTTGGTTTACTACCGGTAGACCGCCTGTCAAGTTTCGTATCATTTGGACTTTATTTGATACTCCAACGGTTAACCGAGGGACCGAAGGCCTCGTGTGTGTTGCAGCCCAACACCCCTCCATTTTGGCCCAAAACCCACCTAACTCTGCTCCATCATCTACAGCGTTCGATCATGATCGCGTGGCCGAAAACCGCACCTCATTTGGACTCTCCTAGCTCCCTCTAGGCCTATTTAAAGACCCCTTCCCCAAAATCCGGATCCCCCTCGTCCGAAACCCTAAAATCCACCTCACGCCGCCGGACACTTTCCCTGCCGACGGACGTGTCCGCCGCCGTGTCCGCCGCCACGTGGCAGCCTCCCATTCGCCGCCTCCCTCTCTTTCCACGGCCGCCGCCGGAGCCCGCCGCGGCCCGTGGCCGGCCCGCCCGCGCCCGCGCACGGGCCAGAGGAGCCGCGCACCGCGCGCCCTTCTCCTCCCGAGCCGGCCGCGCTCCACCGCCTCCGCCGCGGGAGCTCGCCGCCGCCGCCGTTCTTCGTCGTCGCCGGCCGCCCCGACCGCCACCTCGCCGCCGCGGCCGCGCCGCCCCGACCGCCTCCGACCGCCGCCCCGCGCCGCCTCCACTACGCCCTCCGACCGCCGCCCCGCGCCGCTTCCACCTCACCGGCGACCTCCAACTCCGGCGCCGTCGTCCCTCGGCTTCCGCGCCGCCGTGCTACAGTGCCTTCGTGAGATCCGATCCAGATCCGTGAACAGTAACCCTAGAGGTTGATTTTTTTGTCCAAGTCCCAGAATTCCAGATCCAAGTGCCTCTGTTCATAGCCCCGTAACTTTGCATCCGTAGCTCTGATTCATGCATATAGCATATCAAAATGTTCATCTCAGAGAGTACATCATTTCATTTCATTGCATCATTTTCATTTAAGTTCATCTTGATGCCCGAAATGCTGTTAGAAGAGGGCTACTTGAGATAATTGCCATGATTAATGTGTGCATGCTATGCCCTGATGCTCTACATGTGTTCTGTTAAGGGTTTTGTCATATTTCTAGAGGTGCAACCCATGTATTTTTGTGATGTGTGTGGTGTCTTGTGCAAGCTTGCAAAGTGGGGCACTTGCTAATTCTGTTTTCAGGGACTTAGTAATTTCACTAAGTCCTGGAGCTGTTTATCTCATATTTCCATATGTTCAGGTTGTTTCCTAGTGATCCGTGCCTCTTTTGAGGATGATCAGTAAGGATGTTTTGTTAATATTGTAGTGCTCTATCCATCCATGTCTTTGTTTCCAATTATGGAGCACCCTAGCTTGAGTCAATTGAGCTCTACTTTTGCTACTTTGTGAATCTGGGCAGATTGTCAACTTGTTTGCAATTTTGCCGGTGATGTTGTAGTTGATCCGTGCATGCTATGCTATTGTTCTTGCCATGTCTAGCTTGCATTTTGTACCTTCTTGACGGGTGTATTCTTGTCTTGCCATGACTTGCTCTGTAGTGAGTGGATCGAGCTTGTAAACATGCCTACTTGAGTTATATTTCAGCATGTGTCAGTTTTCACTAAGTCTGGAAACTGATTATGTTTTTGCTATGTTCATGTGCTGCAATTGTATTTTCTGACCCCTTTTGGGCTCAAGGTCACTAAGGGACTTTTGTTAAGCTCTTTGAGTAGCTCCATGCCATGCTTTAATTTGCCTTGATCAGGTCCTGTAGCATGTAGTTTTGTTGCTCCGAAGTGGGCTACCTGATCTGAAATTTTAGACAAGTATTAATTTCACTAAGTCTGAGATCTGTTTGTCATATGCATTTTTGCCATGCTTGTTCGAACCTGTTAGTGGATGAATTGGCCGTAGCTTAGTGCTAGACTTTTGTTAATCATCTTGAATGCATCCCTGCCATGTATTTTGTTGTCATATTTGGGTGCTGTAGCATGTTCATCTCATTGCTTTTAGATGCCTACTTGCTGTAAATCGCAGACCGGTGTCATTTTTGAATCGCTTGCCATTTCCAAACCGTAACTCCGATTCCGGCGTTCTTTGTATCGTTTTCAAGCGATTTCATCCCATCTTTCCAGTGGCACACTTGGATTCCCAAGTTGAGGCCAGGTTCTTGCATTTCCTGTCATATCTTGCATTTTGCATCCCGCATAGCATATCATCTTTGCATCGTGTTGTTTGAGTTTACACGTGGTTGATTGTATCCTTGTTGCTTGTTTGTCTTGTTTGGGTAGAGCCGGGAGACGATTTTGCTAACGAGGAGCCCGTTGAGTTTGCTTTTGAGGATCCAGTCAACTCTGACAACTGTCCAGGCAAGATGATCATACCCTCGAAATCACTACTATCTTTGCTATGCTAGTTTGCTCGCTCTTTTGCTATGCCAATGCTACGATGCCTATCACTTGCTTTCAAGCCTCCCAAATTGCCATGTCAAACCTCTAACCCACCATGTCCTAGCAAACCGTTGATTGGCTATGTTACCGCTTTGCTCAGCCCCTCTTATAGCGTTGCTAGTTGCAGGTGAAGATTGGAGGCCGTTCCTTGTTGGAACATCTTTTATTTACTTGTTGGGATATCATTATATTGCTATGTTATCTTAATGCATCTATATACTTGGTAAATGGTGGAAGGCTCGGCCTCTCGCCTAGTGTTTTGTTCCACTCTTGCCGCCCTAGTTTCCGTCATATCGGTGTTATGTTCCTGGATTTTGCGTTCCTTACGCGGTTGGGTTATAATGGGAACCCCTTGATAGTTCGCCTTGATTAAAGATTTTCCAGCAATGCCCAACATTGGTTTTACCATTTGCCACCTAGCCTTTTCTTTCCCTTGGGTTCTGCAGACTCAAGGTTCATCATTATTTTAACCCCCCCGGGCCAGTGCTCCTCTGAGTGTTGGTCCACCTGTCAGCTACCGGTGGCCACCAGGGGAAACTCTGGGTTGGCCTACCCGTACCTAGGACAATCTGAGTGTGCCCTGAGAAAGAGATATGTGCAGCTCCTATCGGTATTTGTCGGCACATTCGGGCGGTGTTGCTGGTCTCGTTTTAACCTGTCGAAGTGTCTTGAGTAACCGAGATACCGAGTCTGAACGGAACGTCTTGGGAGGAGGTCTATTCCTTCGTTGACCGTGAGAGCTTGTCATGGGCTAAGTTGGGACTCCCCTGTAGGGATTTGAACTTTCGAAAGCCGTGCCCGCGGTTATGGGCAGATGGGAATTTGTTAATGTCCGGTTGTAGATAACTTGAACCTTAAGTTAATTAAAATGAATCAACTGAGTGTGTTACCGTGACGGCCTCTTCTGGGCGGAGTCCGGGAAGTGGACACGGTGTTGGAGTAATGTTTGCGCAGGTGGTTTTCTAGTTTCTCGCTCGTGCTTTGCCTCCTCTTCTCGGTCTCTTTTGTGAATAAGTTAGCCACCATATTTGCTAGTCGCTTGCTGCAGCTCCACTCATATTTTACCTTGCCATACCTATAAGCTTAAATAGTCTTGATCGCGAGGGTGCGAGATTGCTGAGTCCCTGTGGCTCACAGATTACTATTACCCCAGATGCAGGGCCTGCTGATTCTGCTCCAGCAGACGCGTATGAGCTCAAGTGGGATTTCGACGAAGACTCTCAATGTTACTATGTTTCCTTTCCCGATGATCAGTAGTGGTGCCTAGTTGGGGGTGATTGGGACCGTGTCGCATGTTGGGTTATCTTTTATTTTGGCACCGTAGTCGGGCCATGAGTGTTTGGATGATGTAATGTTATTTATGTACTTGATTGATGTGGCGAGTGTAAGCCAACTATGTTATCTCCCCTTTATTATTTATATTACATGGGATGTTGTGAAGATTGCCTAACTTGCGACATATGCCTTCAATGCGATTATGCCTCTAAGTCGTGCCTCGACACGTGGGAGATATAGTCGCATCGAGGGTGTTACAAGTTGGTAATCAGAGCCTTCCCCGACCTTAGGAGCCCCATTGCTTGATCGTTTTTAGCGGCCGAGTTGTGTCTAGAAAAATGTTTTGAGTCTTTTAGGAATTATATATCGGAGAGATTAGGAATTCTTTTACTTCCCAGTCTCCTCATCGCTCTGGTAAGGCATCCTGACGTAGAGTTTTGACTCTTCTCTTCTCAAATTTCACTAAATATTTTTTAGGATCACGCGGGTATCTTGGAATCGTTTCGATGGTTTTATGATGAGAACATTGTCTTGGTGCCTCCTGTCAGGGGTTTAGTGGAAGTGTCCCGGGGAGTTGAGCTCTGAGGTGTTGTCATCATAATTTTATCGTTGCAGTTCTGGAATACCTGAGTTTAGTACGCCGACATCGAAAATCTCTTTTATGCAGTTCGTTAGTGAGATAACCTCGACGCCACCCAATACTGGGGTGGGAGTTCGGGAGTATTGTCATAACTTGTATAACGGATGCTTTTCGAAGGTTGAGGTAGATGGTTTCTGAAGGTTTCTTGGTTATGTGTTGAAGGATGGATACAGCTGGATATAGGATTTGCTAGTTTGGGTGAGATATTATGCTTCCCCTGTATCCCCAACACCTGATTGCATAACCGGAAAGGTTCGGGAGTTTCATAGGTGGGAATTCTTGTAGCTCTAGTTCTTCTTCCACGGCTATTGGTTTGAGATGGGGATTTCTTACCGATTATTCATTCTTGATCCGTACCTTGTTGATTTATTTCTCTACCTTAATTCTACGTGGCTTCTCAATTTATGGATATGTGACCATTCAAGAGGAATGCATTCGTTCATTTTGTTCGGATGTGAAGACTATATGTTGCAATTTTCATTCCGTTGGATTCAGCTTCAATAATTGTCTATCAATGTGCTAATGGTGGTCAACCTCTTCAGGATGGCTCCTCCAACGCGCACGACTCCGAATCCTGATCCGCCACCACCTCCACCTCCTCCGGAGGCATGGCAAGCTGTGATGGCCGCAACCAATGCAAACACACAGTTGATCATGCAAATTCTTCAAGAGCGCAATCAAGGCAACCAAGGGAATCAAGGCAGCAATCAGAATCACTTTGCTTCATTCAACCAGTTCCTTGCTAACGGGCCAAAGACTTTCAGCAATTGTGTTGAGGCAACCGATGCTGACGATTGGCTTGTGGATCTGTGTAAGCATTTCGAGTGCAGTAACGTCAGGCCTGAGGACTTTGTTAAGTTCGCTTCCTTCCAACTCAAAGATCAAGCTGCAGAATGGTTCCAGCAGTACAAGGACTCCAGAGGTGGACGAGTTATCACTTGGGATGATTTCCGTCGAGATTTCCGAGCTCATCATATTCCCCAGAGCGTGGTTGAAAGCAAGCGTGAGGAATTCCGCAATCTGAAGCAAGGCTCTTTGTCTGTCTATGACTACAACAAGTTGTTCCAGAAGCTCGCCCGCTTTGCTAAGCAGGACGTCCCTAATGAGAAGAGCATGATATACCAGTTCAGGGGTGGTCTCAGAGAAGAAATTCAGCTAGCTCTTGTTCTCTTTGAACCCTTGAGATACGATGAGTTCTACAACATGGCACTGAAGCAAGAGGTTGCTCAATTGAGATGTGATGCTTCCAAGAAGCGAGTCAGAGATGTTACTCCTTCTTCCTCTACTCAAGTGGCCAAGCAGCAGAAGTATTGGCTTCCTCCTCCTCCGTTCCGTCAGCCGTATCAGCAGAAGAGCAAAGGTGGCAGTGGTTCTTCCCACCCACCCAACCCTGGCTTTCAGAACAAGACTTCGTCTCAAGCTCCAAGATCGAGTGCTCCGTATCACCGTCCGCTTTCAGAGGTCACGTGCAACAAGTGCCAACAGAAGGGTCACTATGCCAACAAGTGTTTCAACCAGAGGCATCTTCCTCCTCCTCCTCCTGTGAGATCGGCAAGTACAACAGTGGTCAAGCATAACCCCAACTATGCCAAGGTCAATTTGATGAATGCAGCACAGGCAGAGGACTCGTCAGATGTGATCATGGGTAACCTTCCTGTTAATGATATACCTGCAAAAGTTCTTTTGGACACTGGTGCATCGCATTGCTTCATCTCGAGACCGTTTACAAATAGGCATGATTTGGTTTCGCAAGTTTTGCCTAGTCCTTTAGCAGTTGTCTCTCCCGGTAAGCGCATGCAGGCTAACTCCATCGTTCCGGATGTTACTATCACTTTGGGTGACTACAAGTTCTTGGCTTCTCCAACGGTTCTTGGTGACTCGGATATTGATCTTATTCTCGGAATGGATTGGCTTTCTAAGCACAAGGCAAAGCTTGATTGTGCTGCAAGGCAGATTCAATTGACTCATTCGTCTGAGGATGTAATTGTCTTTGCCGCTCGTGATGATACCATTTGTCTGTTTTCTCTCAATGAGAAGGGTGAATTGGATGCCATCTCGCAAATTCCAGTCGTTTGCGAATATCAAGACGTCTTTCCAGAAGAGCTTCCTGGAATGCCTCCGCACCGGCCAGTTGAATTCGTTATTGATCTTGAGCCTGGCACGGAACCTGTGTGCAAGCGTCCTTACAAGCTCGAATCTGAAGAGTTGAAGGAGCTGGAGAAGCAACTCGATATTCAAGAGAAAATGGGTCTCATTCGGCCTAGTTCTTCTCCGTGGGGTTGTGGTGTTCTTTTTGTGAAGAAGAAGGATGGAACGGACCGACTTTGTGTTGATTACCGTCCATTGAACAAGAAGACCATCAAGAACAAATATCCACTTCCCAACATCAATGAGTTGTTCGAACAACTCAAAGGTGCCCAAGTATTCTCCAAGCTTGATCTCCGTATGTGTTATCATCAGATTCGAATCCGTGAGCAAGATATTCCCAAGACGGCTTTCAGGACAAGCTTTGGTTCTTATGAAAAAACTGTCATGTCTTTTGGCCTCGTCAACGCTCCTCCGACGTTCTCTCGCATGATGAACTTCATCTTCAACGCCTACACCAATGACTTCGTTTTGGTCTATCTCGACGACATTCTGGTTTTCTCCAAGAACAAGGAAGATCATGCCAAGCACTTGCGTTTGGTTCTTGATAAGCTCAGAGAACATCAGTTCTACGCCAAGTTTTCCAAGTGTGAATTTTGGCTTGATGAGGTTCTTTATCTTGGTCATATCATTTCTGCCAAGGGCATTGCCGTGAATCCTGAGAAGGTGTCTGCAATTGTGAATTGGGAACCTCCTCAGAACGTGAAGCAACTCCGCAGTTTTCTCGGTCTCGCAAGCTATTGCCGAAGATTCGTTGAAAACTTTTCTAAAATCGCGAAGCCTCTCTCAAATCTTCTCCAGAAGCACGTCAAGTACGTTTGGTCTCCGGAGTGTGATATTGCTTTCAACACTTTGAAAGAGAAATTGATCACTGCTCCAGTTCTGACTCCGCCTGATGAATCCAAGCCGTACGAGGTCTTTTGTGATGCCTCTCTCCAAGGTCTTGGCGCAGTATTGATGCAAGAGAAGAAAGTTGTTGCTTATACATCTCGCCAGTTGAAGACTAATGAGAAGAACTACCCCACTCATGATCTCGAGTTGGCGGCAGTTGTGCATGCTCTTTTGACTTGGAGACATCTTCTATTGGGAAGAAAAGTGGACATTTTCACTGATCACAAGAGTCTCAAGTACATCTTCACTCAGCCTAATCTCAACCTCAGGCAAACTCGATGGGTCGAAATGATTCAAGAGTATAATCCGAGTATCGAGTATACTCCAGGCAAGGCCAATGTGATTGCTGATGCATTGAGCAGGAAAGCTTACTGCAACAGTCTGATTCTCAAGCCTTATCAACCCGAGCTTTGTGAAGCTTTCCGCAAACTTAATCTGCAAGTTGTTCCTCAAGGTTTCCTCGCCAACCTTCAAGTCTCTCCTACCTTAGAAGACCAGATTCGCCAAGCCCAGCTTCTTGATGCTATGGTGAAAAAGGTGAAGATTGGGATTGCCAAGAGTCAGTCCAAGTACAAGTGCTACCGCCTTGATGACAAGGACACTCTCTTCTTCGAGGATCGTATTGTTGTACCCAAAGGTGACCTCCGTAAAGTGATCATGAACGAGGCTCACAATTCTCTCCTCTCCATCCACCCTGGGAGCACGAAGATGTATCAGGACCTCAAGCAAGCTTATTGGTGGACTCGAATGAAGCGCGAGATCGCTCAATTCGTGAATGAATGTGATGTCTGCAGAAGAGTGAAGGCAGAACACCAAAGGCCAGCAGGTCTCCTCCAACCTCTTGCCATTCCAGAATGGAAGTTTGACCACATTGAAATGGACTTCGTGACTGGGTTTCCAAAGTTCAAGCATGGCAATGATGCTATATTCGTTGTCATCGACAAACTCACCAAAGTGGCTCACTTTCTGCCTATCAAAGAGTCGATCACTGCAGCTCAATTGGCGGAACTCTATACCTCTTGTGTTGTCTCTCTGCACGGTATTCCACAAGTGATCTCTTCAGACCGTGGCAGCATCTTTACCTTGAAGTTTTGGGATTCTTTCTAGAAGGCCATGGGCACGAACATCCGTTTCAGCACAGCTTTCCATCCTCAAACTAGCGGTCAAGTCGAGCGTGTCAACCAGATTCTTGAAGATATGCTCAGGGCTTGTGTGATCTCCTTCGGCATGAAGTGGGAGGATTGTCTTCCTTATGCTAAATTCTCCTACAAAAACAGTTTTCAAGCAAGTTCGGGCAAGGCCCCATTTGAAATTCTGTATGGCAGGAAGTGCCGTACCCCTCTCAACTGGTTTGAAACCGGTGAACGTCAGCTTTTGGGTAATGACTTAATCACAGAGGCAGAAGAAATGTGCAAAGTCATTTGGGATAACCTCAAAGCAGCCCAATCCCGTCAGAAGAGCTACTATGATAGTAAACACCGTGATTTGGTTTTCGAGATCGGAGATCATGTTTACCTCTATGTCTCTCCTATGAAAGGTACTCGTCGCTTCGGTATCAAAGGGAAGCTTGCCCCTAGATACGTGGGACCTTTCAAGATTGTCAGCAAGAGAGGCGACCTCGCCTATCAACTCGAGCTTCCTTCAAACTTTGCAAATGTTCATGACGTGTTCCATGTCTCTCAGCTTCAAAAGTGCTTCAAGACTCCTGACCGCACCGTCAACTTCAAGGACATTGAGCTCCAAGAAGATCTCTCTTATCGTGAGCACCCAGTTGCTATTCTTGAAGAGACTGAATGCAAGACTCGGAACAAGTCAATCAAATTTCTCAAAGTCAAGTGGTCACACCATTCGACCGTGAAGCTACCTGGGAACGCGAGGATCATCTCCGTTCTGAGTACCCGGCGTTCTTTTAGTCCTAGATCTCGGGACGAGATCCTTTCATAGTGGTGGAGTGTTGTAACACCCCGGATGTAACTTTCCCAATTTGTACTCCAACTCTTGCCGTCTCTGGCGTTAAGTTATATTTATTTCCTCGGGTTCGGGTTTTGTCTCCGTGTGTTGTTGTCGTTATCACGCATCTCATATCATGTCATCATGTGCATTGCATTTTCATACGTGTTCGTCTCATGCATTCGAGCATTTTCCCCATTGTCCATTTTGCATTCCGGCGCTTCGTTCTCCTCCGGTGGTCATTTTTACCTTTCTTTCATGTGTGAGGACTAAACATTTCCGGATTGGACCGAGACTTGCCAAGCGGCCTTGGTTTACTACCGGTAGACCGCCTGTCAAGTTTCGTATCATTTGGACTTCGTTTGATACTCCAACGGTTAACCGAGGGACCGAAAAGGCCTCATGTGTGTTGCAGCCCAACACCCCTCCATTTTGGCCCAAAACCCACCTAACTCTGCTCCATTATCTAGAGCGTTCGATCATGATCGCGTGGTCGAAAACCGCACCTCATTTGGACTCTCCTATCTCCCTCTAGGCCTATTTAAAGACCCCTTCCCCGAAATCCGGATCCCCCCTCGTCCGAAACCCTAAAATCCACCTCGCGCGCCGCCGGACACTTTCCCTGCCGATGGACGTGTCCGCCGCCGTGTCCGCCGCCACGTGGCAGCCTCCCATTCGCCGCCTCCCTCTCTCTCCACCGCCACCGCCGGAGCCCGCCGCGGCCCGTGGCCGGCCCGCCCGCGCCCGCGCACGGGCCAGAGGAGCCACGCGCCCCGCGCCCTTCTCCTCCCGAGCCGGCCACGCTCCGCCGCCTCCGCCGCGGGAGCTCGCCGCCGCCGCCGTTCTTCGTCGTCGCCGGCCGCCCCGACCGCCACCTCGCCGCCGCGGCCGCGCCGCCCCGACCGCCTCGGACCGCCGCCCCGCGCCGCCTCCACCGCGCCCTCCGACCGCCGCCCCGCGCCGCTTCCACCTCGCCAGCGACCTCCAACTCCGGCGCCATCGTCCCTCGGCTTCCGCGCCGCCGTGCTACAGTGCCTTCGCGAGATCCGATCCAGATCCGTGAACAGTAACCCTAGAGGTTGATTTTTTTGTCTGAGTCCCAGAATTCCAGATCCAAGTGCCTCTGTTCATAGCCCCGTAACTTTGCATCCATAGCTTCGATTCATGCATATAGCATATCAAAATGTTCATCTCAGATAGTACATCATTTTATTCCATTGCACCATTTTCATTTGAGTTCATCTTGATGCCCGAAATGCTGTTAGAAGAGGGCTACTTGAGATAATTGCCAGATTTGCTACTCCGTTTAGCTTTTTGTCATTTTTGCCATGATTAATGTGTGCATGCTATGCCCTGATGCTCTACATGTGTTTTGTTAAGGGTTTTGTCATATTTCCAGAGGTGCAACCCATGTATTTTTGTGATATGTGTGGTGTCTTGTGCAAACTTGCAAAGTGGGGCACTTGCTAATTCTGTTTTCAGGGACTTAGTAATTTCACCAAGTCCTGGAGCTATTTATCTCATATTGTCATATGTTCAGGTTGTTTCCTAGTGATCCGTGCCTCTTTTGAGGATGATCAGTAAGGATGTTTTGTTAATATTGTAGTGCTCTATACATACATGTCTTTGTTTGCAATTATGGAGCACCCTAGCTTGAGTCAATCGAGCTCTACTTTTGCTACTTTGTGAATCGGGGCAGATTGTCAACTTGTTTGCAATTTTGCCGGTGATGTTGTAGTTGATCCGTGCATGCTATGCTATTGTTCTTGCCATGTCTAGCTTGCATTTTGTACCTTCTTGATGGGTGTATGCTTGTCTTGACATGACTTGCTCTGTAGTGAGTGCATCGAGCTCGTAAACATGCCTACTTGAGTTATATTTCAGCATGTGTCAGTTTTCACTAAGTCCGAAAACTGATTATATTTTTGCTATGTTCACGTGCTTGCAATTGTATTTTCTGACCCCTTTTGGGCTCAAGGTCACTAAGGGACTTTTGTTAAGCTCTTTGAGTAGCTCCATGCCATGCTTTACTTTGCCTTGATCAGGTCCTGTAGCATGTAGTTTTGTTGCTCTAAAGTGGGCTACCTGATCTGAAATTTCAGACAAGTGTTAATTTCACTAAGTCTGAGATCTGTTTGTCATATGCATTTTTGCCATGCTTGTTCGAACATGTTAATGGATGAATTGGCCGTAGCTCAGTGCTAGACTTTTGTTAAGCATCTTGAATGCATCCCTGCCATGTATTTTATTGTCATGTTTGGGTGCTGTAGCATGTTCATCTCATTGCTTTTAGATGCCTACTTGCTGTAAATCGCAGACCGGTGTCATTTTTGAATCGCTTGCCATTTCCAAACCGTAACTCCGATTCCGGCGTTCTTTATATCGTTTTCACGCGATTTCATCCCATATTTCCAGTGGCATGCTTGGATTTCCAAGTTGAGGCCAGGTTCTTGCATTTCCTGTCATATCTTGCATTTTGCATCCCGCATCGCATCCCGCATAGCATATCATCTTTGCATCGTGTTGTTTGAGTTTGCACGTGGTTGATTGTATCCTTGTTGCTTGTTTGTCTTATTTGGGTAGAGCCGGGAGACGAGTTTGGTAACGAGGAGCCCGTTGAGTTTTCTTTTGAGGATCCAGTCAACTCTGACAACTGTGCAGGCAAGATGATCATACCCTCGAAATCACTACTATCTTTGCTATGCTAGTTTGCTCGCTCTTTTGCTATGCCAATGCTACGATGCCTATCCCTTACTTTCAAGCCTCCCAAATTGCCATGTCAAACCTCTAACCCACCATGTCCTAGCAAACCGTTGATTGGCTATGTTACCGCTTTGCTCAACCCCTCTTATAGCGTTGCTAGTTGCAGGTGAAGATTGGAGGCCGTTCCTTGTTGGAACATCTTTTATTTACTTGTTGGGATATCATTATATTGCTATGTTATCTTAATGCATCTATATACTTGCTAAAGGGTGGAAGGCTCGGCCTCTCGCCTAGTGTTTTGTTCCACTCTTGCCGCCCTAGTTTCCGTCATATCGGTGTTATGTTCCCAGATTTTGCGTTCCTTACGCGGTTGGGTTATAATGGGAACCCCTTGATAGTTCGCCTTGATTAAAGCTTTTCCAGCAATGCCCAACATTGGTTTTACCATTTTCCACCTAGCCTTTTCTTTCCCTTGGGTTCTGCAGACTCAAGGGTCATCATTATTTTAACCCCCCCGGGCCAGTGCTCCTCTGAGTGTTGGTCCACCTGTCAGCTACCGGTGGCCACCAGGGGCAACTCTGGACTGGCCTACCCGTACCTAGGACAATCTGAGTGTGCCCTGAGAAAGAGGTATGTGCAGCTCCTATCAGGATTTGTCGGCACATTCGGGCGGTGTTGCTGGTCTCGTTTTAACCTGTCGAAGTGTCTTGAATAACCGAGATACCGAGTCTGATCGGAACATCTTGGGAGGAGGTCTATTCCTTCGTTGACCGTGAGAGCTTGTCATGGGCTAAGTTGGGACTCCCATGTAGGGATTTGAACTTTCGAAAGCCATGCCCGCGGTTATGGGCAGATGGGAATTTGTTAATGTCCGGTTGTAGATAACTTGAACCTTAAGTTAATTAAAATGAATCAACTGAGTGTGTTACCGTGACGGCCTCTTCTCGGCAGAGTCCGGGAAGTGGACACGATGTTGGAGTAATGTTTGCGCAGGTGGTTCTCTAGTTTCTCGCTCGCGCTTTGCCTCCTCTTCTTGCTCTCTTTTGCGAATAAGTTAGCCACCATATTTGCTAGTTGCTTGCTGCAGCTCCACTCATATTTTACCTTGCCATAACTATAAGCTTAAATAGTCTTGATGGCGAGGGTGCGAGATTGCTGAGTCCCTGTGGCTCACAGATTACTATTACCCCAGATGCAGGGCCTGATGATTCTGCTCCAGCAGACGCGTATGAGCTCAAGTGGGAGTTCGACGAAGACTCTCAACGTTACTATGTTTTCTTTCCCGGTGATCAGTAGTGGTGCCTAGTTGGGGGTGATTGGGACCGTGTCGCATGTTGGGTTATCTTTTATTTTGGCGCCGTAGTCGGGACATGAGTGTTTGGATGATGTAATGTTATTTATGTACTTGATTGACGTGGCGAGTGTAAGCCAACTATGTTATCTCCCCTTTATTATTTATATTACATGGGATGTTGTGAAGATTGCCTAACTTGCGACATATGCCTTCAATGCGATTATGCCTCTAAGTCGTGCCTCGACACGTGGGAGATATAGTCGCATCGAGGGTGTTACAATTACGCTGTGGTGTTTCAGGTGGTGTGAGTTGCGAAACTATTCCACATTGTTTTAAATGAAGACCAAACTCGTAAGTCAAATATTCGCCTCCGCGATCAGATGGTAGAAACTTTATTTTCTTGCTACGATGATTTTCCACTTCACTCTGAAATTCTTGAACTTTTCAAATGTTTCAGACTTATGTTTCATTAAGTAGATATACCCATATCTGCTCAAATCATCTGTGAAGGTCAGAAAATAACGATAGCTGCCACGAGCCTTAACACTCATTGGACCGCATACATCAGTATGTACTATTTCCAATAAGTCAGTGGCTCGCTCCATTGTTTCGGAGAACGGAGTCTTAGTCATCTTGCCCATGAGGAATGGTTCGCAAGCATCAAGTGATTCATAATCAAGTGATTCCGAAAGCCCATCAGCATGGAGTTTCTTCATGCGCTTTACACCAATATGACCTAAACGGTAGTGCCACAAATACATTATCATTATTAACTTTGCATCTTTTGGCATCAATATTATGAATATGTGTATCACCACAATCGAGATTCAACAAAAATAGACCACTCATCAAGGGTGCATGACCATAAAAGATATTACTCATATAAATAGAACAATGATTATTCTCTGATTTAAACGAATAACCGTCTCGCATGAAACAAGATCCAGATATAATGTTCATGCTCAACGCTGGCACCAAATAACAATTATTCAGGTCTAAAACTAATCCCTAAGGTAGATGTAGAGGTAGCATGCTGACGGCGATCACATCGACCTTGGAACCATTTCCGACGCGCATCGTCACCTTGTCCTTAGCCAATCTTCATTTAATCCGTAGCCCCTGTTTCGAATTGGAAATATGAGCAACAGAACCAGTATCAAATACGCAAGCACTACTATGAGCATTAGTAAGGTACACATCAATAACATGTATATCAAATATACCTTTCACTTTGCCATCCTTCTTATCCGCCAAATACTTAGGGCAGTTCCGCTTCCAGTGACCAGTCCGTTTGCAGTAGAAGCACTCAGTTTCAGGCTTAGGTCCAGACTTGGGCTTCTTCCCGGGAGCAGTAACTTGCTTGCTATTCTTCTTGAAGTTCCTCTTCTTTCCTTTGCCCTTTTTCTTGAAACTAGTGGTCTTGTTAACCATCAACACTTGATGCTCCTTCTTGATTTCTACCTCCGCAGCTTTGAGCATTGCGAAGAGCTTGGGAATAGTCTTTTCCATCCATTGCATATTATAGTTCCTCACGAAGCCTTTATAGCTTGGTGGCAGTGATTGAAGAACTCTGTCAATGACACTATCATTTGGAAGATTAACTCCCCACTGAGTCAAGTGGTTATGGTACCCATACATTATGAGTATGTGTTCACTGACATAACTGTTGTCCTCCATCTTGCAGCTATAGAACTTGTTGGAGACTTCATATCCCCCAACTCGGGCATTTGCTTGAAATATTAACTTCAACTCTTGGAACATCTCATATGGTCCATGACGTTCAAAATGTCTTTGAAGTCGCGATTCTAAGCCGTAAAGCATGGCACACTGAACTATCGAGTAGTCATCAAATTTAGCTTGCCAGACATTCATAATGTCCGGAGTTGCTCCTGCAGCAGGCCTTGCACCTAGCAGTGCATCAAGGACGTAATTCTTCTGTGCAGCAATGAGGATAATCCTCAAGTTACGGACCCAGTCCGTGTAGTTGCTACCATCATCTTTCAACTTAGCTTTTTCTAGGAACGCATTAAAATTCAAGGGAACAGTAGCACGGGCCATTGATCTACAACATAGATATGCAAAAACTATCAGGACTAAGTTCATGATAAATTTAAGTTCAATTAATCATATTACTAAAGAACTCCCACTTAGATAGACATCCCTCGAGTCATCTAAATGATCATGTGATCCATATAAACTAAACCATGTTCGATCATCACGTGAGATGGAGTAGTTTTCAATGGTGAACATATCTATGTTGATCATATCTACTATATAATTCACGTTCGACCTTTCGGTCTTAGTGTTCTAAGGCCATGTTTGTACATGCTAGGCTCGTCAAGTTTAACCCGAGTATTCTGCACGTGCATAACTGTCTTGCACCCATTGTATGTGAATGTAGAGCTTATCACACCCGATCATCACGTGGTGTCTCGGCACGACGAACTGTCGCAACGGTGCATACTCGGGGAGAACACTTATAACTTGAAATTTAGTGAGGGACCATCTTATAATGCTACCGCCGTATTAAGAAAAATTAGATACATAAAAGATAAACATCACATGCAATCAAAATATGTGACATTATATGGCCATCATCATCTTGTGCCTTTGATCCCCATATCCAAAGCACCGTCATGATCACCATCGTCACCGGCTTGACACCTTGATCTCCATCATAGCGTCGTTGTCATCTCGCCAACTATTGCTTCTACGACTATCGCTAACACATAGTGATAAAGTAAATCTATTACATGGCGATTGTATTCATACAATAAAGCAACAAGCATAAGGCTCCTGCCAGTTGCCGATAACTTTTACAAAACATGATCATCTCATACAATAACATATATCACATCATGTCTTGACCATATCACATCACAACATGCCCTGCAAAAACAACTTAGACGTCCTCTACTTTATTGTTGCAAGTTTTACGTGGCTGTTATGGGCTTCTAGTAAGAACCATTCTTACCTACGCATCAAAACCACAACGATTTTTCGTCAAGTGTGCTGTTTTAACCTTCAACAAGGACCACACGTATTTAAATTCGATTCAACTAAAGTTGGAGAAACAGACACCCGCCAGCCACCTTTATGCAAAACAAGTTGCATGTCTGTCGGTGGAACCGGTCTCATGAATGTGGTCATGTAAGGTTGGTCCGGGCCACTTCATCCAACAATACCACCGAATCAAAATAAGACGTTGGTGGTAAGCAGTATGACTATGATCGCCCACAACTCTTTGTGTTCTACTCGTGCATATCATCTACGCATAGACCTGGCTCTGATACCACTGTTGGGGAACGTAGCATGCAATTTCAAAAATTTTCCTACGATCACGTAAGATCTATCTAGGAGATGCATAGCAACGAGAGGGGGAGAGTGTGTCCATATACCCTTGTAGATCAAAAGCAGAAGCGTTAGGTTAACGTGGTTGATGTAGTCGGACGTCTTCATGATCCAACCGATCAAGTACCGAACGTACGACACCTTCAAGTTCAGCACACGTTTAACTCGATGACGTCCCTCGAACTCTTGATCCAGCAAAGTGTCGAGGGAGAGTTTTGTCAGCATGACGGTGTGGTGACGGTGATGGTGACGTGATCCGGGCAGGGCTTCGCCTAAGCACTATGACAATATGACCGGAGGAGTAAACTGTGGAGGGGGCACTGCACACGGCTAAGAAACAACTGTTGTGCTTTGGGGTGCCCCCTGACCCCGTATATAAAGGAGGAGAGTGAGGAGGCCGGCCAAGGGGCGCACCATAGGGGGAGGGAGCCGACTAGGACTCCTAGTCCAAGTTACCCCCTTCCTTTCTTTCGGAGGGGGAAAGGGGAAGGAGAGGAGAGGGGGAAGGAAAGTGTGGCCGCGCCCGCTTCCCCTTGTCCAATTTGGACAGCCCATGGGGGGGTGCCTCCCTTGTGGGCTTCCCTCTCTCTCCCCTATGTCCCATGTAGGCCCATTACTTTTCCGGGGGGTTCCGGTAACCTCCCGATACTCCGAAAAAGACCCGAACCACTCCGGAACCATTCTGGTGTCCGAATACTATCCTCCAATATATCAATATTTACCTCTCGATCATTTCAAGACTCCTCATCATGTCCGTGATCTCATCCGGGACTGTCGGGGATATACCCCGCGGTATGACCCGGCCAGAAATATAACTCGGTTGACACTTGGCGATTCACTGGCGACCCGCCCTGACTAGACGGTTTACAAGCAACCCGCCGGAACATTATGACTCACTGGTAACCCGGCGGGCGGGAAAGACGGATGACAAGGCCCAAGGCCCAGAAGGCCAGTTTATGTTAATGGTGGGTCGGTTTAATAGGAAATCCGTGAGGAATATTTCCCTTACAAGGAGTCAAGACCCGGACTTGTATCCGGTTTGTATTAGAAGGTAGACTGGTCCTAATCCTAATAGGATTCCACATGTAACCCGCCCCTCTAACTTATACAAGGAGGGGTAGGGCTCTCCAAGGAGGACAAGTTGACAAGTTGGACAAGTTAGGTTTAGAAAGACAACTCAATTCTCACGAGATAGAGCACCCTTGTAATCATGATCTGATCATCAATATCAATGAAGCAGGATGTAGGCTTTTACCTCCGTCGTGAGGGGCCGAACCTGAGTAAAACCTCGCGTCTCTTTTCCCACTCAACCCCTCTCAAGATACCACATAGATGCGTTGGCCTCGTGACTAAGTCCTGACACTAAAGACATCTGTCGTGACAATTCCACGACAGTTAGCGTCCACCGTAGGATTTGCGCACGGTGGTGTTAAATTCTTGAAGGGATCTCTCCTAAGAATCGAAAGTTCACAATTTTCCGGATAAAAAAGAGCCGGCTTGGGAAGACCAGCATCAGCTTCAAGCTTCAAGTCTATAATCTATGGAATTTAACGTCAAACCGCGGCGACTTGCAATCCATCGAGATGAATAACAGATCGATTTCGTCGACTATAGCGGGCGTATCAAGTCATGTCCGTATCCGAGTCAAACCAGTACAAATTGTTAAAAAAGGAAAGTTATCCACGGCCAAGGAGGATATGGACTCCGGGTTGCCCTCGCGTGCTTCTGCAAAAAAGCCGCAACTATCATGGCTGGACCTGACCGGCGCTGGCATGTCGTGGCCCTTGCCTCGTCGGCGTGGCTGTCTCCGTCTCTGTCGTGACCTCCATGGCTGGGCCTCGCTGGCTCACCTACAACCGCCGAGCCTCACCTCGCCTTGCTTCTGAGCTGGCCCCTGCCGAGCCGTCTCTGGTGCGGTCCAGCGCCTCAAATCGCCCTGGCCGTGCCTCTGCATCAGAGTCGCATCGTCCGGGCCGAGTTGACCCGACCACGAATCACTTCCACCGTGGTGTTAAGCGCTGAGCCGCCGTGCCTTGCCTTCAGACCGCGGAGGACCGCCCTGAGCCGCCTGTCTCCGATTCCAACCCGGACCCTGCCTCGCCAAGTCGCCTCCGGGTCGCTGTGGCCCGCCCCACTGTTCAGCCGTTCTTCTCCAACCCGCCGGCGTGCCTCTGCCACCATGCTGACCTCGTGGACGCGCCGTCGCGCCTGCGGTGCTCCTCTGCTGAGCCGCCCAGCTCGGGCTCTGCTATGACCCGCCTCAGCTATCGTGGCGCCCGGCTGCTTCAAGTCGCCTCGCTTTCCACTTCCGCCGGGCTTCGCTACTGCCGCCGCCCGCGTCTGCGGCCGCGAGTTGTCGTTTTCGCGGTCACGGCAAGCCACCCTGTTTCTGCTGGGTTTCGCAACTGAAGGAGAAAGCAGAGGCGGCTGTAAAAGTGGCCGGGTGCCCGTTTGTTAAAAGGGATAAGAACACACGCGGCCAGCACGTACAGTCACTTTTCACGATTGCTTTGATGGACAAGTACTAGCACGTGCAGCTTCAGATGAACCGAACATCTGATGTTTTTTCAGACTATGTCCAGCATTACTGAGCATCAGTGTTCGCCTTATACGACCAAAAACCAGGTACTATCCTTTCTATATATCTTATTATTAGCATATATTAAATTGTTTGAGAACAATTACTATGGTCCGTGGTATTTTTTTCACAGGACCGTTATTCGTTAGAAAGGTGTAGCAAAGAAGCGTGCACCAATATTATTTTTGCACTACTGCTTGTCCGTGCCGTGCTGCTGATCGGACATGTGAGCAAGTCGCCGCCCTCGCTACATCCACACATGCGACTGACTCGTTGTCTGCGCCCGCGGTCGACTCGTTCGCGTCTGTGGCATTTCCAAATGCCGTGGTTGATTCTCTCGTCCGCACCGGCTTACAACGCCGCGGCCGGCTCGCCCGTCCGCACCAGCTTACAACACCGCGGCCGGTTCATTTGTCTGCTCCCGCGGCCGACTCGGTCGTGATTGATTTCAGCCTCACCGTGGTACTCATCAACTCCGCGGTGAATAACTTCCGGCCAAACATATCAGGTTAAATCCATCCTGTCAATTTTTTATTGATACATTTTTTATGATTTCGAGAACAATTACTCTCGCCTACAATATCCTTTATGCAGGATAATTAGTCATGACAAAAGTGGTTTATACCGTGGGTACGGAGCACGCGCTGGTGATATTCTGCATCGGTGTTTATGTGTGCTTTATTACACGGTGAATGGACGCATGCAAGTCGCCCCCCTTGCTGCTCGGTCTACTCCAACAACTCTGAAGCAAAAATGATTTATTATCAGCCTCCACCGGATGGCTTGATGAGCAGGCGCGCAAGTCGCCACCACTGCGGTTTGGGTAATTTCAACAACCAGCTAGGATGCACCATTGGCCGGATTACTGACACAAATCATACGGGATCATTTATGGCCCACCATGGATGACCTTAACCTTCCGTGGATTCACATCACGTTATCAAACGCTAATGATATACAATGAGTGTTGCGAAGATCATTCACTCGCCACCTTGATTCCAGCTTCAACATATGACAGCGTTCCATTGTTCAGCTATATGCCGGTTTATATCACGGCCAAACATAGAGAATCTCAAGACAACTCTTCGAGTTGTCTCAAGACTCAGGGGTTACAATGATATGACTCAGCAAATCTTGCCAGTTTCAGCAATTCAAGAACCCCAAGACGTTGAAAGGGAAGATAACCCGGTCCCGGAGGCTACTACCATATTGATGAAAATTTAAAGGTGTCAGAAAATTTCCGGTTCAAAATGAAGAATGCCAGTTTAAAATCCGGTTCAAGGGAAATCTGTTCTCCCACAAAAGCTCTGAAGCTCTCAAATCCGGTTTAAGAATTTCCGGTTCAAAAAGAATTAATCTCTCGCAAATTTGAGTTTAAAGGCCTTCAGAAAATTTCCGGCTAAAAATGAAGATTCTGGTTTAAAATCTGGTTCAAGGGAAAGATGTCTCCCACAAAGCTTTGAAGCTCTCAAAATCCGGTTTACCATCCGGTTCAAGAAGAAATATCTCTTGCAAAGTTCGAGTTCTCAAAAAAAAAACTTGGGGGCTTGTTACCCAAAGTCAAAAGGGGCCAAAGAGAGTGTTGCAAAAGCACAACTCAAACATAGGCACTCATTGAGCACAGCTCAAAATATTGCTTGTTGGCTCTTTGCTTCTACAAGAACAAAGAGCCTATATGTAAGTGCATCTAGTGCCACCCCTAGTTGGTTTTGGAGTATTGACGACAAACCTAGTTGAGGGACTAACGTGTTTGTGAGAATTGCAGGAAAACACAGGTAGAAGTCCCTCATTGATTCGGTTTTATTACCAGAGACGACCCCTAAAAATGTACGAAGACATTGAAGACAATGGTGGTTTATGAAGATATTCATATTGAAGACAATGACATCTGAAGACTCCCTATGAAACTTATGGAACTCGAAGACTTAGATCCTTCGTAGTTTCATTTCATTTATGTTGTGTCATAGGAACCACCGTACTGTTAAGTGGGGTCCAAGAGAACCAGTCAGAATGACTGAAGTGATGCCTAATTCAAATCCTATGTCTTCGAGCGAAGACTTTGAGAGAAAATCTTGTCCAGAGTCAGACAAGTCAGCTTTACTTGTAGCCCAAGTAAAGTTGCCGTGTGAGTTCAAAATTCGACCGTTGGTACACGTGTCAGTTCCTTAGTGACCCAGGGTCATTTCGGACAGATCAGGTCGGGTTGCCAAGTGGCTATAAATAGTCCACCCCCCACAACCATAAACGGTTGGCTGCTCAGATTTCAGTGCACGGCTTTTGTCGTTTAAGAGCAACCCACCTCGAAGCCTTTGAAAGAAAAATTCCTAGTGAGGAGAAAAGCCCTAACCACCCAGAGCCAGAGTCAATTGGGCATCACTTAAGTCTTCGTGTCTGTGTGATCTGAAGACTTATTACACTTGAGGACTGTGCATCCTCCAGACGGTTAGGCGTCGCGTTCTGAGCATCCAAGAGAAAGAAATTGTGGATTGTGAGTGAACGAAGCCTGTGAAGGTTTGGGAGTCTGCCTTGAAGACTTACCTGAGTGATTGGGCGAGGTCTGTGTGACCTTAGCTCAAGGAGAAAACGGTGAGGACTGGGTGTCTTGGACTAAGTGTCCTTGACTGGGTGTCCGGGACTGTGTGTCCTTTGGTTTAAATACCTAGCCGCTCCAACCAGACGTACAGTTGTCACAGCAACTGGAACTGGTCCAACAAATCATTGTCTTCAACGTGTCACTGGTTTCATCTTCACTTCCTTTTACTTACAGTTATTCATTGTGAAGCCATTGCATGCTTGCTTTATCTTTTGTCTTCACAACATGAATGTATGATCTGTTTGGCTTCATAACTTCTTCCTACCTGATCCTTATTACACTGAAGCTGTTTGTTGCGCTTTCACTCTATTGAATACATGACCATGGCTGGCCTAGTGTAATCTAACTTCCGCTGCATAGTAATAGGCATAATCTTCACTGTTTGTCTTCATAACTCTCACTTTTGAAGACTTTCATAAAAATCGCCTATTCACCCCCCCTCTAGTCGATATAACGCACTTTCAATCAATTGGTATCAGAGCAAGGTGCTCCCTTGTTCTGTGTGATTCGGTTTAACCACCTGGAGTTTTAGCTATGTCGACTGCAGGGATAATCAAAGTCTCCGCTGCGTGCCCCGTCTTTGATGGAACTGAATATCCCTACTGGAAGAATAAGATGCGCATGCATCTTGAAGCCATTGACGTCGACCTATGGTATGTCGTCGAGAACGGCGTTCCCAAGGATGGAGAAGGTGTCACTGCTGCTGATGTCAAGAAATTCATTCAACTGGACTCTACTGCCAAGAACATCAACTGTGGTCATCTGACCAAAGGACAGTATGGCCGTGTGAGTGCTTTGAAGACATCCAAGCTGGTTTGGGACTGGCTCTCCAAGGTCAATGAAGGCATCTCAGCCCAGAGAGATCAAAGAATCAGTGTCCTTCGCAATCTCTTCAACTGCTTCAAGCGAAATGACAATGAGAATGTCCAGCACACATTTGACCGGCTCACTGACATCACAAATGAGCTTCAAGCCCTCGGCGCCACTGAGATCACCAAACATGAAATCGTCAAGACGCTGCTGAGATCACTTGATAGTTCGTTTGACATCCTGGCCCTGATGATTCAAGAACGTCCTGATTTCAAGACACTCAATCCGTCTGACATACTTGAGAGGCTCAACACACATGAGTTTCAGCTTTCTGAGAAAAGAGATATCTACGGTCCAAACTATGGGCGAACTCGTGCCTTGAAGGCAAAAGCTGTCTCCTCATCTGAAGAAGAATCTGACTGCAGTTCTGATGATCCTGAAGACATTGGAAGAGAACTTGCAATGCTAGTGAAGAAGTTTCAAAAATTCACCAAGAAGAAAGACTTCAGAAAATCTTCACGATCAAGCTCAAGGAATGATGAAGCTTCTGCTCATGACTACAAGAAGAAAACATGTCACAAGTGCAAGAAAACTGGGCACTTCATCTCTGAGTGTCCACAGTGGGACAATGAGAACAGAAGGAAGAAAAAGAGCAAGGAATATGATTCTGACGACAAGAAGAAGAAGAAACACTCAAAATCTTCTTCCAAGTCTTCATCACACAAGAAGAGCTCATCTGGCAAGGCACGTGCGTTTGTTGGAAAGGAGATGGATTCAGAAGAGGAGTCCGCATCTGAGGAGGCAGAGGTGGAGTCTGAGGAGGAGTCTGATTCTGGCATTGCGAGTCTGGCTACAGCATATGTCGCCAAGTCCATCTTCAACACTGAAGACAATAACTGCATCACCGACACCGACGCAAATGACAAGAATGACTCCACTCCTACCTACTGCTTCATGGCACGCGGTGCCAAGGTAAACACACGCACCACTCGCTATGAAACATCCAGTGACGATGACTCTGAATGTGATTCAAAACCTAGCTACAAAACACTTGCTAAAATTGCAACTGAACAACAGAAAGCTATGGAACACATTCAAAAACTGTTAGACAGAAGCGATGATCTGTTGGGTGCTGAAATGACTCGATCTGAATCCTTAATTGAAGACATACAAAACCTTCACGTTAAGTATCAGGAACTTGAAGATCGTCATGATACTCTCTCAACAACTCATGAAAAGCTTTCCTATGACTATCTTCAAAGGAAGCAAGAACTTGAGAAATTGAGGGTGGCTCATGAAGATCTTCAAAAGGAAAACGAGTCACTTCGCGCCGAACAGATCAGTCCCGCTCAGGAAGGACTTGAACCACCATGTCTTAAATGCATTGAGCATAATAATGCTAATTCTGTTGCTGAATGTTCCACTGCTACTACTGTTCCAATATCTTCAACTGTTGATGTGGCAACTAACCCCTCTGCTGAGGATACCACTGCTATTGCTGATGAGAATGCTAGGTTGAAGACATTGCTTGAAACAGGGATGTACAAAAGTCTAAAAGGGCATCAAACATTATGTGATGTCCTTAAGAAGCAGATTCTGAACCAAAACCCTAGGAAAGAGGGTGTTGGGTTCGTGAGGAAAATCAATGCAGATGGCTCTTACTGGAAACCTGAGCAGTACCCCAAAACTACATGGGTTGCTGCAAAGGAACTTTCAGCAGATCCATCCAATTTATCTGGCTTCACTTGTGCTAACCCAATTATCATTGATGAATCCTTTGATGCAAACTATAAACTTTTTAAGAATCAGAATGGTGAAGTGTCTGCCAGGTACATTGGTACTAACTGCAGGAATGGACCGCCTATGAAGAAGATCTGGGTTCCGAAAACATGTCTGGAAAATCTTCCTGTGAATGTCTTCATGACACCTCACTTGAAGAAGACAAACCTCGGTCCAAAGGCTTCATACAGACAGAGGACTCACCTGAGTCACACTAACGCAAATGTTTTGCAGGGAAACCACACTCAGGCATATGAATATGAGAGCGGTTCATCAAACCGTCATGTTCATATGACCAAAAATTATTCTGCTTATGCCTATGAGTATTATTGTCCCCCTGCTAGACTGTTTGCTAAGGCTTCAAAGCCAAAATTCTCAGATGCTGCACTTAGACTCATAGCTTCTAAGCCACCCTTGAAGATGTGGGTGGTTAAGAAAGCTTAACTCTCTTTGGCAGGGAAAGGTCTCCAGCACAAAAAAAAAATCTTCTGATGCTATTGCTGGGGACCATAAAAATCTTGTGGGGTGCAAGATAAACTGCCCAAATGGCATCATTATGTACTTCGTTTCTGAATCGCATGCTACTCTCCCCATTAGTCCTAATCTGGATCTAAGTTTTCATAACCCACTGGTTCGTCAAATGTTTATGCTTCACAACACTCTTCGTGAAGCCTATCCCCCTAACTGCACTGTAGGGTACGACACCAGCAACTTCAAAGTCTTCAGAATGGATTATTGACAGTGGGTGTACAAATCACATGACTGGCAGAAGAAGCCTTCTTATGGACTCAACTTTACGTCCATCCGACAAGAGCCACATTACATTCGCTGACACTGGTAAAAGTAAGGTATTGGGTCTAGGTAGAGTTGCAATCTCAAAGGATCAACACATGGATAAAGTCATGCTTGTTGAATCCCTTGGCTTCAACTTAATGTCTGTCTCAATGCTTTGCGATTTGAATATGATTGTAATGTTTGGCAAATATCGCTGCCTGGTGCTAATGGAATCTGACAAATCTCTAGTGTTTGAAGGGTATAGGAAAGGTGATTTGTATGTGGTAGATTTCTCAGCAGGACCACAACTTGCAGTATGTCTTCTTGCAAAAGCTTCAGAATGCTGGCTTTGGCATCGAAGGCTTGGGCATGCTGGCATGAGGAACCTCCACACCCTTGCAAAGAAAAAGCACGTCATAGACATCGAGGGTGTCAAGTTCAAGAAAGATCACTTATGCGGTGCCTGTGAAGCAGGGAAGATGACAAGGGCAAAACATCCTTCGAAGACAATCATGACCACTACTCAACCCTTCGAACTGCTTCACATGGATCTTTTCGGTCCCACTCACTACTCAACTTTTACTACTTCTGCATGCCTCTATGGCTTCGTAATTGTTGATGATTATTCTAGATATACTTGGGTGCACATAATCCTTTACAAGACTGAAGTGCAGGATGTCTTCAGACGCTTCGCAAATCGAGCTATGAACAATTTTGGCGCCAAGATAAAGCACATCAGAAGTGATAATGGCACTGAATTCAAGAACACTGGCCTTGATACATATCTGGATACCTTGGGCATCACACATGAATTCTCAGCTCCATACACGCCACAGCAGAATGGCGTCGTCGAACGCAAGAACAGAACACTCATTGAGATGGCCAGAACAATGCTAGATGAATACAAGACTCCAAGAAAGTTCTGGACTGAAGCCATTGATACTGCATGCCATACAATCAATCGTGTTTATCTTCACAAGCTTCTGAACAAGACATCTTATGAACTCCTAACTGGCAAGAAGCCAAATGTCAGTTACTTTAGAGTATTTGGCGCAAAATGCTGGATCAAGGACCCACACCACACCTCAAAGTTTGCACCAAAAGCACATGAAGGCTTCATGCTTGGATATGGAAAGGATTCGCACTCCTACAGAGTCTTCAATCTCTTCCACTACAAAGTGGTTGAAACAGTGGATGTGCGATTTGATGAAACCAATGGATCACAAAGAGAGCAATTGCCAAATGTGCTAGATGAAGTTCCAGCAAATGAATCAATCAAGCTTATGGGAACTGGAGAAATTGTACCTTCTGAAGCTCATCCTGAAGAAGAACTTATCATCTCAGCACCTGATCCACATGAAGACAATGCTCAGCCTGAAGATATACCTTCAAATGACCACATAGATCAGTAAGAGCAAAGTCTTCGCCCCACACACCCTCGTGTTGCAAATGAAGTACAAATTGACAAAATACTTGACAGCATCAATGCACTTGGTCCACTCACTCGTTCAAGGGCAACTCAGCTAACAAACTTCTGTGGGCATTTCGCATTCGTCTCAATATCAGAACCCAAGAAAGTTGAAGAAGCCTTCATGGAACCTGAATGGATTCAAGCTATGCAAGAAGAGCTTCAACAGTTTGAGCTGAATAATGTATGGGAACTGGTTAAGCGTCCTGATCCACGGAAGCACAACATAATAGGCACCAAATGGATATATCGCAACAAGCAAGATGAGCATGGTCAAGTTGTCAGAAACAAAGCTCGTCTCGTTGCTCAAGGATATACTCAAGTGGAGGGCATTGACTTCGATGAAACATTTGCTCCTGTGGCTAGGCTTGAAGCCATACGCATACTGCTGGCCTATGCAAATCATCATAACATACTTCTCTATCAGATGGATGTGAAAAGTGCCTTTCTCAATGGCAAGATTGAAGAAGAAGTGTATGTTGCACAACCACTTGGGTTTGAAAATCCAAAACATCCTGATATGGTATACAAGCTCAACAAGGCACTGTATGGCCTCAAACAAGCCCCTAGGGCCTGGTATGATACACTCAAGTACTTTCTGAAAAGCAAAGGCTTCATACCTGGTTCCCTGGATCCCACTCTTTTCACGAAGACATATGATGGTGAACTGTTTGTGTGCCAAATATATGTGGATGACATTATCTTCGGCTGCACCAATCAGAAGTATAGTGAAGAGTTTGGATATATGATGCAAGAACAATATCAGATGTCCATGATGGGGGAGCTGAAGTTCTTTCTCGGTCTTCAAATACGGCAACAACGCAACGGCATCTTCATATCTCAAGAGAAATATCTTAAAGAGTGCCTGAAGAAGTTCGGTATGCAAGACTGCAAAGGCTTCACAACACCAATGCCAGCCAAGCATCATCTGGGTCCCGACGACAATGGTAAAGAGTTCGATCAAAAGGTATACCGCTCCATGATTGGGTCTTTGCTTTATTTATGTGCATCTAGGCCAGATATCATGCTTAGTGTTTGCATGTGTGCTCGATTTCAAGCGACACCAAAGGAGTCGCATCACTTAGCTGTGAAGCGAATTCTTCGATATTTGGCTCACACCCCAACTCTAGGATTATGGTATCCAAAGGGCTCAGAGTTTGATTTGGTTGGATTTTCGGATGCTGATTATGCTGGTGACAAAGTTGATCGCAAGTCTACATCAGGCACATGTCACTTTCTGGGACGATCACTTGTATGTTGGTCTTCAAAGAAGCAGAACTGTGTATCACTCTCCACTACTGAATCTGAATACATTGCTGCTGGATCTTGCTGCGCTCAGCTTCTGTGGATGAAGCAAACACTCAAAGATTATGGCATTCATCTGAAGCAAGTGCCACTTTACTGCGACAACGAAAGCGCCATCAAGATTGCCAACAACCCAGTTCAGCACTCGAAGACAAAGCACATTGAAATTCGTCATCACTTTCTCAGAGATCATGTTGTGAAGGAAGACATTGATATCATACACGTCAACACTGAAGAGCAATTGGCAGATATCTTCACAAAGCCCTTGGATGAGAAGAGATTTTGCAAGTTACGGTGTGAGCTAAATATCTTGGAATCCTCAAATGTCCTATGATCAGGCACACATCCTAACACTTAAGCATATTGATGACTTAGATGTGAAACACACGAAGTAGCGTATATCTTCAAACAATGAAGACATACATCCTAAGTGTGAATACATTAATGTGGAATTTGACATCGGAGCGCCACGATAATTGTGCGCCGTGTCTGGGTCTAATACTTCCTATACGGTGGGTAACGCCACCACCAAACGTTCCATTTTGAGGTGTTTCTCTCATGGCGTTACCTCTCAATGTCTTCACAATTGGTTTGGCTTCATTCTCAGTATGTCTTCATGATTATCTTCACTGCGTTGATTATATGGATATATATGTACTGATGTTCTGTCCTCTACAGGATTCACTTATAGCTATGTCTTCTTGGTTGAATCTTTTGAACTAAGTGAATGTGATCGGACCCTAACCTCTCTATGCTTTCTATCTCAAACTCTATCTCTCCAAGTCATATGCATTATGTTGAAACTGTCAAATGTCTTCGCTGTGTCCTTGTCAGCTGAAGACATAGTGACAACCATAAAAGTCCGTCTTTAATGCTCATTCCTCCACATAAGATCCGAAGAAGCAGGAACGACCGCCCGACAATTTAGGCGTGCGTGGGACGTGGAACAAATCCCAATCTTCCTCTAACTGGCCACGCATGCCTCCAATGCGAACCGCCAGGGGTACCTGCGTAATAGCGCAGTGCCGCCTCTATCCCTATAAATACACGATTCACTGCGGTCATTATCTCCTTCTTCCACCCTCGCACGAACCCTAGCGCCACCGCTAGCACTCGACGACGCCGGTGACGAAGCGCTTCACTGCCGCAACCTCTCCGACGCCGTTTTCACGCCGACAGCGGACATCGCTCTCTCCGCCGTCGCCGTAGGTGTCTTCCGTCGCCAAGTTAGGGCACGGAGGATCGAACTGCTCAGCCTCAACTCTCACTTCGTCTAGCAGTTCCAAGTGTGGTAAATAAAATCTCTTTTTACTGCCTCTTTTGATCCCATAGCTCAGTCACTTTCTGCCATAAGGAGTTTCTCTTCACATCAGTTAGTTATCTCGCTACATCTCATGACATGCCTAGTATATTCACTTGTGCTTCATAAGGTAGTTAGATTCCTCACTTGTACTGATCTGTGGGTTCGTACAAATCTGGAACCAACTTCTTATCTGTGAGTGAATGTCTTCGCACAATGAGGTCTATGTCTTCTAAACCGATTTATCTTCAAAATCTTCTGAGAATGCATATGACCTCTTCCCCTTCCCTCGCACCTTAATGCTGTCACAGGTACATGTCCTGGGAGAATCCTTTGGTTCTCATAGTCTGCATTCATTTGCAGAGTACTTGCAGCATCACATCAACTCTCCTGAAGCCAGTTCTTGCAAAAGGAAGCCTTTGAAGCCTTTGAACATCTTGAAGCCTTCCAAGTTATTCATGGCTTCAGAAACAGCAGCAAGGAAGGGAGGCAGACAGCGACGTGGTGAAACGTCCAAAGATCTGCCTGATGAATTGGCAGAGATGTAGAAAACTGATCCTGAAGAAAGCTATGGTCAGCGCAAGACACGAATCCAATGGATTCGAAGATATTGGGCAGAGCAATGGTTCCACTACCGCTTCGTCACTCAGGAATATGCGGAGAAGTGCGCCATCAAGAGACCGTGAGGAGACGTACTATACAAAAATCTCGTACCCAGGTCCAGAGTTGAAGCCATTGCTCAAGGCTTCTATCCATGCATGGTGAGAGGACCACAGCCAGCTGAGGCACATCCGTCATCACTTCTCTGGTGCCGCGATGATAATCTCTTCAAGCGCAACTTTCAGTTTGCACAACAGTCAGCGAAGATAAACAAGAAGAAATTTGGGCTTGACTTCAACCCTGGTCCCTCCTCACCAAGGGCAGATGGCACACGCAACGCCGATCCCAATATCATCGGGCCGTATGCCAATCTTGCAGGCCTCATCACTCGCATCCTAGTCCAAGGGACTGCTGTGAATGACCCTCCAGCAGATACTGAGTCAGATGACGCCCCTGCTGCGCCGAAGCCGAAGCAGAACAAGCCAAAAGCTTCAAAGCCAGCCGCTTCTCCCAAGATTGCAAGAGTGAAGCCTTTAGCAACTGCACCTCCTAAAGCCAGTGTGCAGTCAGAAGGCTTATCACGAGTGTCCAAGCCCCAAGAAGCCAAGAAGCCTCAGCCACACGCAGGCAAAGAGCTCACTGCTGCTGACATTCTGCACTGCGAAGCCATTGATCTCTCAAGCGATGAAGATCTTGGAGATGATGCTCTTGAGCAGCTCATCAAGAGCAAGGAGGAGGCTGAAATCTTCAACAATCTGCCTCTGTTTGATGTCGCCATCATCCACAACTTCATCGATGAATGGTTTGACACACCAGACATAAGCTTCAATGATCTGCAGCTACCCATAGGCCTCAGCGTTGCCTTTCAAGGAGCAATTGCTTCAGAACTTGCAATAGCCCAGCGAATTGTAGAACTGAAGCAGAAAATTGATCATGAAAACGCTCAGTTCAAGAAGCACGTGGCCAAGCTCAGTGTGCAAGAAGTGAGAAACTTCAAGATCATGTTGCACGAGCTGAAAGAAAACTTCCTGAAGACGCGTGCCGAAGCTCAAGGCTCGCGAGAACGCATGAAGACTTTGGCTGATCGCTGCGTGCGGGCCTACAATGAGGCAGAGAAGCGCAAGGCACTTGGGCGTCCCGGTATTGACCCCAGGATGGCCGCGAAGAAGAAAAAGAAGGCGGTTGTGCCTGAACCTGAAGCGCCAAGGTCAGAAACTGCTCCGATTGTCTTCCCCGCTGCAACGGCTGGCTCGAAGCCAAAGAGTCGATCAACCGCCTCACAGCACAAGAAGACACGGACTGCAGAGGCTGAAGCTAAGAAGAGAAAACATTCTGAAGCCTCTCCTTCTGAACCCATCATCAAGAAGCGCAAGACCAAGAAATCTCGGGCTGCTCCCACAGAGCCCTTGACAGTTGAACCCCTCTCCGTCCGCTATCCTGACAAAGATCATCAGTTGACTGTGCATGAACCCAACACTGAAGACATTCCAGCAGACGAACCCTACGCTGCTGAAGACATTGGTCTCCAAGACAATGTGCTAGGTGATGCAGCCCTTCCTCAGCTTGAGACAAGCGAACTGATCAGTATTGGTCGTCCCTTGACGCCAATCACACAAGAAGCATCATGGGCAGATCGCCCACAGGAGGAAGATGAGCCACAGCCCACTGCAACTCCACAAGCGTCGCCCAAATTCCATAGGCTTCGAAAAGGGCCAAGGGCTCAGGCTGCTGACGACATTCCGGCTGCATCAGCCGAAGAGCATGCAGAGACACCACAAGCTCCAACTCCCCCACACCAACAAGAAGCAGTTCTCCAGGAGAACGTGCCTGAGTCTGCAAATGTTGAGGCTGCCACAAACAACGCCGACGCAAATGTGGAGCCCAACCCAACAATAGCTTCAGAAGACAATGAAGCTACTGATCCTGAACATTCTGTGCCTGAGTCTGCTGCAGGACCACAATTCAACTATCATATTGCATACAGACCCCAGGTCCAGAAGCCAATCCCACGACTGCCAAGGTTCCCAGGTCCTGCATCAGCTCCTGGTTCCTTCAACATCAACGGCTTCAGGGCAGATAACACATTTTTCGACCGCTCCAAGAATCCTTATTCAAGGGAACGGATTGTATCAGATAGGTTCTGGAGCCATCAACAGCGCAGCTATTATTCATGCATCCTATACAACCAAGGCTGCATCTTTCCTCACAAGCGCCTTGAGGTTGAAGCTATTGCTAGTCTGCCTGGTCTGGAAGAAGCACTGGATTGCTTCAAGCAAGTAGGTTTGCTGCCATTTATCACTGATGAAGAGCACTGGAACGAAGAGCTTCTGCTCCAGTTCTATGCCACTTTGCATATCAAAGGCTATAACAGAGATCCGAAGACATGGATTCTGGAGTGGATGACAGGCAATATCCATCATGAAGCCAATGCTTTCGACCTAATTGAGCTTACCGGCCTTCCCACTCCTGGCGAATTCTTTGAAGAAGGGTGCCAACTCCATGCTGAAGCAATTGAGAGCATATTTCAGCGTCCTAAGCCAGATATGAGTCAGATGCTCTCAATGATGAAGCCACTGCCTCCTAATGCACCCTATCCAACTAGGTTCTTCGTTGAAGACTTAGAGTACTTGCCCAGAACAATATATCATATCATAAGGCGGACTCTATGTCCTGTAAAGGGACACTCTCGATATGCGACAATTGATGGTGCAATGAAGACTCTCATCTTCTGCATTCTACATGGCAAATGCTTCAATGCACATGATCTCTTCATCCGTCACTTTGCAGCGTCTGCCTCAGAACTGTTTGGATTGAAGTTCTATGCTCCTTGGGTTATGAGGCTGATCAAGCTTCACTCTGCAATCTCCTATCAACCCTCAGCCCGCAACCATAGGATATTTTTGCCAGATGTGGACACATCTGCTGAAGCAATATATCCAGAGCCTGGCAAGCAACCATTAATTCTTCAAAATGCAGAACACCAGAGCTTCACTCAAAATATTGAAGGTGTTGAAGCTCTCTCCCGAGTGTATCCAATGGCTGGCACCACACGTGCTCCTGCATCAACTGAAGCCACTGACAGCACAGCTGCCAAGAGACCCAAGAAGCGCACTCGAGCACTCAATGACCGAGAGCTTCTTGTGGCTCTTCACCAAAAGCAAGATAGGCATCACGACTGGCTCAAACGGCAGATGAGAAGCATCATGCAAGACGTCAATCGCATCAGAAATTT
Source organism: Triticum urartu (assembly GCF_003073215.2). Taxonomy (NCBI): domain Eukaryota; kingdom Viridiplantae; phylum Streptophyta; class Magnoliopsida; order Poales; family Poaceae; genus Triticum; species Triticum urartu. The sequence goes on from NC_053025.1 coordinate 281,972,772, forward strand.
GGCAACCAAGAATGCGTTTGTCGCACACGAGACCTGTCGCCGCACTTGGAAAGGCCTCACCATGATGAGCAATGAAGCTGAACTGCAAGAGGATGGCTTCAGAGAGAGATTCCAATTTGACTCCACGCCTCCAAGAAGAGCGGTGATGCGAAGCACACCATCACTTGAAGAGTCAGAATTCTCTTCTTCTGCTGCCACCGTGTCTGCCCGGATTATTGAAGAAGACGACGACGCGACATCATCTCCACTTGCTTCAACACACGTTGAATCTGCACCAAGCTCATCTGCACCGCCACCAAACAACTCCACCGACCCTGCTACGCCTGGGAACGCGTAGAAAACTCTATCTCTTCAAACCTTTTTGGTCATCACTGACAAAAGGGGGAGAAGCATGATGTTTATAGTCTTCAAGCGGGTCACTTTGGGCGGGTGCCTCTATATTTTGCTACAGTTTGCTTCGTGTTTACAACTCCCGTTTTTGCTACATTTGCTTCTTTGAGTTGTAACACTTAGCCTTGATGGCCGTCTGCTACCTGCTTGTCACTCCGTTATGCGAAGATAAATTCCGCATGTGCGACGATAAATTCCGCACTCATCTCTTACTACAGACGTCCATTTTCAATTATGCATGTCATTATCTTCATATACTTTCACATGCATAGTGGATTGTCATCATAAGTTGAAGTGGATCTCCACAAGTACAACCTGCCATGTGCATTTGCATTCAAAAGGCAAATTACTTATATGCACATCTTTAGGGGGAGCCCTTGCAACTTATGAAGACAAATTCCTTTACTATTTCACAAATTATGTTCCCCGTTGAAAACTTCAACTAGTTTGTCATCAATCACCAAAAAGGGGGAGATTGTAAGTGCATCTAGTGCCACCCCTAGTTGGTTTTGGAGTATTGACGACAAACCTAGTTGAGGGACTAACGTGTTTGTGAGAATTGCAGGAAAACACAGGTAGAAGTCCCTCATTGATTCGGTTTTATTACCAGAGATGACCCCTAAAAATGTACGAAGACATTGAAGACAATGGTGGTTTATGAAGATATTCATATTGAAGACAATGACATCTGAAGACTCCCCATGAAGCTTATGGAACTCGAAGACTTAGATCCTTCGTAGTTTCATTTCATTTATGTTGTGTCGTAGGAACCACCGTACTGTTAAGTGGGATCCAAGAGAACCAGTCAGAATGACTGAAGTGATGCCTAATTCAAATCCTATGTCTTCGAGCGAAGACTTTGAGAGAAAATCTTGTCCAGAGTCAGACAAGTCAGCTTTACTTGTAGCCCAAGTAAAGTTGCCATGTGAGTTCAAAATTCGACCGTTGGTACACGTGTCAGTTCCTTAGTGACCCAGGGTCATTTCGGACAGATCAGGTCGGGTTGCCAAGTGGCTATAAATAGTCCACCCCCCACAACCATAAATGGTTGGCTGCTCAGATTTCAGTGCACGGCTTTTGTCGTTTGAGAGCAACCCACCTCGAAGCCTTTGAAAGAAAAATTCCCAGTGAGGAGAAAAGCCCTAACCACCCAGAGCCAGAGTAAATTGGGCATCACTTAAGTCTTCGTGTCTGTGTGATTTGAAGACTTATTACACTTGAGGACTGTGCATCCTCCAGACGGTTAGGAGCCGCGTTTTGAGCATCCAAGAGAAATTGTGGATTGCCAGTGAATGAAGTCTGTGAAGGTTTGGGAGTCTACCTTGAAGACTTACCTGAGTGATTGCGCGAGGTCTGTGTGACCTTATCTCAAGGAGAAAACGGTGAGGACTGGGTGTCTTGGACTAAGTGTCCTTGACTGGGTGTCCGGGACTGTGTGTCCTTTGGTTTAAATACCTAGCCGCTCCAACCAGACGTACAGTTGTCACAGCAACTGGAACTGGTCCAACAAATCATTGTCTTCAATGTGTCACTGGTTTCATCTTCACTTCCTTTCACTTACAGTTATTCATTGTGAAGCCATTGCATGCTTGCTTTATCTTTTGTCTTCACAACATGAATGTATGATCTGTTCGGCTTCATAACTTCTTCCTACCTGATCCTTATTACACTGAAGCTGTTTGTCATTGCGCTTTCACTCTATTGAATACATGACCATGGCTGGCCTAGTGTTATCTAACTTCCGCTGCATAGTAATAGGTATGATCTTCACTGTTTGTCTTCACAACTCTCACGTTTTGAAGACTTTCATAAAAATCGCCTATTCACCCCCCCTCTAGTCGATATAACGCACTTTCACTATAACCTTGTAATAGGCTATAAAAGCCAGGCTTGGAAGCCAGGTGTATTCACCTAAAACCCTGGGTTATCCTGCCTTTTTAAGTAAGCCACTCCGCCCAGGTAATCTTGGTAAGACCCGTCAAACGTTTGACAAATCAATCTTATAAAGACCCTGAACTTGTCATAGTCAAAATGACGATTGGTTAATGTGAGGTCCATCTTATAAGGCTGTGCAAAATGGTTTAACTCAGTGGCCTGGCAGCCCATGAAAAGCCTCGCCTTTTTTGCATGTTTTCTTTTGAATCTTTCTTTTTGAGGTTTCTTTTGATGAAGATTATACTAAATCCAGTGTTTATTAACCCGGCCTGGCTTTTGACTATAAGTCACCAGTATGAGATGAGATACTATCCGGTGTTTATTAACCCGACCTGGCTTTTGGCTATAAGTCGCCAGTATGATTATAAATCACCGGCGTTTATTAACCCGGCCTGGTTTTGGACTATAAGTCGCTAGTATGATGATAAATTATCCGGTGTGGCTTGGGACTAAGTCACCAGTATATATATTTGGATTGCGCCATTGGAATCATGCGCTCATAAATCGTTGGATTATATTATTCAAATCTTCAAATAGCCAACATGGCTGGATTTTATTATGGTTATAAATAACCAGTATTATGATCAAGGTTTTCAAAGTCGCTTTAGCGCAATGGCTATCATATTATCAATGTATATGATTTATTCTACAATTGAAGGAATAATCCCGAGTCGCTGCAGGCTTATGACCCGTCACTTGGGGGCTACATTATTCAAGTTGAGATTACATCAAATATGCAAGTCTCATGTCGTTGCAAGCATGCACCATGACACTTGAGGGCTAATGCAAAGTCATTTTTTTGCTCATCTAATTGAAGACCCGACTCATCACAATGAGCCGACCCTTGGGGGCTACCAATTGCTCCCATTGTAGGATCGAAAGTATGTCTAGAGGGGGGGTGATTAGACTACTTGACCAAATAAAAACTTAGCCTTTTCCCAATTTTAGTTCTTGGCAGATTTTAGCTATTGGGACAAGTCAAGCAATCATCACACAATTCAAGCAAGCATGCAAAGAGTATATTGGCAGCGGAAAGTAAAGCATGCAACTTGCAAGAATGTAAAGGGAAGGGTTTGGAGAATTCAAACGCAATTGGAGACACGGATGTTTTTCCCGTGGTTGGATAGGTGGTGCTATCCTACATCCACGTTGATGGAGACTTCAACCCACAAAGGGTAACGGTTGCGGCGAGTCCACAAGGGCTCCACCCACAAAGGGTAACGGTTGCGCGAGTCCACACAGGGCTCCACCCACGAAGGGTCCACGAAGAAGCAACCACCCACACAAGGGCTCCACGAAGAAGCAACCTTGTCTATCCCACCATGGCCATCGCCCACAGGACTTGCCTCACTAGCGGTAGATCTTCACGAAGTAGGCGATCTCCTTGCCCTTACAAACTCCTTGGTTCAACTCCACAATCTTGTCGGAGGCTCCCAAGTGACACCTAGCCAATCTAGGAGCACCACTCTCCAAGAAGTAACAAATGGTGTGTAGTAATGATGAACTCCTTGCTCTTGTGCTTCAAATGATAGTCTCCCCAACACTCAACTCTCTCTCATAGGATTTGGATTTGGTGGAAAGAAGATTTGAGTGGAAAGCAACTGGGAAGGCTAGAGATCAAGATTCATATGGTAGGAATGGAATATCTTGGTCTCAACACATGAGTAGGTGGTTCTCTCTCAGAACATATGAGTTGGAATTGTGTATGTGTTCTGATGGCTCTCTCCATGAATGAAGAGGAGGTGGAGGGGTATATTATAGCCTCCACACAAAATCCAACCGTTACACACAGTTTTCCAATCTCGGTGGGACCGAATCAATAAACTCGGTCGGACCGAAAATGTAAACCTAGTGACCGTTAGAGATTTTCGGTGGGATTGACATGCAACTCGGTAGGACCGATATGGTTAGGGTTTGGGCATAACGTAATCTCGGTGAGACCGATTACACAAACTCGGTGAGACCGATTTTGGTAATTAGCTAACCAGAGAGTTGGTCAGGCAAACTCGGTGGGACCGATTTGCTCTTTCGGTGAGACCGAGTGGAACTCGGTGAGACCGAAATGTTACAAAGGGGAAACACTGAGTTTACATTGCAATCTCGGTGGGACCGATTCGCTCTTTCGGTGAGACCGAAAAGTTACGAAAGGGAAACAGAGAGTTTGCAATCCCATCTCGGTGAGACCGAGATCCCTATCGGTAGAACCGAATTGCTAGGGTTTGGCAGTGGCTAATGACAAGTGAAACTCGGTGGCGCCGGATAGGAAGAATCGGTAGGACCGAGTTTGGCTTAGGGTTTAGGTCATATGTGGATATGGGAAAGTAGTTGAGGGTTTTGGAGCATATCACTAAGCACATGAAGCAAGAGGCTCATTAAGCAACACCTCATCCCTCCTTGATAGTATTGGCTTTTCCTAAGACTCAATGTGATCTTGGATCACTAAAATATAAAATGAAGAGTCTTGAGCTTTTGAGCTTGAGCCAATCCTTTGTCCTTAGCATTTTGAGGGTTCCACTTTCACATCCATGCCATGCCAATCATTGAGCTTTCCTGAAATAATCATCTTGGAATAGCATTAGCTCAATGAGCTATATGTTGTTATGAATTACCAAAACCACCTAGGGATAGTTGCACTTTCAATCTCCCCCTTTTTGGTAATTGATGACAACATATAGATCAAAGCTTCGACAAATGATAATAAGCATGAAATATATCGTCGCTTTGAGAAGTATGTGATAAGTAAGAGCTCCCCCTAAGTTTGTGCATATTTAAAATTTGCTTTGGACTGCAAATGCACAAGGAGTTAGAGTCATGGGTTACTCTTCCATGTCACATACATCTTGGTGGAGCGCTTAAAATGATAAGAATGAAATACATGCACTCATCACCAAGAATAGTGAATGATCACATAAGATAGATAAGATAATAGCATTAAGCAAGCATTAAGTGTAGCTTATGATCAAACACATGATCATCAATGTCTCACAAGCAATGACACTCAAAAGCAACCAAAGTTCGAAAGACCACCAAATAAAGTAAGAGAGAAAAAAAGCAACACTCTCTCTCGAAGCCTATGATCTATACATCTTCTCCCCCTTTGGCAACAAGTTACCAAAAAGTTCCTAGAAAATGCATAGTGCTAGATCGACGCTCAGGCTTGATCTTCAGGTGGTGGTGGAGGCCGGATCACTCCAAGGACGAAGCCTTCTGTAGACGTGGTCGGAATTGAAGCTGAAGTGGATGCTGGAGCTGGTGGAACTGAGGCTGTGGCTCTGGGGTCAGCAACTGGCACGGCAGACGACCTCGGACCTCGTGGCACTCTGGCAAAGGCATCAGTGGTAGTCCTGCCTCTCCTCTCCTGCATGTCATCCTGGAGCTGCTCCACTGCAGTCTGAATCTCTGTCACCTTGACATCCAAGTCATAGAACTTTTGTTCCATGATTCTCTCTAGGCTTGCCTGGTTTTGAGTTAGGGTGGCTAGTCCTTTCTCAATCCGCAGGGTGGATGCAATCAGGTAACCAAGCTGCTCTTGTTTGGTCTTCAAGAAATACTCAGATGCCTCCTCTTGAGTTGGCATCTTGGCAGCTTTCTCCTTCCTTGCCTTCTCCTTCTTTGCTTGTGCTTGGGCAGACGATGGTTCATTTTCAGTCATCACAACTTGATTGTCCTCAAAATCTGGACGGATGGGCAGGTGTTCCTTGTCCAATAAGTATATGCCCGTGCCCATCTTGGAGTTAATGAGCTCCTGAATTTGTGGGGCATATCCACAGCTCCTCTTCTGAGTCTGCTGCAGTCCTCTTGATAGTCTCTACTATGAGGCTCATGACCTTGAATTTCTGAGGTACATCAAATACATGAAGCAAATTGATTGCATGGCCTCTGATCATCTTGTGATCTCCAGACTTGGGCAAGAGAGTGTGCCTCAATATCCAATTTATAGTTGGCAGCCCTGACAGAAGATAATGCACAGACCCAAACTTGAAAGTATCAAGAGCTTCATTGGATTTCCTTGTACATGTTGGACATTGAGTTGTGGTCCATCTTCTTCTTGGCATAAATGTCCAAGTCATCTGCTTGCTCCTCTGGGGCATTGATCAACTTTGCCCATTCCTCAACAGTTGATTGGTACCTCGTACCTTCAGACATCCATGTGATCCTTCCATCTGGGTAGAAGTGTGCTGTGGAGTAGAACTGCTGGATTAGCTCCTCGTTCCACTTTGTGAGCTTCTGCCCAACAAAGTCTGCAACTCCACACGCACTAAAGCTGTCATACACTCCAGGGTAGTGTTCCTCATTTTCCTTCATGTAGGTCCAGTCGACCCATCTCATGTCACAAACAATGGGCTTCTTATCAAGCAGCACTGTCTCATAGAAATCTTGCTGTTCCTTGGTGTGAAATCTGTAATCCACAGCAGTCCTTCTCCTTGAAGCATACGGATCTGCTTCTCTCCACTTCCTGAGCCCTGAGTCTCTCCTGAGCTTCATATCCTCAGCCACAGGATGAGCATCATTGTGGTCTGGGATCTTGGGCTTGAGTTTTTGAGAACTTGCTCTTCCTCTTCTTCAGCAGCTTCAGGCACTGGGGCCTTGTTCTTCTCAGCAGCAGGTATGCTCCTTGTATTTCTCTTTGGTGCTGTCTTGACCTTTGATGCAGCCTTGGGCTTAGATGCAGTAGCCCCTGATTTATAGCATCACCCATTAGCTTGGGTGCCTTAGGTGCTGGTGCAGCAACCTCTTCTTCCTCTTCCTCTTCCATGATGGAAGCCTTTCCAAGCACTCTGGCTACGGTCTTCTTGACCCTTTCCTTCCTCTTCTTGCCTTCAGCAGCAACTGGCTCTTTGGGTGCAGGCTTTTCAGTTGAAGCTCTAGCCTTTGACATAGGCTGCCTGCCTGCTGGCCTTTTGATCTTTCAGCCTGGCTTTGTGCCTTGAGCTGGCTCAACTCTCTTTGATGTGGCCTCTTCCTCTGCCACATAATCTTCATCTTCAGAATCTGAAGTTCTCTTCTTCCTCTGTCTAGTGGCAGCTTTTGGCAGATTGCTTGGGGTACTTCTGCTGCCATCATCTGAAGAGCTGGAGGGACTAGTGCCCTCACTCATCACCACTTGCTGTTCTGACACATTCTGGCTGTCACTCTGATCTGACATGTTGAACAAGCTGACTGCTGACCCTGTGAAGTTTATAGATGAGGTAGAGGGATGAGCATCACAAAATGCAGAGATTTTTGCAAAAGAATGATCCAAAAACTTAGTTTTAGTTTCCCACTGAAATCATCTCGGATCTACCGATTTTCAAACTCGGTGATACCGAAGCAGTTTTGGAACCTAAACTAGTGAACTCGGTTGGACCGAGTCACAGTTCGGTGGCACCGAGACTGCTAGGGTTTCACAGAGTTCCAAAATCGGTCACACCGATAAGTAATTCTCGGTCAGACCGAGTCTCACTTGTGCAATGGCATAAGCCAAATCGGTGGGACCGAGTTTTTCAACTCGGTGGGTCCGAGATGGTTTCGGCGGAAACCTAACCCTAAAATTTTCGAATCAAACCTAATCTACGAGCGCATTGACTGGATAGGAGTGTTTCAATCGTGGCAAGAATCATGATGATCACAATGTGCTAAGAATCGGATTGGGGAATAGCACAAAGATCGAGTCCATACCCTAGTTCGGCGGAGACTCGCTACGGCGGCAACGGCGGGGCAGAATTCCCATTGACGGCGACAGAGACCAGCTACCGGAGGCGGCTGGCGGCGAGAAGACGATCTAGAAACCACGAGGGCAAAGCAGGCTATCGCGCGGGCGAAGGGGTTCGGAGAAATTTCCAAAATTTTGCCCGTGACTATATATAGCCCGACCCTGTCGGTGTGACCGAGTGGAACAACTCGGTGGCACCGAGATTCATAACTGCAGGCAGTTACTGAAACTCGGTGTGACCGAAAGGTTCAAATCGGTTGCACCGAGATCGAAAACCTAGATCAACTTAGTGATCTCGGTAGGACCGAAAGTGGGGTATCGGTCAGACCGAGAACCAAAAAGAGGCTTTGGAAGTTTAAGTCTATGACGAATCGAGGACTCCGAGCGCTCCTCACACAGAGTGGTTCGAATCTGACTTGATCAAATTTTGTGATGTAGCATGAATAGAGTTTGAGACGAGAAAAGCATACATAGCTAGAGGAGGTTCTTAGGCATTCTTGTCCATCCACTTGGCAAAAGGAAATAAAACCAAACAATCAAAACAACAAGTGGATGTCCTCGAATGAGTAAAATATGCAACCAGCATGCTCACACAATAAGATGGCAAATGAAATATGTGACAAGGCATGCACAACCAATTCTAGCATCTATCAAGCAATTTGCGATGACAAGGTCATCTATATATGAGTATATTGACTTAGGAGTCAAGTGAGAACACTTGATCATAGGTCATACTCATCGTTTAAGCTCAAGTGGGGTTACCACTTTTACATAAAGCATTGTTGTGTTCACATCTTTAGAGTTGCTTTAGCTCAAGTCTTAGAGTAAAGCTCCCCCTAGATGTGATATCCCCCCTAAGAGGGATGAACTAACCTTGGGTTTTGTCGATGATGACTTCATGTAGATATTGAAGATGTGGATGCTCAATGTTGATGTAGATCTCTTGGAGCTATCCATTTGAGTGAATTGCACTTTCAATACCTACATGGGTTAGTCCCACAAGGAACAAACAAGGATATCCATAGACATAGAGTGATGCACACACAAGATGATGTCCATGAAAACTTTTAGGTTACCTTGTCCCTTGTCTTACCAACAAGAGGGTTTGTGACTCCTTGAACTAGTGCAAGATGTGGAAGTTGATTGCACTTGTTCTTGCCAAAATGATAAGAGTGAAGTATGTTGGCGGAGTCACCCTCAAGAACTCTCTAGTTCTTCTTCTTTTGGATCCACACCATCTTGATGGGAATCCTTGGAGTTGTAGTCGTACTTGATGAAGTGGAACTTGAAGTAGTCTTGGGAATCCACTTGACTAAGGTCTTAGGAGCTTCTTCAAATGCATCAATTTCCTCTTGAAGCTTGTCCTTGCCTTTTTGCTTGTAGTCTTGTGGTGGAAGATCATCTTGAGCTTGTGTCCCCTTGAAAGAAGTATCATACTTCTCTTGTTGAGGAACAAACTTTGTCTTGGGGTATTGATCTTCTTCCCACTCAACTCCATTGGCATTGAACTTTCGTTCAAAACCAACACCTTGATTCTTCCGGTGCATTCCTTGCTTGCGCACAATTTCCTCGAATTGCTTACTCCCGGCAGGCTTTTGTACACTCCTTTCTCTATTTCCTTCATAAGCTATTTCTTGCTCAGTGTTACTGGCTAAGAGAATCATTAGTGGGAATCAAGAGACTACTAGAAGCAACAATATTGGATTTAGCATGATCATTTTGGTTTTACTACTAGAGGAAGAATCTTTCTTGGTTCTTGTTATTAGACTGACTTGAGGCATGTAGTGGATAAGAGTAAACGCTTGGCAATTGTAAGAGAACTTTTCTTGCGGAATCATCATTGATTGCTTTTAAGAACTCATGCTCTTTCTCAAGATTGAGCTTTTCAAAGCGTAATTTCTCATGAGCTCTTAAAAGTTCTCTATGATCTTCGAAGATAGTTTCATGAGCTAACTTAAGAGTGTTTAGTTCTTTAGTTAGAGCCTTAATCTTCTCCTTATCATTTTCATTCGTTTTATCTTGATTAGCATGATTAATTGACGTTTCACCATAGTATTCATCACTAGAGTTGTCAACAAGCAAATCATCATCACCTAGCAAGTCATCTTCATCACTATAATCAACATACTCGGGGTGTGTTACCTTAGGACCTTTGGCCATGAAGCATCTTCCAATTCCTTCATTTGGTGAGTCAAATATGTCGTAGGGAGTTGGTTGACACAAGTCGCTAGACCGGCAACACCTTCATCTTGAGTATCTTCGGATTGGAGTGATAACTTCTCTCGGAGTGGCTGTCGGAGTCGGAGCCGGATACCCATTCACCAACATGAGCTTGATGTCTTCTTTTTGTGTAGCTCCTTGATGATTTTTCCTTCCTTTCCGAATCCTTGCTTCTCCGTGAGTATCTTCGTTCATAACGATCATCTCTACTCCTTCTCTCTCTTGGTGGTGATTCTTTGCTTCTTCTTTTTGGAGAATCTTCTCTTCTCTTGTAGGGAGCCGTACACTCATTGGAATAGTGTCCGGGTCTTCCACAACTGTAGCAGTTTCGCTCTCGACTAGAAGATCTTTTGTCATTGTAGGACCTTGACTTGAAGCTTCTATCTTTGCTTCTACTTCTTGTAGAACTTGTTTTGAAGTTCTTCACCATTAAGCTCAATTCTTCATTTTGAAGTTTTGTTTCTCACTTGGATGATGTAAGGGCTTCACATGGCTTTGTAAGCACACTGATTGTTTGTGAAGTTCCTCTTTATCCTAAGTGACATTCTCATGAGCAACCAATTCTTTCCAATCACCTTCCGTTGGCTTGAGATCTTTGTATTGGGCATCATTTGGATCAATGTGCACACGGTATCATATTTTCCATCCAAGGCTCTTAGAATCTTCTTGATGATGAATCTACCAGTCATCTCTTCACTTCCTAAGCCGGCAATCTCATTTGTGATGAGAGCAAGCCTAGAGTACATTTCAGCGACACCTTCACCATCCTTCATTTTGAACTTGTCAAGTTGACTTTGAAGCACATCCAACTCGGATTCCTTGACGGAGTCGGTACCTTTGTGCATATCAATAAAGTGTCCCATATTTCCTTTGCATTCTCAAGACGACTGATTTTGTTGAATTCTTCGCGGCATAATCCGTTGAAGAGAATATCACAAGCTTGAGCATTGTATTGCAACATCTTCAACTCATCCGCGGTAGCTTCACGGTTTGGTTCTTTCCCATCAAAGAAGTCACCTTGCAAACCAACACACACAATAGCCCAAACGGCGAGGTTATGTCCAAGAATATGCATTTTCATTTTATGCTTCCAACTAGCAAAATTAGTACCATCAAAGTAAGGACCTCTATGGTGATAATTTCCCTCGCTAGACGCCATACTCTCCTAGGTTGTGAAACCAAGGCTATGACCACCAAAAGCTATGGAGATCAAAGGAAATGGAGACCAAAGCTCTGATACCACTTGTAGGATCGAAAGTATGTCTAGAGGGGGGTGATTAGACTACTTGACCAAATAAAAACTTAAGCCTTTTCCCAATTTTAGTTCTTGGCAGATTTTAGCTATTTTGGGAGGTCAAGTACTCATCACACCAATTCAAGCAAGCATTAGAAAGAGTATATTGGCAGCGGAAAGTAAAGCATGCAACTTGCAAGAATGTAAGGAGAAGGGTTTAGGAGATTTCAAACGTCATTGGAGACACGGATTTTTTTCCCGTGGTCTGATAGGTGGTGCTATCCTACATCCACGTTGATGGAGACTTCAACCCACGAAGGGTAACGGTTGCGCAAGTCCACGGAGGGCTCCACCCACAAAGGGTAACGGTTGCGCAAGTCCACAAAGGGCTCCACGCACGAATGGTCCACGAAAGAAGCAACCACCCACAAAGGGTCCACGAAGAAGCAACCTTGTCTATCCCACCATGGCCATCGCCCACACAGGACTTGCCTCACTAGCGGTAGATCTTCACGAAGTAGGCGATCTCCTTGCCCTTAGAAACTCCTTGGTTCAACTCCACAATCTTGTCGGAGGCTCCCAAGTGACACCTAGCCAATCTAGGAGACACCACTCTCCAAGAAGTAACAAATGGTGTGTAGGTAATGAACTCCTTGCTCTTGTGCTTCAAATGATAGTCTCCCCAACACTCAACTCTCTCTCATAGAATTTGGATTTTGTGGAAAGAAGATTTGAGTGGAAAGCAACTTGGGAAGGCTAGAGATCAAGATTCATATGGTAGGAATGGAATATCTTGGTCTCAACACATGAGTAGGTGGTTCTCTCTCAGAACATATGAGTAGGAATTGTGTATGTGTTTGGATGGCTCTCTCCACGAATGAAGAGGAGGTGGAGGGGTATATATAGCCTCCACACAAAATCCAACCGTTACACACAGTTTTCCAATCTCGGTGGGACCGAATCAACAAACTCGGTCGGACCGAAAATGTAAACCTAGTGACCGTTGGAGATTTTCGGTGGGACTGACATGCAACTCGGTAGGACCGATATGGTTAGGGTTTGGGCATAACGTAATCTCGGTGAGACCGATTACACAAACTCGGTGAGACCGAATTTGGTAATTAGCTAACCAGAGAGTTGGTCAGGCAAACTCGGTGGGACCGATTTGCTCTTTCAGTGAGACCGGAAAGTTACAAAAAGGAAACACTGAATTTACATTGCAATCTCGGTGGGACCGATTCGCTCTTTCGGTGAGACCGAAAATTTACGAAAGGGAAACAGAGAGTTTGCAATCCCATCTCGGTGAGACCGAGATCCCTATCGGTAGAACCGAATTGCTAGGGTTTGGTAGTGGCTTATGACAAATGAAACTCGGTGGCGCCGGATAGGAAGAATCGGCAGGACCGAGTTTGGCTTAGGGTTTAGGTCATATGTGGATATGGGAAAGTAGTTGAGGGTTTTGGAGCATATCACTAAGCTCATGAAGCAAGAGGCTCATTAAGCAACACCTCATCCCTCCTTGATAGTATTGGCTTTTTTCCTAAGGACTCAATGTGATCTTGGATCACTAAAACATAAAATGAAGAGTCTTGAGCTTTTGAGCTTGAACCAATCCTTTGTCCTTAGCATTTTGAGGGTTCCACTTTCACATCCATGCCATGCCAATCATTGAGCTTTCCTGAAATAATCATCTTGGAATAGCATTAGCTCAATGAGCTATATGTTGTTATGAATTACCAAAACCACCTAGGGATAGTTGCACTTTCACCCGTCAACAATTCAAGGTACACAAGTCTTAAAACCATTATATTGAAAGGTCCATTGCTCAGTTGGTAAAGCACAAAGCTCTTAACCTTGTGGACGTGGGTTCAAAGCCCATGGTGGAGTTACATCATATGATGTTATTTTCGATGAAGCATGATCATATTTATAAAGTCCCTGCTCATTATTGCATAATTACCCAGCCATTGGGGGCTACACTGGTTGAAGTTTTTTGAGCATCAGGCAATTACAAGTCCCAGGTTGCTGCAAGCATGACAACCCGGCACTTGGGGGCTACATAATATGGAGTATTCAGTTTTTACTAGTGACTGGGATGAACAACGTGGATTTCTTCAAAAGGGGCAACATTTATATTGAAGCAAGTCTTAAGCCATCACTTTGTTCTGCTCAAGACTTGGGGGGCTACAGGTAATATGGATATAAGGGAGAAAAATCTTCAAGTTCTCAGTTCTGAGCAAACCAGATTGACCCGGTGTCTGCAACAATTATGACCCGACATTGGTAACAATTATGACTCGGTGCCATCAATATTTACAAACTGACAATTTTGGTAATATTAAACCGGCAAGTTCTACATCTTCAAACCAGTTGAATATCAGATGAGTATTTCAAGACCAATATTTCTTAAGCCGGCGCTTTGGAAGCCGACTCAAGTGGATTATTCTTCACAATATTTCTCTGTGAGAAACCAATGTCAGCAAATTGAGTATGAAGCTGGCTTATTGACCTGGATTTTCTAGAAGAAGGAAATGACAAGGAATTAAGGATTATCAGGTGCCGGTTTACAAGAATTCTTAACCCGGAGCATAATCTGTCAAATTTGTTCTTGTGTTTGTTTTACATGATCAGTTTAACATGGATAAATCCAAACTAAACGGGGGGCTAATGTCGGGGATATACCCCGCGGTATGACCCGGCCGGAAATATAACCCGGTTGACACTTGGCGATTCACTGGCGACCCGCCCTGACCAGATGGTTTACAAGAAACCCGCCGGAACATTATGACTCACTGGTAACCCGGCGGGCGGGACAGACGGATGATAAGGCCCAAGGTCCAGAAGGCCGGTTTATGTTAATGGTGGGCCGGTTTAATAGGAAAGGCGTGAGGAATATTTCCCTTACAAGGAGTCAAGACCCGGGCTTGTATCCGGTTTGTATTAGAAGGTAGACTAGTCCTAATCCTAATAGGACTCCACATGTAACCCACCCCTCTAACTTATATAAGGAGGGGCAGGGCTCCCCAAGGAGGACAAGTTGACAAGTTGGATAAGTTAGGTTTAGACAGACAACTCAATAGCTCTCGACATAGAGCACCCTTGTAATCATGATCATGATCATCAATATCAATGAAGCAGGATGTAGGCTTTTACCTCCACCGTGAGGGGCCGAACCTGGGTAAAACCTCGCGTCTCTCGTCCCACTCAACCCCTCTCAAGCTACCACATAGATGCGTTGGTCTCGCGACTAAGTCCTGACACTAAGGACATCTGCCATGACAATTCCACGACAGGGACTCTGAACAATCTTCGGTCACCAAAACACATAACACATAATACAAATCATCATCGAACGTTAAGCGTGCAGACCCTACGAGGTCGAGAACTATGTAGACATGACCGAGACACATCTCCGGTCAATAACCAATAGCGGAACTTGGATGCTCATATTGGTTCCTACATATTCCACGAAGATCTTTATCGGTCAAACCGCAGTGACAACATACGTCATTCCCTTTGTCATCGGTATGTTACTTGCCCGATATTCGATCGTCGGTATCTTCATACCTAGTTCAATCTTGTTACCGACAAGTCTCTTTACTCATTCCGTAATGCATCATCCCGCAACTAACTCATTAGTTACGTTGCTTGCAAGGCTTATTGTGATGTGCATTACCGAGAGGGCCCAGAGATACCTCTCCGATACTCGGAGTGACAAATCCTAATCTCGATCTATGCAAACCCAACAAACACCTTTGGAGACACCTGTAGAGCATCTTTATAATCACCCAGTTACTATGTGACGTTTCATAGCACACAAGGTGTTCCTACAGTATTCGGGAGTTGCATAATCTCATACTCAAAGGAATATGTTTGGAGTAGACTTGCAACGCCACCACTGTTGGGGAACATAGCATGCAATTTCAAAAAATTTCCTACGATCACGCAAGATCTATCTAGGAGATGCATAGCAATGAGAGGGGGAGAGTGTGTCCACGTACCCTCATAGACCGAAAGCAGAAGCGTTAGGTTAACGCGGTTGATGTAGTCGAACGTCTTTGTGATCCAACCGATCAAGTACCGAACGTATGGCACTTCCGAGTTCAGCACATATTTAGCTCGATGACGTCCCTCGAACTCTTGATCTAGCAAAGTATCGAGGGAGAGTTTCGTCAGCACGATGGCATGGTGACAGTGATGGTGATGTGATTCGCGCAGGGCTTCGCCTAAGCACTATGACAATATGATTGGAGGAGTAAACTTTGGAGGGGCACCGCACATGGCTAAAAAACAACTGTTGTGCTTTGGGGTGCCACCTGCCCCCGTATATAAAGGAGGAGTGGGAGGAGGCCGACCAAGGAGCGCGCCATAGGGGGGGGGGAAACCCGACTAGGACTCCTAGTCCAAGTCGGTCCCTTCCTTTCTTTCGGAGGGGGAAAGGGGAAGGAGAGGAGAGGGGAAGGAAAGGGGGGCCGCGCCCCCTTCTCCTTGTCCAATTCGGACAGCCCATGGGGGGGGCCTCCCCTTGTGGGCTTCCCTATCTCTCCCCTATGGCCCATGTAGGCCCATTACTTCCCCGGGGGGTTCCAGTAATCTCTCGGTACTCCAAAAAATACCCGAAGCACTCCGGAACCATTCCGGTGTCTGAATACTATCGTCCAATATATCAATGTTTACCTCTCGATCATTTCGAGACTCCTCGTCATGTCCGTGATCTCATCCGGGCCTCTGAACAATCTTCGGTCACGAAAACACATAACTCATAATACAAATCATCATCGAACGTTAAGCGTGTAGACCCTAAGGGTTCGAGAACTATGTAGACATGACCGAGACACATCTTCGGTCAATAACCAATAGCGCAACCTGGATGCTCATATTGGTTCCTACATATTCTAAGATCT
Organism: Triticum urartu; assembly: GCF_003073215.2. Lineage (NCBI taxonomy): Eukaryota > Viridiplantae > Streptophyta > Magnoliopsida > Poales > Poaceae > Triticum > Triticum urartu. The sequence continues at coordinate 281,989,147 of NC_053025.1, forward strand.
TTATCGTCCAAACCGCAATGACAACATACGCCATTCCCTTTATCATCGGTATGTTACTTGCCCCAGATTCGACCGTCGGTATCTTCATACCTAGTTCAATCTCGTTACCAACAAGTCTCTTTACTCATTCCGTAATGCATCATCCCGCAACTAACTCATCAGTTACATCACTTGCAAGGCTTATTGTGATGTGCATTACTGAGAGGGCCTAGAGATACCTCTTCGATACTCGGAGTGACAAATCCTAATCTCGACCTATGCCAACCCAACAAACACCTTCAAAGACACCTGTAGAGCAACTTTATAATCACTCAGTTACGTTTGATAGCACACAAGGTGTTCCTCCGGTATTGTAGCGACCAGACCTCAAACAGTCTGATCTCTGTGCTCCGGTGTCATCCCTGGATCAGTAATGCTGACACCACACAGTACTCGGAGGATTTATAGCAGAGTAGCAATCACACACTTATTACATCGAGTGTCTCAAAAGAGAACTTATTACAATAAATAGGGCTTAAGGCCATCTAATAACGATAACAACGGAAGGCTTGGAAGATAAGTGAGTCCATCAACTCCAACGGCATCACTGAGTATAGAACCACGACCTAAAACTCCTTAATCGTTGTCTGAAAAGTCTGCAACATTAACGTTGCAGCCAGAAAACGGGTCAGCACATGGAATATGCTGGCAAGGTAACACATAGAGAGTAATGGAATGAAACTGCTATACTATATGCATATTTGGCTGGTGGAAAGCTCTATGGTTACAGTTTTTTCGTAAAGCCAATTTTTCCCTACTTCAAAAGAATAAAATTTATTTAACTATCATGGTAGTTGTTAAACATTGAGAATGGTTGACAGCATTCTCAATCCCAATTAAGTATCATCATAACCCAACAAAAGTAATTTAGAGTAACATGTTGAGATTCACATGATAATCCAGGTACTAGATACTCAAGATGTCCATAACCGGGGACATGGCTAATCATGATTAGTTTGTTACACTCTGCAGAGGTTTGCGCACTTTTCCCCACAAGACTCGATCGCCTCCGTTTGGTTTTTCGCACTACAGGGTGTTTGAGAAGACGGATGACCGAGACATAGTCTTTCAGAAGCGCTAGCACCTTACGATCGGGTAGACCGTACCACCTATATCCCCTACATCTGCTAGTCTACCACTGTAAGAGTTCGCACAACTTAGTCAAGTATGCTAGAGCCCGTAATAGCTTGTGGCTGCACACGAAAGTTTCTAGTATGAATAGTCTTATGATCCCTTTGAGCCTGGGTGGCGGTCCAAAAGAAAACATGCAAGTCCTGGAATACCCAGGTGCCTCAATCCACATAGATGTGTGTTTAAGTTGCCACCTTAGATAAACCATTAATTAACAATCTCACATCTGTCATGGATATCACTCACCCAATCCACGTCTACTAGCATAGCATGGCATATAAGCAAACGTAGAAGTGACTCCCAAAGGTTTGATAATAACAGGTAATAGGTACTACCTCATCTACTTCCCATCCCACAATTTAATTAGATCCTAATCATGCAATGTGTGAGGATTGATCTAATGCAATAAAGCTGGGTGGTAGAAAAGGCATGATCAAAGTGTTACTTGCCTTGCTGATGATCCGAGAAACCTAGCGATTCGAAGTAACAAGCGGCGCACTCCGGGTATTCTATCGCAAACAAACAAACAAGCATACAATAAGCACTCATCTAATGCATAGGTAAAACTCAAATAAGAGATCTAACCAGAAGGTTCAACTTAAGAACTCCGGTTGGCAAAAAGAATCAAATCGAACGAAGCAACGAAAGTCAAATGGCGAAAGAAAACAACTTCGTTCTAGTAATCTGGATCTAGGGCAAATTTTACAGTAGCAAAATCTTGTTTAAGTTGGTTAAACGGATAGAGGGTTTCGAGACGAAACTCTAGGCGCTTGAATCGCCTGATTCTGATAAACGAGTGAAAAGTTAAACTAAAACGAAAATCGGATTAGGAATCGCGATCAGAAAATCACGGATTTAATCCAAGAAAAGAAAACTGACGAACAGTTAATCGAACGGATGTTCGTTAACAGAAACTAACCGGTGAACACATTCGCTAGAACAAACGGATCGGCGAACGTTCACTAAATAAGTAAACCAGAGAAATAAAAAAACCGATCTAGGGTTTCGAAAAAAAAACCGAGGCAGTTTCTAAAAAAAACCGAACGGCGGCGGCGGCGGCTATACCTCCGGCGAGGTATTCCGGCGGGCGGGGCGGGGCTTCCGGCAGCGGCGGCTATGCGGGCGGCGGGGCGGCTCGGCAGTGGCAGCAGCGCAGCGGTGGCAGCGGCGGCGGCGGCGGCAGCGCAGGCGGCGGGGCGGCTCGGCTGGCGGGCGGCGGGGTGGCTTGGTATTTAAGAGAAGGGGGGGTGCTGCCTTGGGGAGGGGGCAAGGCGGCGGGGCGGCGTGCCCGAGCCGGACTCAGCGGCGGCGGCGTGCTCGTCTCCTGGAAGGAGACGGCATGCGGCGGGGAGTGGGCCGTCGGCTGGGCCTTGGCCCAGTCGGCGCGCGACGCGTTTTTTTAAATAATCCGCTCGGAAGAAAAAGAAAAAGAAATACTAAACGGACTCCAAAAATTCCGAAATAAATTTTCACGGGCTTCTAAAATCAAGCCTCACAAGGTGAACATTTATTTGGGACCTAACTGCAATTTTGAAAAAAATGCATTTTTTTCCTAATTCAAATAAAACACCAAAAAAACTCTGAAATAAAATCTTATTTGATTTTACTATTAAATCCTCAATATTTCTTTATTTTGGGAAAGTCATTTTATTCCCTCTCTCATATTTCTATATTAGAAATAATTGATGATAAAATAAATAAAACCAAATGATCCTATTCTCAGAATTTGAGAGAACTCAAATATGAAAATATCGAAATCCCCAACTCTCTCCATGGGTCATTGAGTTGCGTAGAATTTCTAGGATCAACCAAAATGCAAAAAGAAAATATGATATGCAATGATGATCTAATGTATAACATTCCAAATTGAAAATTTGGGATGTTACAAACCTACCCCCCTTAAGATGAATCTCGCCCTCGAGATTCGGGTTGGCTAGAAAATAGGTGAGGGTGGTCCTTGAACAAATCTTCCTCTTGCTCCCAGGTGGCTTCGTCCTCTGAGTGGTGGATCCACTGGACTTTTCAAAACTTGATAACCTTGCTGCGAGTAACTCGGTTGGCAAACTCAAGGATCTTAACAGGCTTCTCCTCGTAGGTCAAATCGTTATCCAACTGAATAGTTTCCAAAGGCACTGTATCTCTTAACGGGATGTCAGCCATCTCTGCGTGACATTTCTTCAGCTGAGAAACGTGGAACACATCATGAACTTCTGACAATCCTTCGGGCAATTCCAACTTGTAGGCTACTTCCCCCATACGTTCCAATACTCGATATGGTCCTACAAATCGTGGTGCTAACTTCCCTTTAACTCCAAAACGCTTTGTTCCCCGAAGTGGAGATACTCAAAGATAAACTCTATCTCCGACTTCGTAAACTGTCTCCTTGCGTTTAGAATCTGCATAACTCTTCTGTGTGGACTGGGCTACCTTGAGCCTATCACGAATCAACTTCACCTTCTGTTCAGACTCTTTAATCAAGTCAGGACCAAACAACTGACGGTCTCCAACCTCGTCCCACGATAACGGTGTCCTGCACCTCCTTCCGTACAAGGCTTCGAAAGGGGCCATCTTTAAACTGGTTTGGTAACTGTTGTTGTAAGAGAACTCTGCATATGGCAAATTATCGTCCCAACTAGATCCATAATCTAGCGCACAAGCTCTCAGCATATCCTCCAAAATCTGATTAAGTCTCTCGGTTTGTCCATCTGTCTGTGGATGAAAAGCTGTACTGAATTCTAGCCTGGTTCCCAAAGTTTCATGCAACTGCTTCCAGAACTTTGAGGTAAATTGGGTTCCTCTATCTGATACGATACTCCTTGGAACTCCATGCAGACATACTATTCTGGTCATGTATATCTTTGCCAACTTAGCACTGGTGTAAGTGGTCTTTACTGGGATGAAATGAGCTACTTTCGTCAATCGATCAACTACAACCCAGATTGAGTCATAGCTTGAACGAGTCCTGGATAATCCCGTGATAAAATCCATGCCTAGCTTATCCCACTTCCATTTGGGTATCGGCAATGGTTGTAACAATCCTGCTGGCTTCTGATGCTCTACCTTTACTCTCTGGCATACATCACAAACGGCTACATACTCCGCTATATCCTTCTTCATTCCGGTCCACCAGAAAATATCCTTCAAATCTAGATTCATCTTGGTATTTCCTGGATGAATTGAATATGGTGAATCATGTGCCTCTTGCAAAATCAACTTCCCGATCTCCGGGTCATTGGGCACGTAAACACGGTCTTCAAACCATAGGGTGTCGTGCTCATCCTCACGAAATCCTTTAGCTTTTCCTTTGTTCAGTTTCTCTTTTATAGCGGCAATCTCTTTGTCAGCTCTCCGAGCTTCTCTAATTCTATCCATCAAAGTTGACTGAATCTCCAATGTTGCTACATAGCTTCTCGGAACTATTTCCAAACATAGTTCACGAAGATTTTCTGCTAACTCCTTGGGTATTTCTCCCGTCATTAATGTATTGACATGGCTCTTGCGGCTTAATCCGTCAGCTACTACATTAGCCTTTCCGGGGTGATAATGCAATTTCATATCATAATCCTTGATAAGCTCCAGCCATCTCCTTTGTCTGAGATTCAACTCCTTCTGGGTGAAAATGTACTTCAAACTCTTATGATCCATGTACACCTCACAATGATTACCAATGAGAAAATGTCTCCATGTTTTCAACGCATGCACTACGGCTGCTAACTCCAAATCATGCGTGGCATAATTCAACTCATGAGGCTTCAGTTGTCTTGAGGCATATGAAACAACTCTCCCTTCCTGCATAAGCACTGCTCCAAGTCCTCGACGTGAAGCGTCGCAGTACACCTCAATATCTTTGGTCTGGTCTGGCAAAATCAACACTGGTGAGGTGACCAAACGTTTCTTCAACTCCTGGAAACTAGCCTCACACTCCCTTGTCCATATGAACTTTGTATCCTTCTTCAATAACTCAGTCATAGGCTTCGTAATCCTTGAGAAATTCTCAATAAATCTCCGGTAGTATCCTGCGAGTCCAAGAAAACTCCGGATCTCTCCAACTGTTGTTGGGGCTTCCCACTTGGTCACGGTTTCAACTTTAGCGGGATCTATTGCTATACCTTCTCCTGATATAACGTGTTCGAGGAATCCTACTTCCTTCAACCAAAACTCACATTTGCTGAACTTGGCATATAATTGATGTTCTCTAAGCTTTCCAAGTACCAAACGCAAATGCTCCTTATGCTCCTCTTCATTCTTCGAATAAACCAGGATATAATCAATGAACACTACGACGAACTTATCCAAAAACTCCATAAACACTTTGTTCATCATGTTCATAAAATATGCAGGTGCGTTAGTCAGACCAAATGACATAACGGTATACTCATACAGCCCATACCTGGTAGTAAAAGCTGTCTTCGGAATATCCTGTTCTCGAATCTTTAACTGGTGGTATCCTGATCGCAGATCGATCTTGGAAAATACCTTAGCTCCTTGCAATCGATCAAACAGATCGTTGATCATTGGTAGTGGGTACTTGTTCTTGATCGTTACTTCATTCAATCCTCGATAATCAACAACCATCCTTAACGATCCATCCTTCTTCTCCACTAGAAGTACTGGCGATCCCCAAGGTGAAGAACTTGGGCGAATATATCCCTTATCCAGTAACTCCTTAATCTGCTTCTTAATTTCCACCAAATCCTTTGCTGGCATCCTATAAGGTCTCTTTGATATTGGCCCAGTGCCGGGCAATAGCTCAATCAAAAACTCAATATCTCTATCCGGTGGCATGCCTGGCAACTCTTCTGGAAATACATCAGGGAATTCCCTTACCACTGGTACTTCCTCCTACACAACTCCTGTTAGGCAATTTACTTGAGTCCTCTTTGGCACATGCCGGGATACATACTTGATCCTTCTCCCTTCTGGTGTGGTAAGCAAAATTGACTTACTAGCACATTCAATACTCCCTTCATACTTTGATAACCAATCCATGCCTAATATCACATCCAATCCTTGAGATTCCAATACTATTAGGTCTGAGGGAAAACCATAGTTACCAATCCTTAATGGTAACCGATCACACCATAGACTAGCCACATACTCTGCTCCAGGCGAGGTTACTAACATGGGTGACCTAAGGGCTTGGGTTGGTAGGTTATACTTATCCACAAATCCCCTTGAAATGTATGAATGCGATGCTCCAGTATCAAAAAGAACGAGTGCAGTAAATGACTTAACCAAAAACTTACCTATTACTGCATCGGGCTGAGCTTCAACCTCCTCCATGCTAACGTGGTTCACCTGTCCCATGTTGAAAGGGTTCGGCTTCTTTCCAGAACTTCCATTGCCATTTTGGCCTTCAGGACATTCATTGGCATAATGTCTGGTCTTCGAACACTTATAGCAAGTGACTTGGCTTAGGTCCTTCTTGGCTGGGGTCGAGGGGTTGGCGCGATTCTGGCCGTTGCTTCCTCCATTGCCATTACCATTCTTAGTGCCATTGTGATTGTGCGAGCTACCTCCTCCATGGGTATGCTAAAAATGTCCTCCCGGTCTAGGGGTAAAACATGGCTTCCGCTGAGCTCCTGGATTGTGCTTTCCTTGTCCATACTTCCTCTTGCAATTCTCAATTTGCTGCTGCTTCCCTTCAATCATAAGAGCACGATCTACCAACTCCTGGTAGTTGTTGAAGGTGGCTACCATCAACTGCATGCTCAACTCATCATTCAGTCCTTCCAAAAACTTCTCTTGCTTCGCTGCATCCGTAGCGACGTCATCTGGGGCATAACGTGCTAACTTACTAAATTCCTCCACATACTGGCCAACTGTCCGTCCTCCTTGGCGCAAGTTACGAAACTCACGCTTCTTCATGTCCATAGCTCCTGCTGAAACATGGGCAGTACGGAAAGCCTGCTGAAACTGGTCCCATGTGACAGTGTCGATTGGGGAAGTGGCTGTGAAATTCTCCCACCATGATGCTGCGGGTCCTTCTAACTGATGTGCGGCAAACTTCACCTTCTCTACATCTATGCATCCTGCTGTGGTCAACTCCCTAGCTATCTTGCGGAGCTAATCATCTGCTACTACCGGCTCGGTGCTACTGGAAAACACCGGCAGATTCAGCCTAAGAAAACGGGCTACGTGGTCAATAGGTGGTGGTGGTGGTGGGTTGTTGTTGTTGTTCCCCTGATTCTGATTCTGAACTAGCAACTGCATCAATGTGTTCTGCTGCTGGATCAACAGGGTGAGCTCCGGTGGAAAAGCAAAACCGGGGTCACATCTCGTCGGCATCTGAGGGATTAGAAAAGATGAGATGTAAGAATAGAGGGGGTCTAAAGAGAAAACACCACCCATATGCACATGAGGCAAAAAGCAAACAATTCACTTCATTCAATCAAACAAGGGCATACAATCGATCTATCGGAAAAGTGCTCGAATTACTTTATTTACATGGTGGACTACTTCTACTAATGAGGTGGTCTACTAGAAATATTCTACGGTTGTTGACTCCATGATATCTGCTCCAGCTTCATCAACATAGTCATCATTGCTACTATCTGCTTCTGAGTCGGGGCCGTCGATGATGATGTAGTCTTCCGGGCTAATTTCCTGGGGTTCTTCGTCTTCATCTACTGGTGTAGGGCCTCCCATAAATATTCCAATCTTCTTTGTTAGGTCGGCATTCTTATCCACCAATACTTCAATTTCCTCTTCATAATCTTCACGTGTAGCCTTGAGTTCTTCTTCTAGTTCCTTGATTCTGGTCTTAGCCTTCTTCAGATCTATCATGTTGGCGCACATCTGGTTCTCCTGTCGCCGAATGTGCTGGTTTAGCTCCTGGATAAAAGCTGCGATTGATCTATCCTTCCTGGTGCTGATCATCTCCCAGTGTTCATCTCGGCGCCCACAAATCTGGTAGATAGTATCCTTGAGATCCTTGCGGTAGACTTCTCCAATGCGTCCCATGGCAATGTGAGCTGCCATGCTCTTTCCTAGACTCCAAGTTGGTGCATCAAAAGAAAACTCTATGGGCTCAGTGACTGGCATGAACGTCCTTCCTGGAACTTGAACTTGAATCATCCAGTGCTCTTCTTCAGGTAAGGTGGCGTTGTAGGATCCCGTGAAGCTTGGTACTCCTATGTTCAGGTATCTAGTGACTTCCTTCAAGTGGCGTCCAAAGGGTGTATCCTCATCCGGTTGTGTGAACTTGTTCCTTGCATCCGCCATCCTAAAGAATAGAAAAGACGAGAGGCCAGAAGAGAAGAGAGTGAGTAGTGATCTAGGTCTTTAGCTTAGTGGTCGTGTCCTACAGTCAGCGTGTGCTCTGATACCATCTCTGTAGCGACCAGACCTCAAACAGTCTGATCTCTGTGCTCCGGTGTCATCCCTGGATCAGTAATGCTGACACCACACAGTACTCGGAGGATTTATAGCAGAGTAGCAATCACACACTTATTACATCGAGTGTCTCAAAAGAGAACTTATTACAATAAATAGGGCTTAAGGCCATCTAATAACGATAACAGCGGAAGGCTTGGAAGATAAGTGAGTCCATCAACTCCAACGGCATCACTGAGTATAGAACCACGACCTAAAACTCCTTAATCGTCGTCTGAAAAGTCTGCAACATTAACGTTGCAGCCCGAAAACGGGCCAGCACATGGAATATGCTGGCAAGGTAACACATAGAGAGTAATGGAATGAAACCGCTATACTATATGCATATTTGGCTGGTGGAAAGCTCTATGGTTACAGTTTTTGCGTAAAGCCAATTTTTCCCTACTTCAAAAGAATAAAATTTATTTAACTATCATGGTAGTTGTTAAACATTGAGAATGGTTGACAGCATTCTCAATCCCAATTAAGTATCATCATAACCCAACAAAATTAATTTAGAGTAACATGTTGAGATTCACATGATAATCCAGGTACTAGATACTCAAGATGTCCATAACCAGGGACACGGTTAATCATGATTAGTTTGTTACACTCTGCAGAGGTTTGCGCACTTTTCCCCACAAGACTCGTTCGCCTCCGTTTGGTTTCTCGCACTACAGGGTGTTTGAGAAGACGGATGACCGAGACATAGTCTTTCAGAAGCGCTAGCACCTTACGATCGGGTAGACCGTACCACCTATATCCCCTACATCTGCTAGTCTACCACTGTAAGAGTTCTCACAACTTAGTCAAGTATGCTAGAGCCCGTAATAGCTTGGGGCTGCACACGGAAGTTTCTAGTATGAATAGTCTTATGATCCCTTTGAGCCTGGGTGGCGGTCCAAAAGAAAACATGCAAGTCCTGGAATACCCAGGTGCCTCAATCCACATAGATGTGTGTTTAAGTTGCCACCTTAGATAAACCATTAATTAACAATCTCACATCTGTCATGGATATCACTCACCCAATCCACGTCTAGTAGCATAGCATGGCATATAAGCAAACGTAGAAGTGACTCCGAAAGGTTTGATAATAACAGGTAATAGGTACTACCTCATCTACTTCCCATCCCACAATTTAATTAGATCCTAATCATGCAATGTGTGAGGATTGATCTAATGCAATAAAGCTGGGTGGTAGAAAAGGTATGATCAAAGTGTTATTTGCCTTGCTGATGATCCGGGAAACCTAGCGATTCGAAGTAACAAGCGGCGCACTCCGGGTATTCTATCGCAAACAAACAAACAAGCATACAATAAGCACTCATCTAATGCATAGGTAAAACTCAAATAAGAGATCTAACCAGAAGGTTCAACTTAAGAACTCCCGTTGGCAAAAAGAATCAAATCAAACGAAGCAACGAAAGTCAAACGGCGAAAGAAAACAACTTCGTTCTAGTAATCTGGATCTAGGGCAAATTTTACAGTAGCAAAATCTTGTTTAAGTTGGTTAAACGGATAGAGGGTTTGGAGACGAAACTCTAGGCACTTGAATCGCCTGATTCCAATAAACGAGCGAAAAGTTAAACTAAAACGAAAATCAGATTAGGAATCGCGATCAGAAAATCGCGGATTTAATCCGAGAAAAGAAAACTGATGAACAGTTAATCGAACGGACGTTCGTTAACAGAAACTAACTGGTGAACACGTTCGCTAGAACGAACGGATCGGCGAACGTTCACTAAATAAGTAAACCAGAGAAATAAAAAAACCGATCTAGGGTTTCGAAAAAAACCGAGGCGGTTTCTAAAAAAACCCAACGGCGGCGGCGGCTATACCTCCGGCGGGCGGGGCGGGGCTTCCGGCGGCGGCGGCGGCTATGCGGGCGGCGGGGCAGCTCGGCAGCGGCAGCGGCGGCGGCAGCGCAGGCGGCGGGGCGGCTCGGCGGGCGGGCAGCGGGGTGAGGTGAGGGCGGTGGGGTGGCTTGGTATTTAAGAGAAGGGGGGGTGCTGCCTTGGGGAGGGGGCAAGTTGGCGGGGCGGCATGCCCGAGCCGGACTCGGCGGCGGCGGCGTGCTCGTCTCCTGGAAGGAGACGGCAGGCGGCGGGGAGTGGGCCGTCGGCTGGGCTTGGCCCAGTCGGCGCGCGGCGCGTTTTTTTAAATAATCCGCTTGGAAGAAAAAGAAATACTAAACAGACTCCAAAAATTCCGAAATAAATTTTCACGGGCTTCTAAAATCAAGCCTCACAAGGTGAACATTTATTTGGGACCTAAATGCAATTTTGAAAAAAAACGCATTTTTTCCTAATTCAAATAAAACACCAAAAAAACTCCGAAATAAAATCTTATTTGATTTTATTATTAAATCCTCAATATTTCTTTATTTTGGGAAAGTCATTTTATTCCCTCTATCATATTTCTATATTAGAAATAATTGATGATAAAATAAATAAAACCAAATGATCCTATTCTCAAAATTTGAGAGAACTCAAATATGAAAATATCGAAATCCCCAACCCTCTCCATGGGTCATTGAGTTGCGTATAATTTCTAGGACCAACCAAAATGCAAAAATAAAATATGATATGCAATGATGATCTAATGTATAACATTCCAAATTGAAAATTTGGGATGTTACAGGTATTCGGGAGTTGCATAATCTTATAGTCAAAGGAATATGTATAAGTCATGAAGAAAGCAATAGCAATAAAACTTACCGATCATTATGCTAAGCTAATGGATGGGTCTTGTCCATCACATCATTCTCTTAATGATGTGATCCTGTTCATCAACTGACAACACATGTCTATGGTCAGGAAACTTAACCATCTTTGATTAACGAGCTAGTCAAGTAGAGGCATACTAAGGACACTCTATTTTGTCTATGTATTCACACATGTATCGAGTTTCCGGTTAATACAATTCTAGAATGAATAATAAACATTTATCATGATATAAGGAAATATAAATAACAACTTTATTATTGCCTCTAGGGCATATTTCCTTCAACCATATGCTATTAATCCTGATATGTCGCAAGTTAATGATGATGCTAGTTCCTTGCTTACTGATAATGTTCCACTAGGTGATTTTCTTGATGAACAACTTGCTAGAGCTAAAGATATTGAGAATGCTGAAACCGATGAAACTCTTGAAATTGAGAATTATGAAACACCTATTCGACCTAGCTCTCCTAGAACTGAAATGCCTAAGATACCCGAAGGTTATGTTATGGATGAGGAGATAGCTAGGGACTTTCTTGCTTGCAATGATATAGATGATCTTAAGAAATTATTATGCAAACTGAAAGAAAAATCTTTGAATGCTAGGATGAAATGTGATCCTAAGTTTGCTACTTCACCTATCTTTGTTACTGATAAGGATTATGAATTCTTTGTCGACCCAGAGTTAGTTACTTTGGTTGAATATGATCCTTTCCATGGTTATGAAAATGAAACTGTTGTTGCACATCTTACAAAATTAAATGATATAGCTACCCTTTTTGCTCATGATGAGGAAATTTGCTATTACTATATCCTCAAGTTATTTCCGTCCTTATTAAAGGGTGATGCTAAGATATGGTACAATACTCTTGCTCCTGATTGTGTGCGTAGTCCCTTGGATATGATTTATTACTTCCCTGAAAAATATTTTCCTGCTCATAAGAAACAAGCTGCCTTGCAGGAAATAGTTAACTTTGTGGAAATTGAAGAAGAGAGTCACCGACAAGATTGGGGGAGGCTTCTCCAATTGCTTAATGCTTTGCCTGATCATCCTCTAAAGAAAAATGAAATACTTGATATCTTTTATAATGGATTAGCTGATGCTTCTAGGGATTTTAGAGATAGTTGTGCTGGTTGTGTTTTCAGGGAACGAACTATTGAACAAGCTGAGGAATTATTGAATAAAATATTGAAAAATCATGATGATTGGACTCTTACTGAACCACTACCTAAACCCACTCCGAAGAAGAGGGGTATCTTATTTCTTAGTCCTGAAGATATGCAAGAGGCAAAGAAATGTATGAAGGAAAAGGGTATTAAAGCCGAAGATGTTAAAAATTTACCTCCCATTGAAGAAATACATGAACTTGACACACCACCACCACCGGTGGTAGAGGTAAATTCTTTTATAAAGTTTGATGAGAGTGACATCCCTTACAAGAAACATCCTAGTCAGTGCCAATATGAATTTGGTAGGTACATCATCAAACACGATCACTTCAATGCAAATGTTATGAAACAATTGAAATACAACTCTGATAGGATTGCTCCTTTGAGTGACTTGTTATTTAGAATCACTAATGATGTTAGAGGTGTAGGAAAACATGCCTCTATGGTTCAAACTCAGTTAGAACAAGTTGCTAAATCTCAAAGAGAATTGCTTAATGAAATGAATAATAATATGAATGATTTTGCTGTTAGATTAGCAACTGGAGGAGGTAAAATGACTCAGGAACCACATTATCCTGAGGGATACATTAAAAGAATTGAACAAGACTCTCAAAGAATTAACATAGATGCACCTAGTCCTTCTAAAAAGAAGAAGAAAAATAAATTGATAGGACTTTGCATACCTCTAGTGAACCTGAAAAAGAAAAACCTCCTGAAGATAATGATGTCCCTATCTCTGATGCTGAAACTTAATATGGCAATGAAAATTCACTTAGTGGTAATGAAACTGATAATGATGATGTTCATAAAGACAACCAACCAGACAATGATAAAGAACCAGATAACGATGTTGAGATAGAACCTACTATTGATCTTGATAACCCAAAACCTAAAAATAAAATATATGATAAAAGAGACTTTGTTGCGAGAAAACATGGTAAAGAAAGAGAGCCATGGGTTAGAAAACCCATGACTTTTCCACATAAACCAACTAAGAAAAAAGATGATGAAGAATTTGAACGCTTTTCTAAAATGCTTAGGCCAGTCTTTTTGCGCACCCGCTTGACTAATATTTTAAAGATGGCCCATTATGCAAAATATATGACAGACATCATCACTAATAAAAGAAAAATACCTGAAGCTGAAATCTCCACTATACTTGCTAATTCTTATTTTAAGGATGGAGTACCTATAAAACTTGGAGATCCAGGAATACCAACTATACCTTGCTCCATCAAAAGAAATTTTGTCAAAACTACTTTATGTGATTTAGGAGCTGGTGTTAGTGTTATGCCCTTCTCTTTATATAAAAGACTTGATTTGAATAAACTCACACCTACTTAAATATATTTGGAAATGGTTGATAAATCAACTGCCGTACCTATCGGTATTTGTGAGGATGTGCCCAATTGTCATTGCAAATGTTACTATCTTAACAGACTTTGTTATACTTGAGATGCCCGAGGACGACAACATGTCGATTATCCTTGGTAGACCCTTTTTGAATACTGTAGGGGCTGTCATTGATTGTAATAAAAACAAGGTCACTTTTCATATCAATGGTAATGAGCATACATTGCACTTTCCAAAGAAACAATTTCAAGTGAATGGTATTAATGTTATTGAAAAGTCTCCGACAATCACTATTGGAAGTTTTCAACTCCCTTTACCTACTGCCAAAAAGAAATATGATATACTTATTGTTGGGGATATGCATATCCCCGTTGAGGTAACTTAGTGTTTTACGAAAGTTCTTCGGTTTCATGCTAATTGAAAGTGGTTGTTAATAAGACTTGATCAACCTTATTAATGGATCATTTTTGAGAGGTATGAAGTTGATGAACTTAGTAGGCACAACCTTCTGCTCCCACCTTTTGTTTTCCATTTTTCTTAGTTAAATAAAATAAAATGCCATGTTTATCCCATTTTCCAGATTTTCCGTGCAATAAAAAATGACCAAAAAATAATAGTGCCCAGAATGTTATAAAAATTTAATATGATTTTTTCTGAATATTTCCGAATTTCTGGTACAAATAACATCAAGGGGGGGGGGGTGCACTTGATGACCATAAGACACTAGGGCGTGCCGGCAACCCCAGGCGCGCCCTGGTGGGTTGTGGTACCCACGTGGGCCCACTCACTTATCTCTTAAGCCCATGTAATCCGCTACCACCAGAAAAAAAATCACCATAGCTCTCTCTCTGTCTCTCTCTCTCTCTCTTGTGTTCTTGATCTCAAACTCGCGGATTTCGATCTCTTCGCTCGAAGCTCCGTTTTCGAAACTGTTTTTGGGGATTGCTACTTGGTATATGACTCCTCCATTGCTCAATTTCTGCTTTAGTGGGTTATACTTGAAATATTTAGCTACTCTTGGTGTTGCTGTACATCATCTTGCATGTTGAATTCTTAGATTTCTAAGTAGATTGAATGCTTAATATAGCCTCTATGCATCCTTACAAGTAGTTGCTATCAATCTTGTGAAGTTTTGTTGACAAAATTTTGTGCCCCAAAATTTTTCAGAAAATTGTTTGCAAATAAAAATGCAATTCTTTAGGAGTTCTTCGAGGAGGAGGTATTCGGAGGCATCATTGAGTAGTGGCTCGATACGAAGGTCCTATGTTGAACCAAGTGCAAGCTCAAGACAGGATTTCGCTACCAAATCATGCCTATGGCCGTGCAACGATTTCATGGTGAGTGCAGGTATTAAGGAAGAATTTGAGCAGTATGTTCACATTGCCGAGCTCGGCCCCTACATCCAAGATAAGTACAACCGACATCTCAACCTCACGGAAACGTTCATTGAGAATTTAAATATCATCCTCGTGAGTCTAGAGTTTCATTCAATCTTTATGATCATCCATTTACCATGCCTCTAGATGTTTTCTGTGTTGCCTGTAAAATTCCATATTGGGGTTCGCTGGACAAACCACCAAGATCAGAGTATGAGTCATTTTTAACTAGTCTTTGTTACGAGAGGATAGAGGAGTGACACAAGGTAGAATAAAAAGTATCCATTTTCCATTGATTCACTACTTTGCACTCTTTAATGGAAAATGCTTCGTGGGCAAGCAAGATTGTAGCACGCTATGTGCTCCTGACTTGAGCCTCATACACACAACTTTGACCGGAATTAAAAGTTATAATCTTGGAGCAATAGTTGCATGTAGGTTGCCACGTAATGTTGACAGTGGTCATTTTTATGGTGGGATTTATGCTTCTCGTTTAGCTTGAGAGGTTGGTGTGACACCTCTTCCTAATGATCCCATCCTACCTACTCAGTACTTAGACTTTGAGGCCATGAAGCGCCATAAGTTCCTTACGGGCACAATCACTAACTATACTTATAACTTGAGATTCAATAAAGAACCCGTTGTGCCTGTTGTTTTGCCTGTGCCCGCTCTCTTTGATTTTCACAGCAAAAGAATATATTATGTTCTTGAGAGCAAGGCCCGCTTGTACAATGCGGAGGTCGAGGCTGCTCGATGGGCTGAGGAGGCTGCACCAAGAGCCTCCATGGGCTATCATTCAGATTATTATCCAGGCCGTGGATGGTGATTACCAAGCTAGACCAAAATCCTAAGCTTGGGGAAGTACGTATTTCCACCGACATTATATTCATGCTCAAACATTTCATTCCAGTTGCCGGTGTTCACACTTTTTCATTGTATTATCCATGCTAGATTCATTTTCTCGGTTTCTTCTTGTGTGTTTGAAAAACTTTGAGAAAATCCAAAAATATTTCTTGCTTCTTTTTGGTTTTTATTTCTAGTTTAATTAGTGGTAGTATTAAAAGAAAACCCAAAAAGATTTCTCGATTCTTCTTTGCTTGTTGGGAGCTTTACCGTGTAAATAGTTTTTCTCGTTTTATTTTTCCTTCTTTAATTTGCCTCTTTCAAGAAAAACTAAAAACTATAGAAATATTTCAGTGTGTTAATCTGAATTTCTTTTCCTTTTCTTTTTTTGAGTCGTACCAAGGGGAAGACCACAATGAAAATGTTGGGTGGCTCTTATATGCATTACTATTGATTTAACAAAGAGCCCATATTGCCTTGTCTTCTCATTTTGAATAAAATGTTTGCAGATTCCAGCTTAGTCCATGGCACTCTTGCGCTATTATTATTTCCATATCATTCGGTCGTGCAAGTGATAGGCAATAATGACGATATTTGATGAAGTGAGTGTGGCAGAGAGAAGTGGGTATGAACTCAACTTGTTTTATTTTTGTAAATATGTTTAACCTAGTACCCATGATTCAGCATATTATGATCAAACATGTTTGCAATGACAATTAAAGATTATAGTTGCTCATGCCATGCTTAAGTATCTAGGGGTGGATAATGATTTATCTTGGATGTCAACACACATTAAAATGATTGTGATGTAGTATGATGATATGATATCCTCCTCTGAATGTTTCAAGTGGCTTGAATTGGCACATGTTCATGCATGTAGTTGAATCAAAACCAACATAGCCTCTATGATATTTATGTTCATGGTGTTCATATCCTACTCATGCTAGTTTTCAATGTTGATTATGCATAACACATGTTCCTGACCGTTTTCGCTCTCTAGCTGGCTGCTTCTCAACCTATTTGCCAGCCTTCACCTATGCTAAGAGGAAATACTTCTTGTGCATCAAAATCCTTAAACCAAAGTTATTCTAGATGAGTCCACTATATCTACCTATATGCGGTATTACCCTGCCGTCCTAAGTAAATTTGCATGTGCCAACTCTAAAATTTCAAATGAACATCTGCTTTGTGTGCCTGGACCGCTCATGGAGCGATAGGGGGCGGTCAGTATCTTCCATGCTAAGCGGGTTATTCTCATGATGAGTGTTTTTTCACTCATCCTTGCCCAAGAGGGGCGGTAATAGGGATGCCCAGTCCCGAAATCAAAAATTGTAAATAATTAAACAAAATTCCCCCAGGATTGTTGGTGGTATGGATGGTACCCGTGGATTCGGCTAGCCGTGGAGTGTGTTTGTTGGTGGAGGGGGAGTAAACCTTTACTTTTATCGCTTGGGAACCGCCTCTAATGTGTTTAGCATGGAAGATATTGATAACTCTTGGTCGTAACATTGACAAGAAGGGTGTACCTCCCAAAATTATATTTATCTCTGTTTTAAGCTTTGAGCTCTGGCACCTCTTCAAATACGTGCTTCCCTCTGTGTAGCGACTATCTATTTAATTTTATGTTGAGTCATCACCTTCTCAAACAAGCGCCAGATCTGAGAGCACTATTGTCATCCTCATGCCTTGTGTATAGTTAATGTTGGATGCATCATGACTGGATCTTTTCTACCATGAATTACAATGTTTAGTCGCTGCTTGAACTTTGGAGGTGCCCTCCATTTATGTTTTGCAGTCTCAGAAAGGACTAGCGAGATACCACTATTGTCATATTATATCATGATTGTTTTGACAAAGTATTGACATTTGATATATCTTATTATTGCTCTCTAGTTGATTATGCTATTGATATGAGTTAATATAATTTCTAAGAGTTGTTGTTGACATGGTTAGTCATGATCTTTACTGAAAACCTGGGTGCTACTTAAGCTTATTTATGCAAACAAGAACAAAAGAGTCTGTAGAAGTTTTTATTTGTCACTTTTAGTTTGTCAACTGAATTTCTTGAGGACAAGCAAAGGTTTAAGCTTGGGGGATTTGATATGTCTCCATCGTATCTACTTTTCCTAACGCTTTTGCTCTTGTTTTGGACTCTAATTTGCATGATTTGAATGAAACTAACCCGGACTGACGCTGTTTTCAGCAGAACTACCATGGTGTTGTTTTGTGCAGAAATAAAAGTTCTTGGATTGGAATAATACTTTTTTGAGATTTATTTTAGAATAAATAAAAAAACTGGGACCAAGAACCACCGTAGGGGGTGCCCTGGTTTGGCATGATACACCATAGTGCGCCACCCCCTCCAAGCGCGCCCAGGTGGGTTGTGGTCACCTCGTGGCCCCCTGTCCCTAATTCCAACTCCATAAATACCTATTTTCGGAAAAAATAAGAGAGGAAGTTTCATCCCGTGTCATGATACGGAGCCATTGCCACCTCATGTTCTTCATCAGGAGGCAAGATCTAGAGACCGTTTGGGGCTCCGGAGAGTGGAATCTTTGGTCCTCATCATCACCAACCCTCCTTCGTCACCAATTCCATGATGCTCCCCACTGGGAGTGAGTAATTCCTTCGTAGGATAGGTGGTCGGTGAGGAGTTGGATGAGATTCATCATGTAATCGAGTTAGTTTTGTTAGGGCTTGATCCCTAGATCCACTATGTTCTGAGATTGATGTTGCTATGACTTTGCTATGCTTAATGCTTGTCACTAGGGCCCGAGTCCCATGATTTCGGATCTGAACCATTTGTGTTTTCACCATTATATCTATGTTCCAGATCCGATCTTGCAAGTTATATTCACCTATTACGTGTTATGATCCGTAAACCCCAATGTGACAGTAACTGGGATACTTTCCGGTGATGACCGTAGTTTGAGGAGTTCATGTATTCACTATGTCTTAATGCTTTGTTCGGTTCTCTATTAAAAGGAGGCCTTAATATCCCTTAGTTTCCTCATGGGCCCCGCTGCCATGGGAGGGTAGGACAAAAGATATCATACAAGTTCTTTTGCATAAGCACGTATGACTATTTACGAAATACATGCCTACATTATATTTATGAACTGGAGCTAGTTCCGTATCACCCTAGGTTATGGCTGCTATATGATGAATACCATCTAGCGAATTCACGATCCAATGCCAACGAGTTTTCCACATATTGTTCTTGCTAAGTTACTATTGCTATTGCTGCTATTATAGCTGCTACAAAACTGTTACTGCTGTTACCGTTACCATTGCTAATGTTACCACTTCTATCAAAACTGTAATATTAATGTGCTACTGATCACTTTGCTGTAGATATTTAATCTCCAGGTGTGGTTGAATTGACAACTCAACTGCTAATACTTACAAATATTCTTTGGCTCCCCTTGTGTCGAATCTATAATTTGGGTTGAATACTCTACTCTCGAAAATTGTTGCAATCCCCTATACTTGTGGGTCACCGGTGGTCCCCTTTTGCCACCTGAGCGCCGAGTTCTGCACCAGAGTAACCATGGACCGCAGGATCGTTACGTGGAGGATTTCTCGACACGTCACCAGTAGTTGGCAGACTACACCTACCTCCATAGTTCCTTCTAGGACTGATGCTGTCCTACTTATTAGTATCGAATGCATTCGTCGCGAGCCTGCGTGCCGCCTACGATGTCATTAGTCAATGTACTGAACTCTATGTATGGCCCCTTTTGTAAAATATGACTACTATGTTGTGCCCATCGTACCTCGATCATTGTGCATGTTACATCATGAATAATCCCTAGTCTTTTGCAAATTCTCAAATGCTCAACTACCCTGTTATATGTTAGCAGGATGGTTAGACCCGTTGGCTGTGGTAGTGGTGGAAACGCCCCACCACCGCCGGAGTACGTGGCTGGGATGATCTAATAGTTTGAGCTAAATCCCCAGTTCATGGAGAATATGATGGCTTAGTTTCCTCGCCCCAACTTGAACCAACAGCCAGCCACTGTGACACTGAACGACTTTGCACATCTCGACCCAACCATCTACCGCAGCTCAACTCAGCCACTTGATGCCGATGGCCGGCTCCGTGACATCACTTTTGAGCTAGAGTCTGCTGGTGTAGCCCCTGCCAGCTATGTCACCTTCGCGGCATATTATCTGTAGGGTCCCGATGCTCAATGGTGGGACATCCATAGGCATTCACTAATTGCTGGAACAGTCATCACTTGGCCGGATTTCCAAGCTACTTTTCGTGCCCGCTTCATTCCTCAAGAATTAAGGACAAGAAGAAGCGCAAGTTCTGCAACCTCACCCAAGGCAACAAAACTGTGGATGCTTATCAATGGGAGTTCCTTGACTTGTCCCGCTATGCTGAAGAAGACCTTGCCACCAATGCACGTAAACAGGAAAAGTTCCGTGACGGACTTCAAGCTGATATCAAAATAGCGCTCCTCGTGCATGACTTAGCTGATTTCGCCACCTTGGTGAACAAGGCCATTCAGGTCGAAACTTCTTTGCAGGAACACCTGGGATCCCTCAGACGCAACCGTGACGTGGGTTCATCTTCGGTCCCGTCATCGTAGAAGCGTAAGATATGGATCCCTCACAACATGTATCCACCAGCTGCCACTGTACCAAGGCAGTCCTAGGCTGCACCTCGCCTGCCTCCTCCACCACCCGGACAACCAAGAATTCAAGCTGCCCCCCGAGCTCCCGCTCCCCATACAAATGATGGTCTATGCTTCAAGCATGGTCAACCAGGTCACCTGCCAGGGAATGCCCTCAGAATTAGTACCAGCTTGCAGTTCCTCCAACTGGCCATGGTAACAATCAGCCCCGCAACAACAATGCAAGACCTTATGGTCATGGTCAGGCTAACCACATTGATCTGAATGAAGCTCAAGGCCAGTCTGCTACGGTGTTGGGTACTCTTCTTGTTAACTCAGTACCATTTTCTATTTTATTCGATCCAGGAGCATCGCATTCTTTCATATTTGAAGATTTTACATACATGCATGGAATTAAGTTCGAAGAGATGAAGAATACTCTAGTGGTACACACCCATGCGCGCCAATGTCGAACCACCATGGTTAGTTACAATGTCCCCGTTGAAATTAAAGGGATGGAATTTCATGTTTCCCCCATTGTTTTAAAGTCATCCAATATTGACCTCATTCTAGGAATGGACTGGTTGAAAACCCATACCACTACTACCATTTGCTCCACTAAAACCACCCATCTACTACATCCTTCAAATGAGATAGTAAGCTACCATGCTCATCTTGTTTGAAATGCCAAAGCATGGATTTAGTCCTTGAATGCATGAAACGCTTCTCCTTTTGTGAGAATTGAAAATGCTACATCGAAGTGTGAATTATCTGTCCGGTCTGCGTTCTCGATCAAGTTGAACGTCGCACCTGTCAGAGGGCTATCAAATTTCCAAAAAGTTCAGTGGTCAAATCCTTCTGAAGATGAAGCCACTTGGGAATGCGAGGATCGTCATCGTGATGAATACCCCGTTTTGTATCTGTCTACCTCCTAAATCTCGGGACGAGATTTCTTGTAGTGGAGGAGAATTGTAACAGCCGATAATTAAGCTATAGCAATCCCATGTTAATGGTGCCATGCCATCGTTTTCACTGTTGCTAAATCCCCCTTCGATTCCATCCGCTTTAAATTCAAAATTTAATTAAAGTCAAAATTTAATGTTTTTGAAATGTCAAAACTAAAATGCTCATAATGTTGCAAATATTCCATAACTAATTATGGTGGTGTACCAACATTTTTATAAAGTGTTTTAAAGCCCTAGATTAATCAAAATTGTGGCCTAAATAATAATTTAATTGCTTTTAAATTATAATAATAGTAAACTAGTATATTTAAACCTCAAACTAATTGTGGTAGTGGTATATTTAACAATACTAATTTAGAGACTAGGTTTATATTTTACAAAAGTAAAAGTAAAATAAAACAAATAATAAAAAACAAAAACAAAAACTAGTAAAAAAGAGAAAGCCCCCTACCCCTCGGGCCTCGGCCCACCCGAGCCAACCAGCCCACCTACCCCTTCCCCTGTCATCTTCCCCCTCCTCTCCACTGTGCGCCCGACCGAGTCCCTCGGTCGCCACTTGACCCCCTCGACGGCCTCACCGGGGGAGGAGAAGGCCGACGCCTCGGCTTCCCCCTGCCACCGCTCCTACTCGCCCAGCCACCCCTCTCGCGCTCTTTCTCCCTCTCCGCCTCTCCCCCTCCTCCAAATCCTCCACGTCCGACGAGCCCGTCGCCATGGACGAGCTTGCCCGCGCGTCCACCATTCTTGCCGCTGCCCGAGACCCTGCCCAGAAGAATCGCCGTACTCCGCGGCCCCGTCTGCACCACCGCGACGACGCCAAGGGCCTCCCACACGACACATGCTCCCTCTTCTTCATCGGGTCACCGTCATCGTCCACCATCATTGCCGTGCCTACTACTAACCTATCACCGGGCCCCCGTGCGCCCACACGGTGAGCTCTGCTCCGTCTCCCTCTCTCTGCCTAGCGCTCTTCCTCTAGCCGCCTTGCCACCATTGCCGCGAGCTCGCTGCCGCCGACATTGGCGCAACCGCAGCCACAACATCTGCTCGTCTCGTCCGAGCACCCCTGTTTGCTCGTAGCCTCCCATAGATGCCGCCTGTGCCCCTGGTTTGATTGCTCGCCTCGTGCCTTATCGTTTCCGTCCAGCGCCCGTGGCCGCTGCCGTCCGCCGTCGCCGCTCTGGCCAAGTCCGTTCACCTCCGGCCACCTCTTGCCCCTGCCTTTTGCACCGTTGGACATGACCCACTCACGCGAGTCAAACGCCGCCACCCGCTGGCCTGGCCGTGCCCCGTGGCCACGGGCCCGTCCATGCCCAAACTCCGACGATCGTTTCGCTGGACGCCGCCGTCGAATCCGCCCATCCCAGCCCCGGAAACAACCACGGGCGGATACACACGAGCCCCCTCTTTTGAACGCGCCACTCTGCGCGCCAAATGGTGGCCGAAAGCGCGATCCCGACCACTTCCAGCGAAGATCCGCCACATTTTTGGTCACCGGCGTGTCGCCGCCGGCGCGCCACCACCCGCGCTGACGTGGTCGACCCGGGGCCATCCCCTAGGTCACTGACCCGTGGGCCCTAGGGGCCCGGCCGCCCTGTTAACCTGGTCCACGATGCTGATTGGATCGGCCCATGCAACTGATAGATGGGGACCTCCCCCACTAATTAACAAAATTAGCTGAACTAATTTTAGTTAACCTACACAGTCATGGACTAGTGGACCCTACTTCTTAATTAGTTAGTTTAGTTAATTTTAATCCACTGGTTAACTCCTCTGTCTATGACAGGTGGGTCCCAGGCGTCAGTTTGACCAGTCAACTGACTGGTTGACTGCCGTCATCACCCTGACATCACGCTGACGCAATATTTCCTTTTTCTGAATTAATTTAAATAATAACATTTTAGAAAATGTTTAAAACTTAGAAAAATCATATAAAATAAATTGTAACTCGGTTGAAAATAATTTATATATGAAAGTTGCTCCAAAAAATATGACGAATCCGAATATGGCCTCCGTTCATTTGTCACATGCCCCTAGCTTAGCGAACATGGAACCGCCCCCCTCTTTTCATCTGTCCAAAAATGCCAAACTTTGGGAAAATATTCCCGGATGTTTTCGCCCTTCGCCGGTATCATGTAGCACTGCGTTAGAACAACCCTAGCACTGCATATCGTCATGCCATGCTTAGTGATGCATCTGTGTGCTTTGTATTTATCGTTTCTTCCCCCTCTTCTCTCCGGTAGATACCGGGACCGATGCTGCCCTGTGATTGACTATGTCACTGGCGATCCTTCTCCCTTTTCAGCAGAGCTTCTAGGCAAGCAAACCCCCCTTGATCATTTCAATATCGCCCATTCCATTACATTAGATTTTACTACGGTATTTCATTGCACCTATTCTGATGCATAGCCTGCTTCTGTAACCTGCTATTGTACCTTATCTGCTTATCCTGAACTGCTTAGTATAGGTTGGTTAGTGATCCATCAGTTACCCCTCACCTTGTCCAAGTTGCTCCGGCTTGATAACCGATGACTCGATCAATGTGATGGACGTCTAGGGCCTGACACATCACATCACACCCCCTTAGTTGTACGACTCTGCAGAGCTACTATCGAGTGCCGAGGGTGATACCTCATAACACACTCGTGATGATGTCTTTGTAGCGTAGCTAATCGGTCGTGGTCTGTTGAGGGTGATTCCTCCTTCAGCACCCCTGATGACGACTCTGTCATGCAACCCCTCAAGTGTGAACCTCGAGGGTGATTCCTCCTATGTTCACCTTGATGATTACATCAAGCTGAATCCGTCGAGGGTGATTCCTCAGGTTTTCCCCTTAATGTTTTGGACACGTGGTTACCTTGACCTTACTTCAGACCCTTGTTAAGGTCGGGCAGGCCCGAACAGCACCCGCGAGAGTTACGGTGGTAGCTAGCTGTTAGCGGTACCACCCAGGATGTGTTGGTAGCTCCAAAATTTTTCCGACAACCGTCACTTCATTTAAAAATGCACTAACAGGTTTGGGTATTTGTTTGAGTTGGACACTGGCCTATACGCACTATCCACCATGCGGGAACAGTTTTGGGCACTCGGTGTCGTACGTTTATTACAAAAGCTCTGTCAGTCGTCCAGTTCAACAGTATGGCACGGTCAGATCGTGCCAACCATCTAAGGTGGCGTTGGTATCCACCCTGCTCACAACGACCCAGAGTGGAATGGGCGATGGGCCCAAGACCCCGGAGTGTTTCGGATGTAGACCGGCAGGGACCTCCCTATGGAGTCTAGGTAGGACTACGACGTGTTGATCTTCCGAGGCCGGGCATGACCCATGCAAGTGTGTCCGGTTAGAGTAATCAAGCGTGTTGGGAAATGTGGCGCACCCCTGCAGGGAAGTTATCTATTTGAATAGCCGTGTCCACGGTAATAGATGCTCAGAGTTGTATCCTGATCTATTGCAACTAGAAATGGATACTTGAGATATGAGATGGATATGTTGGCTCCAAGATTGCTTTCTCGCAGGGTGTCGAGGAAGGATCTTTGGGCGTTAATAGTACAACATGCTTGTTAATTATAATATGCTATCCTGTACTCTTCTGAATGGTACAAGATGCTTGAAGATGCTAGTCTTCGATAGGCTAGGCCTTTCCCTATATTCTGGCATTTCTACAGTCCAGTCCACAAATACGACCCCATTCCTTTGATACCGATGCATACTTAGCATAGTTCTGATGTAAGTCTTGCGAGTACTTTGGATGAGTACTCACGGTTGCTTTGCTACCTCTTTCCCCATATATCCGGTTGCTGCAATCAGATGGTGGATCGCAGGAGCCAGATGCCACCCCCGTCAACTACTACTACTAACCCGATGGAGCCTACTACTACGTGGAGACCGCTGACGACACAGAGTAGTTAGGAGGTCCCAGGCAGGAGGCCTTGCCTCTTCGACCGTTGTTGCTTTTGTGTTTGCCTTCTTAAGGCAGTCTTGTTTAACCTTATGTCTATACTTAGATATTGTTGCTTCTGCTGACTCTTGTGTATTCGAGCTACTGTATTCGAGCCCTCAAGGCCCCTGGCTTGTATTATGAAGCTTGTATTATTTTAATTTGTATCTAGAGTTGTGTTATGATATCTTCTCGTGAGTCCCTAATGTTAATCGTACACATTTGTGTGTATGATTGAATCGCGGGCGTCATAATAGCCCACCAAACATCTAACCCTGACCCTTCGACCGGACGGAGGTCTCCGAAAACACCCCAAACCTCTCCATCTAGGTCCCCTGCTATAAATGGACAACCTCCCCCTTCCATTTTTGTCAAACCCTAGCCTCCTTCATTTTTCGCGCCGCCCCAACTGTTGGTGTCAAAACCGATGGATCTCGGGTAGGTGGTCCCGAACTGTGCGTCTAAGGTTGATGGTGACAAGAGACAGGGGACACGATGTTTACCCAGGTTCGGCCCCTCTCAATGGAGGTAATACCCTACTTCGTGCTAGATTTATCTTGATGAATATGAGTATTACAAGAGTTGATCTACCACGAGATCGTAATGGCTAAAACCCTAGAAGTCTAGCCTATGTGATTATGATTGTCTCTACGGGCTAAACCCTCCAGTTTATATAGACACCAGAGGGGACTAGGGTTATACAAAGTCAGTTACAGAGAAATGAATCTTCATATCCGAACACCAAACTTGCGATCCACACCAAGGAGAGTCCCATCCGGACACGGGTGAGAGTCTTCGGTCTTGTATCTTCATAGCCCATCAGTCCGGCCCATGTCCAACAGGCCGGACGCCCGAGGACCCCTTAGTCCAGGACTCCCTCAGTAGCCCCTGAACCAGGCTTCAATGGCGAGGTGTCCGGCGCGTAGATTGTCTTAGGCATTGCAAGGCGGGTTCCTCCTCCGAATACTCCAACACAGTCTTCGAACAACGAACGTGTTCGGATCTGGAAAACCAATACCACACACCACTGCAGAGAGTATAATATTTCACGGGTCCAATCTGCTGACAACTTTTTATAACTCGATATCATGTCCCTGCCCGGTTATTATTTCGAACCGTTTTTCGGCTTGCCGCTCCATATTTCGAGATGCGGCTTTATTCACATGTCTTGTCAAAGCAGAGATCGTGTCCCCTTATTGCGGGATTCTCATCAATACGGGTATGGGTAATCCAACCGTGCCTCCTGCATTGCCCCTGGGGAATAGGCGAGTTTTATGGAGAGTGGGGAGGCACTTGATATTCACTGCCTTTATAAGGGGATAAGGATTCACCTCTTTCACCCATGCCTTCTCTCTTTCCGCCTACCCATTCTTGAGCTCTAGCGCCCAAGTTCTCATCTTTTCCGCCTCAAGAAAGCACTCCGACCATGTCCGGAGCGCAGGGCAAGTGGATGGCCTCCACCATCAAGGAGAAGGACACCACCCAGCTTCGGGAGGCCGGATATTTGGCCAAGGAGGTCGCCCATCGGCTTCCGATCGAGGGACAAATCGTGCCTACCCCGAAGCCCCATGAGAGGGTAGTTTTCATCCCCCACTTCGTTCGCGGGCTGGGATTTCCACTCCACCCCTTCGTCCGCGGGCTCATGTTCTACTATGGGCTGGATTTCCATGATCTGGCCCCAAATTCCTTCCTCACCATCTCAACATTCATCGTCGTGTGTGAGGCTCTCCTCCGTACCCAACCCCACTTCAGATTGTGGCTGAAGACCTTCAATGTGAAGCCGAAGGTGCTGGGCGGCGAACATGCAGAGTGCGGAGGCACCATGGTAAGCAAAATATCCAACGTCCATGGCCCAAAGGCACCTTCGTGGAGACCGTCAAGGGGTGGCAGAAGTTGTGGTTCTACATCACAGAGCCCCGCGACACTACCTGGGCCACGGCTCCCGAATTCAAATCCGGGGCCCCAATGTGGCTTACCTCCTGGCAAGAGAAGGGCCTGGATTGGTCTTCGTCGGACGAGCTGACAGCGCTCCAGACGCGCATCAGGAGCATGGTGGACAAGAATGTCAAGCTTGTCGATGTGATTTTGGTGATGCTAGTTCGCCGGATCCTTCCTTGCCAGAACCGGACTTGCCACCTATGGGAGTTCGATCCGGCTGAGCAGAAGACCTTGCAATGGTTCTTCGAAACTATGCACGAAGATATATGGAAGGTGATCTTCAAGGCCAACGAGACGTGTCCGAAGATGATCAAGGACCGTGGGCACGACCTGGCCCATCCCGCCAGTTCGGTAAGTTTTCTGTGTTTCAAGGTCTATCCCTTACTTTCTTACTCAAGGAGGATGTCCGAACTTCCCTATTTGTCTTTTCAGGGTTGGACGAAGAAGGCAGAGCAGATTCAGTGTCCGGCTCCGCTACCCGAGGAACCAGCCATCCCGCTTCTGACGAAGATGCTGGTTCTGAAGCCCTACAAGGCGCCGGAGAAGAAGGCCAAGGGGACCATAGGTGGCCTCCGTCCCAAGGGTACTTCGGACGTGGCGTCCGAAGACACCGAAACCCATTCCGCCGCCGAAGACGACAAGGAGGAGGAAGAGGAAGAAGAAAGCAACTCCCCCAAGGGGGGAATGAAGAAGAGGGCGGCCTCCACAAATCTGGAGGCGGTGGCGTCCAAGAAGGGGAAGGTCTCCCTCGCGGATAGCTCCGCATGGGATGTCGACAGCAGCACAGAATGGCGCCCCTGAGATAAGCCCCTGGCCGAATCGTGAGTATTCAAAGACCCTGACGCATTCATATATCAGCCTCTTTACTTCATAATATTAACATGTTGAATCATGTACTTGCAGTCCGGCTCGTTCCGCCCTCGAGCGATCCTCATCTTTAGGGAACTCGCTAGATCCGAAGGTGATGGACAGCGGGTCCCTTCTGGTGGCCTCCTCTCCCAGGGCCATGGATGACACCGAGGTGTTGTCCCGAAGGATCCCAGGCTAGGGAGAGATGCAGGAGGCTGTCGGGGCGGCGCCAGAGGGCGAGACCTCGGCCGCTGGACACATGGGAGAGCAGATCCCCATGGAGACTGGCGATGGGGGCCATGTCTAATTCAGCCCCCAGCCGAATACGGTCCCGGAGACCTATACGGCTCCGAAGTTCGACGAGTAGCCTCCCTCATCGGAAGGAGGTGTGCCCATTCCGCCGGTGACCTCTGTCCAACCATAGGCACCAGATACTCTACTGGAAGCGCTGCAAAGCGCTTCCATCATTGAGGAACACCGTACCCTCATGGGTGCGGTGATTGAGAAGATTCAGTCCGCAAAGAGCGGACTGACTGAAGCCTGCACAAGCCTTCTAACAGGCTTTGAGGTAAGCAATACAATTATTTAAAAAGAAAGTCACAGTGTGGACAGTAGCCCATGAGACTCTGTCCGGGGTTCGGAAAGAAGAGCCGAACAGAGGATCAAATAGTTTTTCGCAGGAAACTAACCATATATGTCTATGTGAATAAGCAGGCGTCACTGTTGGCCGCGACTTCTCATGCTGCCGAAGTCTCTAGACTGAAGCAGAGGCTGGAGCAGACCGAGGAAGAGCTCGGTCGTGCGAAAAAGCAGCTGGAGGACAATCAAGGTATCCAATCAATTTTTGCATGTCCGGAAAGTATGAATGTTTTTGCGCTGACCATAGTGCCATGATATTTTCATAGGGGCGGCGACCGAGGTGGAGGCCCTCAAGAAGGCGCTGGCCGAGGCCGAGGAGAGAGCGGTAAAGGAAAAAGCCACTCGAGAAAAGTATGAGGCCAGGGTTGGTGAGGTCCACCAGGAGCTCGAGGACGCCGTGAATAAATACGAGTCCTTGGAGCACCAGAATGCGGACCAAGAGTCTGAACTCACTAAGGCCCGCCAAAGCGCACAAGAGGCCCGAGTCGAAGCCCAAGGCGTCCTCCGGGAGATCCAATAGGCTAAGAAGATCGCGGCGGGTAAGGCTTTCATTATGCAAAGCAAGTATGTGAGGAAGAGGTATCTCTTACTGACCCGGATTTGGAGTTCTCCAGGGGCGTTTGCGGATTTTCCGCGCAGTGTTTCTGACGATGCGGAATTCTTCCGAGCCGAAGAGGGGAGCTCAATGGAGAAGCTGTTCTTCTTGCAATACCTTGCGCCAGAACATCCGGTGCCCTTTAGCGACCAGCTAAAACAGTTGGTCGACCTCCATAGGGTGGCCGAACTAGCCATGAAGGATTTAATAATCTGGCTGTGGCCTGCAGAAGCTATACCTGGCAGCTACTTCAGACTCGTGAAGCGGCTGGTCAATGCCTGCCCTCGGCTTGACGCCATCAAGCGGTCGATCTGCATAGAAGGTGCGCGGATGGCCTTCGCCCGTGTCAAGATACAATGGGCGAAGATGGACACCGTCAAGCCCGTGACCGAAGGACTGCCCGCGGGCAAGGAGCACCGCACGCTTGAGCGGTATTTTGAAGATGTTCTGAAGGGACCCCGCATTGTAGTGGAGCAATGTGCTAAGGACATTATTTTCGAATGAATACATTCATGTTATCCCGTCCTGTATGATGAAAACAATGCCGATATGTAATATAATGCTTTGATGTTTATTATTTAAAGTTTTACCTCCTGTGTGGCCATTTTATCAAGTCTGATAGTTGGCCAGTCGTCGGCTTCAGCCCCCACGTAGGTAGTACGGGGGTGTTCGGGATGAATCTAAACACTCTTTATCCATGAATTTGGTCCTTGAAGGAGGTGTTTAGCGCAACTAACCAAGCAATCAGACTATGTGGCTTTATCACCCTCACTTAGCCATAGGAGTTTGACAATAAAAATTTAGGCGCAGCCCCTAGTATCCAAACTAGGGTGCTGTAAACACCTGATCGGATAAGAACCGATTCATCGCATAATGCGGAAAAAACCGCTAAAGATTTGAAACCTCCAAAGAGCTGACCGGCTCACGCCACATCATGACAGTCAGTTTTCGGCTTTCTCTACTGAGGTGCTCATCCGGATAAACCAGGACACAATCGCAGTAGTTCTCCCTTTACTACCCTAGCTGATGTAGCGGAACATAAGGTAGTAAGCACAGGAGCCGGGCAACCCAACTATTGACCAAAGACATGATTTGGAGCCAATGCATATAATGCTAAATTCGGGGTGCCGAACTATACTGTGAAAAGTGTTTGGACTTTGTTGCCGTATTATGGGGCGCAATGAAGCCCCTAGCGGATTAAAGCGTACCAAAGTGTACGGGTGCGATTTGATAAGATCATCAAAAGAGCAAGCTAGTGCCACAGGAGTTGGGATGCAAACTGTTTCCATAATAGTTTGATTAATACGTCAAAGCGTATTTGTACAAGTAGTGCAATAAGCAACATGGCTATTTAATATGCCACAACCAAGGGAGAGCTGCGTGCGGGTCTTCAAAATAGGTAGAGTGACTGTTAGAGAGACCACCTAGATATTCCCTTATACGCCAGTATCTTGTGCCGTCTTGGTGTATCTATCCTTTCGAAAGGACTTGTGATCAGGCCGTCAGGAAGGGCCTGTGGAAAATAAACCTGAAAAGAAAAAAAACAAAAGAAAAGTGAAAGTATGTGTGTCCAAGGGAAGTCGAGCCGTATTATGGATCACACTCTAGTTATGCCTCCGTCTATGCCCATGGTATTTTGAGTGCGCAGTTATGTACACGCGGTACAAATGCTGCCACTTGGTAGGGGCTGGGACGGAGGCCGAATTTCTAGTCTAGCTCTTGATGAGCTGGGCTGTCCTGCTGCGGAGTAGTCTGGACTCGTTTGACGGTGGCCAGGAGCTCGGCCGCCGAATTGAGGTTCTTCTTGAAGAGGCCGCTCTGTACTTCTGCTGCTAAAGCAGCGGTGTGCTCCTCAGTACGGAGGGAACGTTCCGTGTTTCCATTGACTGTTATGACGCCGCGTGGTCCGGGCATCTTGAGCTTGAGATAAGCATAGTGTGGCATCGCGTTGAATTGAGAAAATGCGGTTCGTCCGAGCAGTGCGTGATAGCCACTACGAAAGGGGACGATATGAAGATCAACTCTTCGCTTCGGAAGATGTCCGGGGATCCGAAGACAACCTCTAGTGTGATTGAGCCCGTACAGCGGGTCTCTACACCTGGTATGACTCCTTTAAAGGTAGTCTTGGTGGGCTTGATCCTTGAGGGATTAATACCCATTTTGCGCACCGTATCCTGATAGTGCAGGTTCAGGCTGCTGCCACCATCCATGAGGACTCGCGTGAGATGGAATCCATCAATGATTGGGTGAAGGACTAGTGCAGCTGAACTACCATGACGGATACCGGTCGGATGTTCCCTGCGATCGAAGGTGATCGGGCAGGAAGACCATGGGTTGAAATTTGGGGCGACTGGCTCCATCGCGTAGACATCCCTGAGCGCGCGTTTGCGCTCCCTCTTGGGGATATGGGTAGCGTATATCATGTTCACTATTTTAACTTGGGGGGGGGGGATTTCTTCTGTCCCCCTGTGTTCGGCGGACGAGACTCCTCGTTATCATCCTTGCTTTGCGATCCCTTCTCCTTGTTCTCGGGATTTAATTTGCTGGCCTGTTTAAAAACCCAGCAGTCTCTGTTGGTATGATTGGCTGGTTTGTCTGGGATGCCATGGATCTTACATGGACGATCGAGTATGCGGTCCAAGCTGGATGGGCCCTGATTGTTTATTTTGTATGGCTTCTCCCACTGGCTGGACTTGGCTCCACTAAATCCAGCGTTGACCGCCGTGTCGTCAGTATTGTCACTGTTTGATGAGGACATCAATACCATTGTTACACCCACAACCCCTACTGTTACATATACTGGACCAATTACTAGAGCTCGCGCACGCCAATTAAATTACCAGGTACTTTCGTTTCTTGGTAATGATTCTAATGTTCATGAGATTATGATGCTGCCTAAATTGGATACATTTGTTTTGCTTATAAATGAACGGCCTAGCTTGGAGAAGGATGAACATTGGAGCAAGAACACGCATGGAGTTGATGGCATGCGCAAGGGGATCAAGAACGGAGTTACAAGTGATGATTTCAAGACTTTGAAGCCGCCATAAGGAGTGCATGAAGCCTTGGACGAAATATACAAGATGCCACTTCATAATATTCGTCCATAGGCTATTCTAGGTGCTGCGTCACCTTATTAATGGGCCAGGCCCATGTAATTTCGAAATACTTAAGTATAAGCTATTTTTAGAGTCCGTATGTGTGGGGAAACAAGAGTTAGGGTTGGTTTCGGACCCCACCCTCAAGGGCCATGAAATTCCCCCCTCTTCCTCCATATATACAGCCCTTAGGGCGTCGTTTAGACTTTGGGTTTTGTTTAGATTAAAAGTTCGCCATAGTTGCAACTTCGCGTACTTCGTGTGTGTCCAACGACCAGACCAAGACGTCACAGAACCCCACCTTGATCAATTAAGCTTTCATCTTATATTCGCAATACCCCGATTGCAATCTCAGTTTCTTGCTTGTTCTTCGTTTGCTCGCAGGAAACAGACCCTCGTGGTCAGGTTGATCGTGCTCCGACGTGGTCAATAACCCTCGGAAGTTGGTTTAGCGATTGCTAAGGCGCGACGTCTCGCACGTTCATAGTCGGATCGTCAAGGTCGACTCCCACAGAAAAGGATAGCCACCATCTCATCGAAACATCGGGACACCTTAGCCTCTATCAAGTGGTATCAGATTTCCAGGTTGCTCGGTGAGATTTTACAGTTTTTCATCGATTAGATCGAGTCTGTTCTTCATACCTACAGTCCACGAAAAAGCCAGAAAAAAAATTAGGGTTAGTTCATCATATCCGAACCAATCTGAGCCTTTGCATAATCTTTTTAGGGTTTTTGCTTTGTTGAATTTGCGGTTGCATCATCGTGTCAAGTTGCTGGTCTTAGAGTCTAGTCTTTTAGAGTTTCGAGTTCTGGTCATAAGTTGTCACGCCGCCGCCGCACCATCATCATCGCCCATCTACCACTTTTGCTTATCCTCCACCGCTCTGAATCCATATCCATATACCACCACCAATCCGTATCCATATACCACCACCAATCTCTATCCATATACCACCACCGCTACCATATACCACCACCGCTGCCATATACCACAACCATATATCCACCACCAATCCGAGTTCTTCTCATATTAGGTTTGTTCTTGAGATCAATCTAAATTCCGATTCGTGTTTCCTTGCCTGCGTAGGTCTCGAAAAAAAAAGAGGAGCGCAAAAAAAGAAAAAGAGCGAAAAAAGAGTTCCAGAGTGTGCTTTTCCCTTATTTACGTGCAGCGCCGTGATTTTGTTAGTGTTCTAGGCTCGCGTCTCTAGCACGGTCTAGCCTAGGACCAGCACAGTACCGTCGTTGAGCGTTTATTCAACTTTGCATCTCTGAATTGATTATTGCTGACCCTTTTTGCTACCATACTATAAGCCTTCCCAGCTCCACATACATCTACGTCGTGCGTTTGACTCTCCCTGGCAATCGCTCTATCCAAGCTTTTGAGAGTTTTGACTACAACGGTTGCCGATCACCGCCTGCTGCTGGGTAAGAACTGGTAAGAATTTGAGATTTGCTTGACGGATTTGTGACACCCGCCACCACCACCACTTGTTAGTAGTCTGTAGGATCATATTCTTGTGTGTTTCTATTGCTGCTAACCATGCCAGGATCACAAGCCGACGAGACTGACTGGGAGAACTTGACGAACAAGGAGCTTCATGATACGTTTCAGCAAATGATGAGTGGACAGGTGCACGATGTGATAAACAGATTTGAAGAGGCCATGGAGAAGATAGATGGCATGGAGAAGACGTTTGAAACAAAGCTCGATAACAAGTTTGCTGAATTGCTTTCGCGTTTTCCACCACCACCACCGGCTGCTCCTGCCACACCTCTGCAACAACAGCAACAACATCGACTACCTCCACGTCAGGAAACAGCCCTCCACCGAGCAAGCCGTGTCCCTCTTCAGTCGGGCCAAACTGCTGGTGCTGCTGTTGATACTTCTGTAGCTCCTACTGCTGATGTGGAGGAGGATGATTATGTGGGAGATTATGAGGATGAGGTTGATCAAAATCAGAACTACGTGCCACCACCAGCACAGCAACCACTAGGTCGTCCACATGCAAATAATGGCAATGGTAGGGCTCACCCTCAGGTACGAGATCATGACCATCTCCCTAAACTAAAATTGAATATTCCACCATTTGAGGGTAGATATGTTCCTGATATATATCTTACTTGGGAGTTAGAAACTGAACAACGATTTACATGTTTACAATATCCCGAGGAGAGACGTGTTCCTGCTGCTGTTTGTGCATTCACTAGTTTTGCATGTGTTTGGTGGTCTGAGCATTGTAGATTATATCCTATTCCGGCTACTTGGGCTGCTTTGAAAACTGCTATGCGTACTCGTTGGGTTCCACCATATTATCAACGTGAATTACTTCAAAAATTGTAGCGCTTAAGACAGGGAGAAAATTCTGTAGAAGAATATTATCAGGAATTACAAACTGGCATGATTAGATGTGGTATTGTTGAGGAGAATGAAGCTATGCTTGCACGTTTTATGGGTGGATTAAATAGAGAGATTCAGACGATTCTAGAGTATAAGGAGTATACTAATATCACTCATTTATTCCATCTTGCTTGTAAAGCTGAACGTGAAGTGCAGGATCGACAGGCATTGGCGCGGACTAACTTTTCTGCAGGTCGACCTTCATCATGGACACCACGTGCATCATCTACTTCCACACATTCTGCTACACCGGCGCCTCCGTCGGCTGCCACCTCCAACCGTGATACAATAAAGCAAGCACAATCACCACTATCTGCCAAGAGCACACCTTCTGAGCCTGCAAAGAGCTCTTCTTCATCCATGGCATCAACAGGGCAAACACATGATATTATTTGTCGATGTTGCAAGGGTGGAGGTCATTATGCGAGAGAATGCCCATCTAAGCGTGTGATGATTGTTACTGAGAATGGTGGGTATGAGTCCGCTAGTGACTATGATGAGGAGACTTTGGCTCTTATTACACGTGAAGAACATGGTGGAGACGATTCTGATCATGAGACGCAATACATGGCTCCTGAAGATGCTGACAGGTATGAATGTTTAGTTGCTCAACGTGTTTTGAGTGTGCAGGTTACACAAGCTGAGAAAAATAAGAGGCATAATTTGTTCCATACAAAGGGAGTTGTGAAGGAACGTTCTGTTCGCGTGATCATAGATGGAGGGAGCTGCAATAACTTGGCTAGCATGGAGATGGTGGAGAAGCTATCTCTCACCACAAGACCACATCCAC
Organism: Triticum urartu; assembly: GCF_003073215.2. Lineage (NCBI taxonomy): Eukaryota > Viridiplantae > Streptophyta > Magnoliopsida > Poales > Poaceae > Triticum > Triticum urartu. The sequence continues at coordinate 282,024,991 of NC_053025.1, forward strand.
ATCCTTACTACATCCAATGGTTCAACAACAGCGGCAAAGTTAAGGTAACACGTACTGTTTGTGTGCATTTTAGTATCTCTACATATGTTGATTATGTTGATTGTGATGTGGTACCTATGCAAGAATGTTCCTTATTACTTGGTAGACCATGGCAATTTGATAAAAATTCTGTACACCATGGTAGAAACAATCAGTATACTCTTGTTCATAACAATAAAAATATTACTTTGCTTCCTATGACTCCTGATTCCATTTTGAAAGATGATATTAATAGAGCTAATAAAGCAAAACAGGAGACAAATAAGAGTGAAAATCAGATTGTGGCAAAAGAATTTGAGCACCAAATGAAGCCTAATAATAAACCATCTACTGTTGTTTCTGAAATTAAATTGAAAAGTGCATGTTTACTTGCCACCAAATCTGATATTGATGAGCTAGATTTTAGCAAATCTGTTTGCTATGCTTTTGTGTGCAAAGAGGCATTATTTTCATTCGAGGACGTGCCTTCCTCTTTGCCCCCTGCTGTCACTAACATTTTGCAGGAGTTCGCTGACGTCTTTCCACAAGACGTGCCACCGGGATTACCACCTATTCGAGGGATTGAGCATCAAATTGACTTAATTCCCGGTGCTTCGCTACCCAACCGTGCACCATACCGTACCAATCCAGAGGAGACGAAGGAGATTATGCGTCAAGTACGAATCCCTTAGTCCTTGTGCTGTTCCTATCATTTTAGTGCCGAAAAAGGATGGTACGTCGCGTATGTGCGTTGATTGTAGAGGCATTAATAATATTACTATTCGTTATCGTCATCCTATTCCTAGGCTAGATGATATGCTTGATGAATTGAGTGGCTCTACAATATTCTCCAAAGTTGATTTGCGTAGTGGATACCATCAAATTCGTATGAAATTGGGTGATGAATGGAAAACAGCATTTAAAACTAAGTTGTCGTGGATAGGTTCTCGAAAATGGCATACTTTATACCATGTCATAAAAGCGATGATGCTGTTAATGTAGCTGATTTGTTCTTTCGTGAAATTATTCGCTTACATGGTGTGCCAAATACTATTGTTTCAGATCGTGATACTAAATTTCTTAGCCACTTTTGGAGATGTTTATGGGCTAAGTTGGGGACTAAGCTGCTTTTTAGTACTACTTGTCACCCCCAAACTGATGGACAAACTGAAGTAGTCAATAGAACATTGTCTACTATGCTTAGGGCTGTTTTGAAGAATAACAAGAAAATGTGGGAAGAATGCTTGCCTCATATTGAATTTGCTTATAATCGTTCATTGCATTCTACTACTAAGATGTGCCCTTTTGAAATTGTGTATGGTTTCCTACCTCGGGCACCTATTGATTTGTTGCCTCTTCCATCTTCAGAGAAGGTTAATTTTGATGCTAAAGAACATTCTGAATTGATTTTAAAAATGCATGAGTTAACTAAGGAAAACATTGAGCGTATGAATGCTAAGTATAAACTTGCTGGAGATAAGGGTAGAAAACATGTTGTGTTTGCGCCTGGAGATCTTGTTTGGTTACATTTGCGTGAAGATAGATTTCCTAATCTGCGCAAATCAAAGCTAATGCCACGTGCTGATGGTCCTTTTAAGGTGTTAGGGAAAATAAATGATAATGCATATAAACTTGAGCTACCTGTAGATTTTGGGGTTACTCCCACTTTTAACATTGCAGATTTGAAGCCTTATTTGGGTGAGGAAGATGCGCTTCCGTCGAGGACGACTTCATTTCAAGAAGGGGAGGATGATGAGGACATCAATACCATTGTTACACCCACAGCCCCTACTGTTACATATACTGGACCAATTACTAGAGCTCGCGCACGCCAATTAAATTACCAGGTACTTCCGTTTCTTGTTAATGATTCTAATGTTCATGAGATTATGATGCTGCCTAAATTGGATACATTTGTTTTGCTTACAAATGAAGGGCCTAGCTTGGAGAAGGATGAACATTGGAGCAAGAACACGCATGGAGTTGATGGCATGTGCAAGGGGATCAAGAACGGAGTTACAAGTGATGATTTCAGGACTTTGAAGCCGCCATAAGGAGTGCATGAAGCCTTGGACGAAATATACAAGATGCCACTTCATAATATTCGTCCATAGGCTATTCTAGGTGCTGCGTCACCTTATTAATGGGCCAGGCCCATGTAATTTCGAAATACTTAAGTATAGGCTATTTTTAGAGTCCGTGTGTGTGGGGAAACAAGAGTTAGGGTTGGTTTCGGACCCCACCCTCAAGGGCCACGAAATTCCCCTCTCTTCCTCCATATATACAGCCCTTAGGGCGTCGTTTAGACTTTGGGTTTTGTTTAGATTAAAAGTTCGCCATAGCTGCAACTTCGCGTACTTCGTTTGTGTCCAACGACCAGACCAAGACGTCACAGAACCCCACCTTGATCAATAAAGCTTTCATCTTATATTCGCAATATCCAGATTGCAATCTCAGTTTCTTGCTTGTTCTTCGTTTGCTCGCAGGAAACAGGCCCTCGTGGTCAGGTTGATCGTGCTCCGGCGTGGTCAATAACCCTCGGAAGTTGGTTTAGCGATTGCTAAGGCGCGACGTCTCACACGTTCGTAGTCGGATCGTCAAGGTCGACTCCCACAGAAAACGATAGCCACCATCTCATCGAAACATCGGGACACCTTAGCCTCTATCACCGTTGCTTCGACGCTTGTGCCTATTGCGTCGGGGCTTGCCGTTGCTGTTTTTGGTCTCAGAGGTGCCAGCCTCGCTTGTAGTGTTTTTGCTACGGGCTAGCCAACTATGCTCGCCCGCACAAAAATAGGTCATGAGTGCCGTGAGGGCTGCCATGGACTTCGGCTTTTCTTGGCCGAGGTGACGGGCGAGCCATTCGTCGTGGATGCTATGCTTAAAGGCCGCTAGGGCTTCGACATCCGGACAGTCGACAATTTGGTTCTTTTTAGTTAGGAACCTGGTCCAGAATTTCCTGGCTGACTCTCTGGGCTGTTGAACTATGTGACTTAAGTCATACACATCGGGAGGTCGTACGTATGTACCTTGGAAGTTGTCGCGGAAGGCGTATTCCAAGTCCTCCTAGCTGACAATAGAGTTTTCAGGCAGACTATTTAACCAGTGCCGAGCTGGCCCTTTGAGTTTTAGCGGGAGGTATTTGATGGCATGAAGGTCATCACCGCGGGCCATATGAATATGGAGAAGAAAATCTTCAATCCATACCGTGGGATCTGTTGTTCCATCGTATGATTCGATGTTCACGGGTTTAAACCCTTCGGGGAATTCATGCCCCATTACTTCATCAGTGAAGCAAAGAGGGTGTGCGGCGCCTCTATATCGGGCCATATCATGACGTAGCTCGGATGGAGTCCGTCCGCGGCATTTGGCCCGGGCGTGATTAGGTTTGTCACGTCCAAATAGATAGTCGTCGTCGCGTGTCGGGGCACACCCTCGCGATCCGTAGATCGATCTGGTATGTCCTGCTCTACTGTCCAGGTCCTGCCGAAGGTCATATGTATATGCCCGAGCTATTTTATCCCTGCCTTTACAGCGAGGTAGTACGGGCTGGTGTTCGGCTTGGGTTGCCCCTTTGTCCCGACCATGTGGTGGCCGGTCAGCCGCATTGTGCGCTGATGGCATGGGCTCCAACACCTCGTCATCGAATTGAGGTAGTAATTTGCGCTTTGGGTAACTTTTGGGTGGTCGCTCGAGGCCGTATTCCTCGGCTGCCAGGATGTTAGTCCATGTATCATTAAGTAGATCTTGATAAGCTTGAAGCTGTTGCTAGTTCTTTTTCAGGCTCCTTACAGTGGCTATTAGCCGGCGCTTAAATTTCTCCTACTCGAGAGGTTCCTCAGGCACGATAAATCCTCGTCGCCGAGGCTCACCTCATCCTCGGAGAGTGGGAGATAATTACTGTCCTCCGAGTCTTCGTGCATGGCCTGTTCATCAGGGCTGACCCGCCCATCTTCTCGTTCGTCCTGTTCAGAGGTTGGCTCAACGGGGTCTTCATTGTCTCCGGCATCGTCTAGAGTATTTTTTTCTCCTGTGCCGGTATTGCTGTCTTTTTCATGGTGTGACTTAGAGTGGCGCCGCTGTCGTCGGTGCTTTGGCTGCATCTCAGGGGGTTTATCGTCCACTGGGTCTTCTTTGTCATCGCCCTTAACTTCTTTGGGTGTGTCCACCATGTATACGTCATAAGAGGAGGTGGCCGTCTAGCGCCCAGTAAATGGTGGGTTTTGGGCCTACTCCTCTTCGGCATCGTCGTCCATACCGTCGATGTCTTTGGGGTTATAGTCGAGCATGTTGGTTAGATATTCGACAGTGGATATTAAGTGGGGGGGGGGGGGGGGGGAAGCGAAATTCCCCGTCATCAGCCCCCAGTTCAAACCGGATATAATTCAGCTCTGAGTCCCTGCTAAAGTGAGGGTTTTTAATGAGTTTAGCACATCGCCTAAAGGTGAGTGCTGGAAGATATCCGTGGAATTGAATTCGACGATCGGCGCCTGGTAAGGCTCGGCGCGCGGGTGCACGTAGTTCGGAACCGGTGGCCGGAGTTGAATCCGGGGGTTCGGTGACGCAGACCCCGCTCGAGGTTGGATCCGTGTGCGGCTCCAACGCCGCCGAGCCTGTGGCTTCTCTGGCGGGGTTAAGCTTCCCGTATTCGGATGGCGCAAGCTGCTTCGGATCTAGGGCCAGAGCGCTTATAGGTGTGATCTCCTGGGTATGGTCCGATGACAGATTTAGGTCATGTTCATCACGGTGGCACGGAGCGGCTGCCATGGGCTCAAATCCGTCGAAGATCAAGTCCCCGCGGATATCAGCGACGTAGTTCAAGCTTCCAAACCTGACCTGACGGCCAGGGGTGTAGCTGTCGATCTACTCTAGATGGCCAAGCGAGTTGGCCCGTAGTGCGAAGCTGCCGAATACGAAGATCTGGCCAGGGAGAAAGACATCCCCCGGGCTAGCGTTGTTGTAGATGATGGATGGAGCCATTGAACCTTCTGATGACAGCACGACGGAACTCTCAATGAAAGCACCAATGTCGGTGTCAAAATCGGCGGATCTCGGGTAGGGGGTCCCGAACTGTGTGTCTAAGGTTGATGGTAACAGGAGACAGCAGACACGATGTTTACCCAGGTTCGGGCCCTCTCTATGGAGGTAATACCCTACTTCCTGCTTGATTGATCTTGATGAATATGAGTATTACAAGAGTTGATCTACCATTAGATCATAATGGCTAAAACCCTAGAAGTCTAGCCTATGTGATTATGATTGTCTCTACGGACTAAACCCTCCAGTTTATATAGACACCGGAGGGGACTAGGGTTATACAAAGTCGGTTACAGAGAAAGGAATCTTCATATCCGAACACCAAACTTGCCATCCATGCCAAGGAGAGTCCCTCCCAGACACGGGTGAGAGTCTTCGGTCTTGTATCGTCATAGCCCATCAGTCCGGCCCATGTCCAACAGGCCGGACGCCCGAGGACCCCTTAGTCCAGGACTCCCTCACCAACCACCAGCTGCCACCTCGCCAGTAGCCTCCCACGTCCAGCAACCGTGGCCTGCCTGGCCTATTGCGGGCCCGTGCGAGCGTGCCTCGCCCATACGTTGTGCCTCGCTCTCAAGAGCTCAAGATCAAGAGAGGAGCTCCCATCCAGATCTCCGCTGCCTCCCATGGCACCCCGCAGCCGGCCACTGGAGCCAGCCGCCGCCAGCGACGACTAGGACCCAACCGCCCTCCTTCCTCTGGCCCAAACACTTGCTCTATCCCCCACGATCTCTCTCCCTCTTTTTTATCTGCCACAGGAGGAGCCCCATGGAGGCCGCCTGAAGCAGCACGATGCCACCTCGCCGGATCTGCCGCCGCACCAAGCCCCTCCTGCTACTGCGCTGCTCTGCTCTATCGGAGACAGTGAGTGCCCATAGCTTCATGCTCACATGGATCGACCAGATCCGGATTCATCTTCCCACTTGGGCCTCGTCCACAACCGTGCCATTCAGCCAGCCTCCTCTCCAGCTGCAAGCCCAGCACCGCCCTGGCCTAGTCTCTGTACCGGCGGGCATTAGCCCGTGGCGAGCCGCCTGCTAAAATCCGCCCGTGCGCTTTATTATTATCGGACGCTCAGCCCCTGTGCAGCCTAGTTTGACCAGTTTCGGCCCAATGTACATTTTTTTCTGCGACGAATTTCACTATTTCCAGGAAAACTACATATTTACAGAAAAGACCCTTATTTCATGCATATAATAACTTCATAACCGTACATCGGAATTAAACAAATTTTTTAAGTCAAATACTTAGAATTTCATGAAGTTTCACAATATCCAACTTTGATCCATGCTAAAAATGTTTAAAATTTCTATGTGCATTAATTTGGAAAAATGACATGCTAAAATGGTTTATTTCATAGCTAAATAACCATAACTCTGAATTAAATAAGCTGTATATGTAAATGGGGCGAAAAAATGTGTAGATTAAGATGGTGCACTATATTTTCTTGTTTAACAACATTAAAATTGTGTTTTAGGTAGAACAGTAGCAAATTCAAAAATTACATTGGGGATTTCCGGAATTTTTATGTGTTGTTTCCGGCCGAATTTAAAATGACTAAATATGTAGTTTAATTGTGCTTCACCTCTTGCCATCTTTAACCAACATTTAATATTGATGAGTAGAATAAACGGGATGGAACTAAATATTTGAACGTGGAGTTTCGTCAATATGCAACTCGTTGCATATTGAGCTTCACTTAATTTGCAGTATTGTTTGTTACACTTTTGCCATGCCATGCAGCATTAAACCGGACATGCATCATACTTGATTGTGCATCATGCCATGATTATGCTTGTGTGTTTACCCTATTGTTTGCCTTTTCCGGTTGTGCTTCTTCTCAATAGTTCCCGGTAACGTTGTGAGTGTGAGGAGTAGTTCAACTACGATGGTTCGTCTACTTCAGGGGTTCGTCGATCTTCTTCCTAGCGGGATCTCAGGCAAGATAACCATTACTTTGGATATCACTACTATCTTTGCTTGCTAGTTGTCTCATTGATGTCGTTATGTCTCGCTACCTACCATTGTTTCTCAAGCCTCCAAATATGCCATGATAAGCCAATAACATTCCACTATCCCAGCAAATCGTTGTTTGGCTATGTTACCGCTTTGGTTAGCCCCTCTTATAGAATTGCTAGTTGCAGGTGCTGTTGTAGGTTGTTCCATGTTTGGGACATGTATATCATGGGATATCACAATATCTCTTATTTAATTAATGCATCTATATACTTATTAAAGGGTGGAAGGCTCGACCTTTTGCTTGGTGTTTTGTTCCACTCTTGCCGCCCTAGTTTCCCTCATGAGCACTCCTAACATGTGTGGGGGTTTTATGTGGACCCCACTGATCATTTGTTTAGGATAATACTCTTCCATCAAGGCCCAACTTTGGTTTTAAATTTGCCTAATAACAACTAAAACTTGCATAGGGACTTTCCGGACCCCGTGGAGAATTAGTCAACAACCCCGGGCCAGTGCTCCTCATGAGTGTTGGTCCAAAACAGAGCACCTTGCGGTGCCCCCTTGGAAACTTGGGTCTCATCCAATCATAAGCTTTGCTTATCCACCGTGTCCTGAGAACAAGATACACGGCTCCTATCGAGATTGTCGACACGTCAGGAGGTCTTAATGGTTTAGTTTTCCCTTTGATGAGTGGCTTGTCCAATGGGATTCCTTATTGTAAGCATCGTGTTATCACGGTGTGAGGATGTTCCATCAGATGCATGTGGTAATTTATAATGGACTACTTGGAGCAGCCCTGTAGGGTTAAATCTTTTCAGAAGCCGTGCCGCGGTTATGTGGCAACTTGGAAATTTATAATATCCAGTTGTAGAGAACTTGACACTAAACATCAAATAAAATACACCAACCGCGTGCGTAACTATGACCGTCTCTTTTTGAGGGAGTTCAGGAAGAGAACACGGTGGGGTTACTCGTAAGTAGTTCAGGATCACTTCGTGATCATTACTAGTTGTGATCGTTTATGCGTAGTTTACTCTTCTTATTCTTATGCTCATAAGTTAGCCACACACAAATGCTTAGTGCTTGCTGCAACCTCACCACTTATCCATTCCATACCCATTAAGATTTGCTAGTCTTGATACCCATGGTAATGGGATTGCTGAGTGCCCGTGGCTCATAGATTACTACAACAATAGGTGCAAGTATGGGTAAAGCAATAATTTGATGTGAGAGCGATGCATGCTTGCTTTTGGAGTTCTTCTGCTTCTTCTTCTTCATCGATCATAGGATGGGATCCCGGTCAGGAGCGGATTATCAAGGTGGATGTCGTTCTTCTTCTTTGTTTGATTTCATCTGTAGTCAGATCCTGCTCTTTTGTATGATGATTGCTAGGTATTGATGTATTCATGCTATAGCTTCTGGTGAGTGTAAACCTTTATATGGTATTCTCGTCTATTGAATACATGGTATGTTGTAATGATATCCAACTTGCTATGCGCTCGAAATGCGATTCTGCCGCAATCATGAATTCATCACACGATCGGGATAGAATTGCATCTTGGGCGCTACAAAATCCCATGCTCTCTCATCACCGTTGCCGTGGATGAAGGCCGAAGATGGCACATATCACTCGCCTCCATGACCAAAGGGAAAAGTCCATGTTCGATCATCTCACTCTCGCATCCAAAGATGGAAGCATCATCTTTCTCGCCACCTTGTCGCTCGCCTCCAAATCTTGGTCCTCGATTGGCTCTGTATTCGTAGTCATCACCGCAACATCTTCAAAAAGAGTCGTGGTAGAGTCAACATCGTCAATGCCACAAAGAGGAATGGTGGTGAAGTTAAACTTGGGAGCATCATCTTGGAGCTCGTCGGGCTTGGACATCTTGGTGGCACTATCCTCATGCTCAGCGCCTTGGAGCATGGTCATTGTGAAGTGTGCTCGAGTTCGAGTAGACTTGGCCTTCTTGAGTTCTTGCTCCGCCTTGAGAGCACTAATGTAGAGGTCATCAAGAGTCTCGTAGTTGTTGATGAAGATAGTCTTGGTGATGTTGTTGTTCAATCCCATCGTGAAATGGAACTTCATTGAAATTGGGTCGTCCACGCCAAATCATTGCAAGGCTTCCTTAATCTCCATTAATTATTCATCGAGGGACTTGGAGCGTTGTATAGTTTTCTTCAATTGGAATTGAAGATATTCCGTGTAGGTGGAAGGCACAAACTCTCCTGCATTACTTTATTTGTCCTAGGACAACTCATGTCAAAGCTCTTCGAAGGTGTGTGAAGCCACCATGTCGATGCGTAGTCGTGGAAGTTCCTTGTGGCACACTTCACTTGATCCTTGGAGGGGAATTTAAGTAGCTTGTGGTAGTAGTCCATCCGGCGGTCCCACTCAAGGTACTCTTCAGGGTCGTGACTCCCATAGAAATGAATCTCATGGTCGATGTCGAAGTCATAGTAGCTCATGGAAGTCACGGACTTGAGCTTGGGGATCTTATCTTGAGAGTAATCTTGAGGTGCTTGTCATTGAACATGCCGCATATCCAAAGGCAAATATGCCTCAAAGTCGCTTGACGAAGATGCCAAGGTAGGTGGTGAAGTTGTCGAGCGGTGGTTGATGTCGAGCTCTTGATATTCATGATTGCTCATGGGCGAACGCCTTGATGTTGGCATCGTTATTTCTTCATGCCGATGATGGTGTCGATGCCGATGTGATCTAGACGTAGATGGTTGCTCTAGAGAAAGTGCACTTGTGCGTCTTCTCGAAGATGAGGAAGACATCTTGCCAGTGTTGATGAGGGCCGATACATCCATTTTTCATCATGTTTTCCTACTATTATTTATGATGTTTTACGCATAATAATGCTATACGGAGTAATTCTAATGCCTTTTCCCTCATAATATGCATGGTTCACACAAAGAGGGAGAATACCGACAGCTGGAATTTTGGACCTGAAAAAGCTACGTGAGGCCACCTATTCTGCACAACTCCAAATGAGATGAAACTTCATGGAGAATTTTTATGGAATATTTAAAAATTATTGGAGCAAATAACTACCAGAGGGGCCTCACCAGGTGGGCGCAACCCACCTGGGCGCGGTAGGGCCCCCAGGCGTGCCCTGGTGGGTTGTGCCCTCCTCGGCCCACCTCCGGTGCCCCTCTTCTGGTATATAAGTCATTATGACCTAGAAAAAAATAAGGACATGACTTTCAGATGAAGCGCCGCCGTCTCGAGGTGGAACTTGGGCAGGAGCACTTTTGCCCTCGATAGAGCGGGGAACTTCCCTCTCAGAGGGTGAAATCATAGCCATCATCACCACTAACAACTCTCCCATCTTGGGGAGGGCAATCTCCATCAACATCTTCAACAACACCATCTCCTCTCAAACCCTAGTTCATCTCTTGTGTTCAATCTTTGTACCAGAACCTTAGATTGGTGCTTGTGGGTGACTAGTAGTGTTGATTACATCTTGTAGTTGATTACTATATGGTTTATTTGGTGGAAGATTATATGTTCAGATCCATTATGCTATTTAATAAACCTATGTTCTTGAGCACGATTATCATTGTGAGTAGTTACTTTCATTCTTAAGGTCACAGGAGATATCTTGTTGCAAGTAATTATGTGAACTTGATATGTGTTCGATATTTGATGGTATGTATGTTGTGATTCCCTTAGTGGTGTCATGTGAACACCGAGTACATGGCACTTCACCTTATTAGGGCCTAAGGGAATGCATTGTGGAGTAGATATTAGATGATGGGTTGCGAGAGTGACAGAAGCTTAAACCCTAGTTTATGCGTTACTTTGTAAGGGACTGATTTGGATCCAAAAGTTTAATGCTATGGTTAGATTTCATCTTAATACTAGTAGGAGGTTTTTTTCAAGTAAGAACAAAACCTAATCACCGGTCCACACAAATATCAAATTATCAAAGTAGCAAACACGAATCAAACCAACATGATGAACGTGACTGGATGAAATTCCCGTGTACCCTCAAGAACAGTTTGCTTATCATAAGAGATCGTTTTGTCCTATCCTTTTCCACAAAAGGATTAGGCTACCTTGCTGCATATTGTTTTTCATTACCGTTACTTGCTCGTTAAAAATTATCTTGCTATCAAACTACTCATTACTTATAATTTCAGTGCTTGCAGAGAATACCTTGCTGAAAACCACTTGTCATTTCCTTCTGCTCCTCGTTGGGTTCGACACTCTTACGTATAGAAAGGACTATGATTGATCCCCTATACTTGTGGGTCGTCAAGGCTTTTTTATGGCACTGTTTCCGGGGAGTGAAGCGCTCTTGGTAAGTCGAAATCCGTAAGGAAAAATCATTACTACGTGCTGATATTTAAGTCACTTGCTACTATGGAGAACAATCCTTTGAGGGGTTTGTTCGGGGTATCTTCGCCCCGACCGGAACCACAATTAGTTGTCCCTCAACCTACTGCACCTACTAAAAATATTGGTTATGAAATCCCTTCAGGTATGATAAAACATCTACTAGCTAATCCTTATGCATGAGATGGAACCAAACATCATGATACACACTTGATATATGTGGATTATTTAAGCTTGTAGGTTTACCCGGAGATGAAGGTAAGAAGAAGGTTTGCCCTTTATCTTTGAAGGGAAAAGCATTGGCATGGTATAGGCAATGCGATGATCTTGGATCTTGGAATTGGAATAGATTGAAATTGGAATTTCAGCAAATTTTTTATCCTATGCATCTAGTTCATCATGATCGAAATTACATATATAGTTTTTGGCCTTGTGGAGGATAAAGTATCGCTCTAACTTGGGGGAGGCTTAAGTCAATGTTACATTCATTCCCCAATCATGAGCTCTCAAGACAAATTATCATTCAGAATTTTTATGCTCGGCTTTCTCGTGATGATCAATCCATGCTCGATACTTCTTGTACTGGTTCTTTTATGAAGAAGACTATTAAATTCAGGTGGGATCTTTTAGAGAGAATTAAATGCAACTCTGAAGATTGGGAACTCGACGAAGGTAAAGAGTCAGGCATTAAGCTTGAGTTTGATTGTGTTAAATCTTTTATGAAATACCAATGCTTTTCAAAAGTTTAGCACTAAATATGGACTTGACTCAGAGATAGTAGCCTCTTTTTGTGAATCATTTGCTACTCATGCTGATCTCCCTAAGGACAAGTGGTTTAAATATCATCCACCTACGAAAGAAGAAATTAAAGAACCGGTAATAGCCAAAGATGAAACTATTATTTATAATATTGATCTAGTTGTACCTACTATTTACATTGAAAAACCACCTTTCTGTGTAAGGATAAAGGAACATGCTAAGGTTTCAACCGTGGTTAATAAAAGTAATATTAGAGCACCTAAACCCGCTGAACAAATCAAAGTAGAACCTAGTGTTGCTATGGTTAAAGATCTCTTGATACAAAATATATATGGGCATGTTATTTATTTCTGTAATGAAGCTGCTAGAATTGGCAAACCCGATGAATAAGATAAACATAGACCTATTGTTGGCATGCTTGTTGTCTCAGTCAAAATAGGAGATCACTGTTATCATGGTTTATGTGACTTAGGTGCTAGCGTGAGTGCTATTCCTTTTACCTTATATCAAGAAATTATGAATGATATAGCACATGTTGAAATAGAAGACATAGATGTTACTACTGAACTTGCTAATTGAGACACCATCACATCACTTGGGATTGTTAGAAATGTTGAAGTCTTGTGTGGGAAAATAAGATATCCTACTGATTTTCCAGTTCTTGGTTCCCCACAAGTTGACTTTTGTCCCATTATCTTTGGTAGACCTTTCTTGAACACCGTTAATGCTAAAATAGATTGTGAGAAACAAATCATCGATGTTAGTTTTGGTGATGAGTGTCATGAGTTTAATTTTTCTAAGTTTAGTAGAAAACATCATAAGAAAGAATTTCCTAGTAAGAATGAAATAATTGGTCTTGCTTCTATTGCCGTGCCCCTACTGATCCACTAGAACAATACTTGCTAGACCATGAAAATGCTATGCATATGCATGAAACAAATGAGATAGATAAAATTTTCTTTGAACAACGACCTCTGCTTCAACACAATTTTCCTATTTAAACTCTAGGAGGTCCACCTCCACCTAAAGGTTATCCCATGTTTGAATTAAAACAATTGCCAAACACTTCGAAATATGCTTATCTGGATGAGAAAAAGATATATCCTGTTATTATTAGTGCTAACCTTTCAGAACACAAAGAAGAAAGATTATTGAAAATTCTGAAGAAGCACCGAGCTGCTATTGGATATACTCTTGATGATCTTAAGGGCATTAGTCCCACTCTATGTCAGCACAAGCTCAATATGGAACCTGATGCTAAACCCGTCGTTGATCATCAAGGATGTATAAATCCTAAAATGAAAGAAGTGGTAAGAACTGAAATATTAAAGCTTCTGGATGCAGGTATAATCTATCCCATAACTGATAGTAGATGGTAAGCCCCGTTCATTGTGTCCCTAAGAAGGGGGTATAACTGTTGTTCCTAATGATAAGAATGAACTCATTCCACAAAGAATTGTTACTGGCTATAGAATGGTAATTGATTTTAGAAAAATAAATAAAGCAACTAGAAATGATCATTACCCTTTACCTTTTATTGATCAAATGTTAGAAAGACTATCTAAGCACACACACTTTTGTTTTCTTGATGGATATTCTGGTTTTTCTCAAATACCTGTTTCACAACCTGATCAAGAGAAAACCACCTTTACTTGTCCTTTTGGAACTTATGCTTATAGACGTATGCCTTTTAGTTTATGCAATGCACCTTCTACCTTTCAAAGATGTATGACTGCTATATTCTCTGATTTTTATGAAAAGATTGTTGAGGTTTTCATGGATGATTTTTTTGTTTACGGAACTTCTTTTGATGATTGCTTAAGCAACCTTGATCGATTTTTGCAGAGATGCGAGCAAACTAGTCTTATCTTGAATTGGGAGAAGTGCCGCTTTATGGTTAATGAAGGTATTGTCCTAGGCCATAAAATTTCTGAATGAGGTATTGAGGTGGATCAAGCTAAGGTTGATGAAATTGAGAAAATGCCATGTCCCAGAGATATTAAAGGTATTCGTAGTTTCCTTGGTCATGCTGGTTTTTATAGGAGATTTATTAAAGACTTCTCTAAAATTTCTAGGCCTCTTATGAATCTTTTACAAAATGATGTTCCATTTGTTTTTGATGATGGTCGTGTAGAAGCCTTTGAAATACTTAAACAAAGCCTTAATTTCTGCACCTATTGTTCAACCACCTGATTGGAACTTGCCTTTTGAAATTATGTGTGATGCTAGTGATTATGATGTTGGTGCTGTTTAGGACAAAGAGTTGATAAGAAGTTAAATGCTATTGATTATGCTAGTAAGACTCTGGATAGTGCCCAACGAAATTATGCTACCACTGAAAAAGAATTTTTAGCGGTTTTGTTTGCTTGTGATAAATTCAGATCATACATTCTTGATTCTAAAGTTATTGTTCACACTGGTCATGCTACTATTAAATACCTTATGGAAAATAAAGATGCTAAACCTAGACTCATTAGGTGGGTTCTCCTGTTACAAGAATTTAATTTACATATAACTAATAGAAAAGGAGCTGAGAACCCCGTGGCTAATAACTTGTCTAGGTTAGAAAATATTCTTGATGACCCACAACCTATTAATGATAGTTTTCCCGATGAGCAATTAGCTGCAATAAATGTTTCTCTTAACACTCCTTGGTATGCTGACTATGCTAATTATATTATTGCTAAATATATTCCACCTAGCTTCACATACCAACAAAAGAAAAAAAATTCTTCTATGATTTAAGACATTACTTTTGGGATGACCCACATCTTTATAAACAAGGAGTAGATGGTATTATTAGACATTGTGCACCTGAGCATGAATAGGGACAGATGCTACAAAAATGTCACTCCGAAGATTATGGAGGGCATCATGCTGGGAGAGAGAACTGCTCATAAGGTATTGCAATCTGGTTTTTATTGGCCTACTCTCTTCAAGGATGCCTGTAAGTTTGTTTTATCTTGTGATGAATGTCAAAGAATTGGTAATATTGGTAAGCGTTAGGAAATGCCTATGAGATTTTCTCTTACTATTGAACCATTTGATGTTTGGGGTTTTGATTATATGGGACTTTTTCCTTCCTCTAATGGGTACACACATATTTTGGCCGCTGTTGATTATGTTACTAAGTGGGTAGAAGCTATTCCAACTAGTAGTGCTGATCACAACACCTCTATTAAAATGCTTAAGGAAGTTATTTTCCCAAGGTTTGGAGTCCCTAGATATTTAATGACTCATGGTGGTTCACACTTTATTCATGGTGCTTTCCATAAAATGCTTCCTAAGTATGATGTTAACCATACAATTGCATCACCCTATCATCCTCAGTCTAGTGGTCAAGTTGAACTTAGTAATTAGAAATAAAATTAATTTTACAAAAAACTGTCAATAGGTCCCGAAAGAATTGGTCTAAGAAATTAGATGATACACTTTGGGCTTATAGAACAACATATAAAAATCCTATGGGTATGTCTCCTTAAAAATGGTTTATGGAAAAGCTTGTCATTTGCCTCTTGAGTTAGAACATAAAGCATATTGGGCAATTAAAGAACTCAACTATGATTTCAAACTTGCCAGTGAAAAGAGGTTATTTGATATTAGCTCACTAGATGAATGGAGAACCAAGCCTATGAAAATGCCAAGTTATTTAAAGAAAAAGTTAAAAGGTGGCATGGCAAAAGAATCCAAAAGCAGGAATTCAAAGTTGGAGAATATGTTCTTTTGTGCAACTCTCATTTTAGATTCTTTACAGGAAAGGTTCTCTCTAAATGGGAAGGGCCTTACGTTATCGAGGAGGTTTATCGATCTAGAGCTATAAAAATAAATAATGCTGAAGGCACTAACCCGAAGGTTGTCAATGGGCAAAGAATAAAACATTATATCTCAAGTACGCCCATTAAGGTTGAAAGGAATATTATCCAAACTACGACACCAGAAGAACACATAAAAGAAACCTTCCGGAACACTCCAGAATAACCGAAAAAGTGGAGGTACGTGATACAGTAAGTAAATGAACTCCGAAAAATCCGCAAAAATGTTTTCTGACAGTTTTGGAATATATTAAAAATTAGGAAAATAAGAAACAATGAGGAAGGCAAACCTGGTGGGCACAAGACACCAGGGCACGCTTGACTTGCCAGGCGTGCCCAGGTGGGTTGTGCCCACCTCGGTACCTTCTGGACTCTGTTTTTCTTCTGTTTGCTTGTAGTAACATCCCAAATTTTCAATTTGGAATATTATACATTAGATCATCATTGCATATCATATTTTATTTTGCATTTTGGTTGATCCTAGAAATTCTACACAACTCAATGACCCACGGAGAGAGTTGGGGATTTTGTTATTTTCATATTTGAGTTTTCTCAAATTTTGAGAATAGGATCATTTGATTTTATTTATTTTATCATCAGTTATTTCCATTACAAAAATATGAGAGAGGGAATAAAATGACTTTCCCAAAATAAAGAAATATTGAGGATTTAATAATAAAATCAAATAAGATTTTATTTCGGAGTTTTTCGGTGTTTTATTTGAATTTAGGAAAAATATGCATTTTTCAAAATTGCATTTAGGTCCCAAATAAATGTTCACCTTGTGCGGCTTGATTTTAGAAGCCCGTGAAAATTTATTTCGGAATTTTTGGAGTCCGTTTAGTATTTCTTTTTATTTTTCTTCTTCGCGTAATTTAAAAAAACGCGCACCGACCTACGGGCCGTGTCCGACCGGGGCACCGGCCCGGGCAGGCTTTATAAGCCGGGGCAGCCCACCCGGGCAAACCCTAGCCGCCCCAGCCCCAAGCCGCCACCGCCGCCGACGCCGCCGCCTCGCCGTGCCGCCGCCCCCGCCGCCGCCGCCGGACGCCGCCGCCGCCACACGCCGCCCGAGGTTCGCCGCTGCCTCGAAATTCGCGGTGGTTTTTTTTTTTCAAAAAACCGTTCGGTTTTTTCGTTGGTTTTTTCATCGGGTTTTTCGTCGGTTTTTTTGGATTCGGTTTTTTTAAATAGATCGGTTTTTCCGGTTTATTTAAATAGTGAGCGTTCGCCCGTTCATTCGTTCTAGCGAACGTTCATCGTTTTTTTCTTTTTCTCGGTTTAAATCCGCGATTTTTCTGATCGCGATTCCTGATCTGATTTTCGTTTTAGTATAACTTTTCGCTCGTTTATCGGAATCAGGCGATTCAAGCGCCTAGAGTTTCGTCTCGAAACCGTCTATCCGTTTAACCAACTTAAACAGGATTTTTCTACTGTAAAATTTGCCCTAGATCCAGATTAGTAGAACGAAGTTGTTTTCTTTCGCCGTTTGATTTTCGTTGCTTCGTTCGATTTGATTCTTTTTGCCAACCGGAGTTCTTAAGTTGAACCTTTTGGTTAGATCTCTTCTTTGAGTTTTACCCGTGCATTAGATGAGTACTTATTGTATGCTTGTTTGTTTGTCTGCGATAGAATACCCAGAGTGCGCCGCCTGTTACTTCGAATCTCTAGGTTTCGCGGATCATCAGCAAGGCAAGTAACACTTTGATCATACCTTTCCTACTACCCAGTTTTATTGCATTAGATCAATCCTCACACATTGCATGATTAGGATCTAATTAAATTGTGGGATGGGAAGTAGTTGAGGTAGTACCTATTACCTGTTTATTATCAAACCTTTGGGAGTTACTTCTACGTTTGGTTATTATGCCATGCTATACTAGTAGACGTGGATTGGGTGAGTGATATCCATGACAGATGTGAGTTTGTTAATTAATGGTTTAACTAAGGTGGCAACTTAAACACACATCTGGGTGGATTGAGGCACCTGGGTATTCCAGGACTTGCCTGTTTTCTTTTGGACCGCCACCCAGGCTTAAAGGGATCATGAGACTATTCATACTAGAAACTTCCGTGTGCAGCCACAAGCTATTATGGGCTCTAGCATAGTTGACTAAGTTGTGCGAACTCTTACAGTGGTAGACTAGCAGATGTAGGGGATGTAGGTGGTACGGTCTACCCGATCGTAAGGTGCTAGCGCTTCTGAAAGACTATGTCTCGGTCATCCGTCTTCTCAAACACCATGTAGTGCGAGAAACCAAAAAGAGGCGATCGAGTCTTGTGGGGAAAAGTGCAAAAACCTCTGCAGAGTGTAATAAACTAATCATGGTTAGCCGTGTCCCCGGTTATGGACATCTTAAGTATCTAGTACCTGGATTATCATGTGAATCTCAACATGTTACTCTAAATTAATTTTGTTGGGTTATGTTTAATGATGATGCTTAATTGGGATTGAGAATGCTGTCAACCATTCTCAATGTTTAACAACTACCATGATAGTTAAATAAAATTTATTCCTTTGAAGTAGGGAAAAATTGGCTTTACGCAAAACTGTAACCATAGAGCTTTCCACCAGCCAAATATGCATATAGTATAGCTGTTTCATTCCATTACTCTCTATGTGTTACATTGCCAGCATATTCCATGTGCTGACCCGTTTCGGGCTGCAACGTTAATATTGCAGACTTTTCAGACGACGATTAAGGAGTTTTTAGGTCGTGGTTCTATACTCAGTGATGCCGTTGGAGTTGATGGACTCACTTATCTTCCAAGCCTTCAGCTGTTATCATTATTAGATGGCCTTAAGCCATATTTATTGCAATAAGTTCTCTTTTGAGACACTCGATGTAATAAGTGTGTGATTGCTACTCTGCTATAAATCCTCCGAGTACTGTGTGGTGTCAGCATTACTGATCCAGGGATGACACCGGAGCACAGAGATCAGACTGTTTGAGGTCTGGTCGCTACAGAGATGGTATCAGAGCCAGGTTGACTGTAGGACACGACCACTAAGCTAAAAGACCTAGATCACTATCCACTCTCTCCTCTTCTGACTTCTCATCTTTTCTACTCTTTAGGATGGTGGATGCAAGGAACAAGTTCACGCAACCGGATGAAGATACACCCTTTGGACGTCACTTGAAGGAAGTCACTAGATACCTGAACATAGGAGTACCAAGGTTCACCGGAACCTACAACGCCACTTTACCTGAAGAAGAGCGCTGGATGATTCAAGTTCAAGTTCCAGGAAGGACGTTCATGCCAGTCACTGAGCCCATAGAGTTTTCTTTTGATGCACCAACTTGGAGTATAGGAAAGAGCATGGCAGCTCACATCGCCATGGGACGCATTGGAGAAGTCTACCGCAAGGATCTCAAGGATACTATCTACCAGATTTGTGGGCGCCGAGATGAACACTGGGAGATGATCAGCACCAGGAAGGATAGATCAATTGCAGCTTTTATCCAGGAGCTAAACCAGCACATTCGATGACAGGAGAACCAGATGTGCGCCGACATGATAGATCTGAAGAAGGCTAAGACTAGAATCAAGGAACTGGAGGAAGAACTCAAGGCTACACGTGAAGATTATGAAGAGGAAATTGAAGTATTGGTGGAGAAGAATGACGACCTGATCAAGAAGATTGGAATATTTATGGGAAGCCCTACGCCAGTAGAGGAAGACGAAGAACCCAAGGAGATTAGCCTGGAAGACTACATCATCATCGACGGCACCGATTCGGATCTAGATAGTAGCGATGATGACTATGTTGATGAAGCTGGAACAGATATCATGGAGTTTGCAACCGAAGAATATTTCTAGTAGACCACCTCATCATTAGTAGTAGTCCACCATGTAAATATAGTAGTCCGAGCACTTTTGCGATAGTTAGATCGATTGTATGCCCTTGTTTGATTGAATGAAGTGAATTGTTTGCTTTTGCCTCATGTGCATATGGGTAGTGTTTTCTCTTTAGACCCCCTCTATTCTTACATCTCATCTTTTCTAAAACCCCTCAGATGCCTCCGAGACGTGACCCCGGATTTGCCTTTCCACCGGAGCTCACCCAGTTGATCCAGCAGCAGAACACATTGATGCAGTTGCTAGTCCAGAATCAGAACCAGGGGAACAACAACAACAACCCACCACCACCACCACCTGTTGATCACTTAGCCCGTTTTCTAAGGCTGAATCCGCCGGTGTTTTCCAATAGCACCGAGCCGATAGTAGCAGATGATTGGCTCTGCAAGACAGCTAGGGAGTTGACCACAGCAGGATGCATAAATTGGATACATTTGTTTTGCTTACAAATGAAGGGCATGGCATGGATAAGAGGGATGAACACTGGAGCAAGACCAAGCATGGAGATGATGGCATGCGCAAGGGGATCAAGAACGGAGTTACAAGTGATGATTTCAGTACTTTGAAGCCACCATAAGGAGTTCATGAAGCCTTGGATGAAATATACAAGATGCCACTTCATAAATTTCGTCCAGAGGCTATTCTAGGTGCTGCGTCATCTTATTATTGGGCCAAGCCCATGTATTTTTTAAATACTTAAGTATAGGTTGTTTTTAGAGTCCGTATGTGTGGGGAAACAAGAGTTAGGGTTGGTTTCGGACCCCTCCTCCAAGGGCCACGAAATCCCCCCTCTTCCTCCATATATACAGCCTGAAAGTGCAACTATCCCTAGGTGGTTTTGGTAATTCATAACAACATATAGCTCATTGAGATAATGCTATTCCAAGATGATTATTTCAGGAAAGCTCAATGATTGGCATGGCATGGATGTGAAAGTGGAACCCTCAAAATGCTAAGGAAAAAGGATTGGCTCAAGCTCAAAAGCTCAAGACTCTTCATTTTATATTTTAGTGATCCAAGATCACATTGAGTCTTTAGGAAAAGCCAATACTATCAAGGAGGGATGAGGTGTTGCTTAATGAGCCTCTTGCTTCATGTGCTTAGTGATATGCTCCAAAAACCCTCAACTACTTTCCCATATCCACATTTGACCTAAACCCTAAGCCAAACTTGGTCCTACCGATTCTTCCTATCCGGCGCCACCGAGTTTCACTTGTCTTTAGCCACTGCCAAACCCTAGCAATTCGGTTCTACCGATAGGGATCTCGGTCTCACCGAGATGGGATTGCAAACTCTCTGTTTCCCTTTCATAACTTTTCGGTCTCACCGAAAGAGCGAATCGGTCCCACCGAGATTGCAATGTAAATTCAGTGTTTCCCCTTTGTAACTTTTCGGTCTCACCGAAAGAGCAAATCGGTCCCACCGAGTTTGCCTGACCAACTCTCTGGTTAGCTAATCACCAAATTCGGTCCCCCCGAGTTTGTGTAATCGGTCTCACCGAGATTACTTATGCCCAAACCCTAACCATATCGGTCCTACCGAGTTGCATGTCAGTCCCACCGAAAATCTCTAACGGTCACTAGGTTTACATTTTCGGTCCGACCGAGTTTGTTGATTCGGTCCCACCGAGATTGGAAAACTGTGTGTAACGGTTGGATTTTGTGTGGAGGCTATATATACCCCTCCACCTCCTCCTCATTCGGTGAGAGAGCCATCAGAACACATACACCATTCCAACTCATATGTTCTGAGAGAGAATCACCTACTCATGTGTTGAGACCAAGACATTCCATTCCTACCATATGAATCTTGATCTCTAGCCTTCCCAAGTTGCTTTCCACTCAAATCTTCTTTCCACCAAATCCAAATCCTATGAGAGAGAGTTGAGTGTTGGGGAGACTATCATTTGAAGCACAAGAGCAAGGAGTTCATTACCTACACACCATTTGTTATTTCTTGGAGAGTGGTGTCTCCTAGATTGGCTAGGTGTCACTTGGGAGCCTCCGACAAGATTGTGGAGTTGAACCAAGGAGTTTGTAAGGGCAAGGAGATCGCCTACTTCGTGAAGATCTACCGCTAGTGAGGCAAGTCCTGTGTGGGCGATGGCCATGGTGGGATAGACAAGGTTGCTTCTTCGTGGACCCTTTGTGGGTGGTTGCTTCTTCGTGGACCCTTCGTGGGTGGAGCCCTGTGTGGACTCACGCAACCGTTACCCTTTGTGGGTGGAGCCCTGTGTGGACTCTCGCAACCGTTACCCTTTGTAGGTTGAAGTCTCCATCAACGTGGATGTAGGATAGCACCACCTATCCGAACCACGGGAAAAACATCCGTGTCTCCAATTGCGTTTGAATTCTTCAAACCCTTCCCTTTACATTCTTGCAAGTTGCATGCTTTACTTTCCGCTGCCAATATACTCTTTGCATGCTTGCTTGAATTATGTGATGATTGCTTGACTTGTCCTAAAATAGCTAAAATCTGCCAAGAACTAAAATTGGGAAAAGGTTAAGTTTTTATTTGGTCAAGTAGTCTAATCCCCCCCTCTAGACATACTTTAGATCCTTCAAGTGGTATCAGAGCTTTGGTCTCCATTTGCTTTGATCTCCATAGCTTTGGTGGTCATAGCCTTGGTTTCACAACCTAGGAGAGTATGGCGTCTAGCGAGGGAAATTATCACCGTAGAGGTCCTTACTTTGATGGTACTAATTTTGCTAGTTGGAAGCATAAAATGAAAATGCATATTCTTGGACATAACCCCGCCGTTTGGGCTATTGTGTGTGTTAGTTTGCAAGGTGACTTCTTTGATGGGAGAGAACCAAACCGTGAAGCTACCGCGGATGAGTTGAAGATGTTGCAATACAATGCTCAAGCTTGTGATATTCTCTTCAACGGATTGTGCCCCGAAGAATTCAACAAAATCAGCCGTCTTGAGAATGCAAAGGAAATTTGGGACACTTTGATTGATATGCACGAAGGTACCGACTCCGTCAAGGAATCCAAGTTGGATGTGCTTCAAAGCCAACTTGACAAGTTCAAGATGAAGGATGGTGAAGGTGTCGCTGAAATGTACTCTAGGCTTGCTCTCATCACAAATGAGATTGTCGGCTTAGGAAGTGAATAGGTGACCGATAAATTCATCATCAAGAAGATTCTAAGAGCCTTGGATGGAAAATATGATACCGTGTGCACATTGATTCAAATGACGCCCAACTACAAAGATCTCAAGCCAACGGAGGTGATTGGAAGAATTGTTGCTCATGAGATGTCACTTAAGGATAAAGAGGAACTTCACAACAAATCAAGTGGTTCCTATAAAGCCTCATGTGAAGCCCCTACATCGTCAAGTGAGAAACAAGACTTCAATGAAGAATTGAGCTTAATGGTGAAGAACTTCAACAAGTTCTACAAGAGTAGAAGCAAAGATAGAAGCTTCAAGTCAAGGTCCTACAATGACAAAAGATCTTCTAGTCGAGAGCGAAACTGCTACAGTTGTGGAAGACCCGAACACTATTCCAATGAGTGTACGGCTCCCTACAAGAGAAGAGAAGATTCTCCAAAAAGAAGAAGTAAAGAATCACCACCAAGAGAGAGGAGTAGAGATGATCGTTATGAACGAAGATACTCACGGAGAAGCAAGGATTCGGAAAGAAAGGAAAAATCATCAAGGAGCTACACAAGACGAAGACATCAAGCTCATGTGGGTGAATGGGTATCCGGCTCCGACTCCGACAGCCACTCCGAGAGAAGTTATCACTCCGACTCCGAAGATACTCAAGATGAAGGTGTTGCCGGTCTAGCACTTGTGTCAACCAACTCCTACGACATATTTGACTCACCAAATGAAGGAATTGGAAGATGCTTCATGGCCAAAGGTCCTAAGGTAACACACCCCGAGTATGTTGATTTCAATAGTGATGAAGATGACTTGTTAGGTGATGATTTGCTTGTTGACAACTCTAGTGATGAATACTATGATGAAATGTCAATTAAACATGCTAATCAAGATAAAACGAATGACAATTATAAGGAGAAGATTGAGGCCCTAACTAAAGAACTAAACACTCTTAAGTTAGCTCATGAAATCATCTTCGAAGATCATCGAGAACTTTTAAGAGCTCATGAGAAATTACGCTTCGAAAAGCTCAATCTTGAGCAAGAGCATGAGTTCTTAAAAGCAATCAATGATGATCTCCGCAAGAAAAGTTCTTCTTAAATTGCCAGCGTTTACTCTTATCCACTTACATGCCTCAAGTCAAGTCTAGTAACAAGAACAAGAAAGATTCTTCCTCTAGTAGTAACAATGATCATGCTAAATCCAATATTGTTGCTTCTAGTAGTTCTCTTGATTCCACTAATGATTCTCTTAGCCAAGTTACACTTGAGCAAGAAAATAGTTTATTGAAGGGAATTATAGAGAAAGGAGTGTACAAAACCCTTGCCGGGAGTAAGCAATTCGAGGAAATTGTGCGCAAGCAAGGAATGCACCGGAAGAATCAAGGTGTTGGTTTTGAACGAAAGTTCAATACCAATGGAGTTGAGTGGGAAGAAGATCAATACCCCAAGACAAAATTTGTCCCTCAACAAGAGAAGTATGATACTTCTTTCAAGGGGACACAAGCTCAAGATGATCTTCCACCACAAGACTACAAGCAAAAAGGCAAGGACAAGCTTCAAGAGGAAATTGACGCATTTGAAGAAGCTCCTAAGACCTTAGTCAAGTGGATTCCCAAGACTACTTCAAGTTCCACTTCATCAAGTACGACTACAACTCCAAGGATTCCCATCAAGATGATGTGGATCCAAAAGAAGAAGAACTAGAGAGTTCTTGAGGGTGACTCCGTCAACATACTTCACTCTTATCATTTTGGCAAGAACAAGTGCAATCAACTTCCACATCTTGCACTAGTTCAAGGAGTCACAAACCCTCTTGTTGGTAAGACAAGGGACAAGGTAACCTAAAAGTTTTCATGGACATCATCTTTTGTGTGCATCACTCTATGCCTATGGATATTGCTTGTTCCTTGTGGGACTAACCCATGTAGGTATTGAAAGTGCAATTCACTCAAATGGATAGCTCCAAGTGATCTACATCAACATTGAGCATCCACATCTTCAACATCTACATGAAGTCATCATCGACAAAGCCCAAGGTTAGTTCATCCCTCTTAGGGGGGATATCACATCTAGGGGGAGCTTTACTCTAAGACTTGAGCTAAAGCAACTCTAAAGATGTGAACACAACAATGCTTTATGTAAAAGTGGTAACCCCACTTGAGCTTAAACGATGAGTATGACCTATGATCAAGTGCTCTCACTTGACTCCTAAGTCAATATACTCATATATAGATGACCTTGTCATCGCAAATTGCTTGATAGATGCTAGAATTGGTTGTGCATGTCTTGCCACATATTTCATTTGCCATCTTATTGTGTGAGCATGCTGGTTGCATATTTTACTCATTCGAGGACATCCACTTGTTGTTTTGATTGTTTGGTTTTATTTTCTTTTGCCAAGTGGATGGACAAGAATGCCTAAGTACCTCCTCTAGCTATCTATGCTTTTCTCGTATCAAACTCTATTCATGCTGCATCACAAAATTTGATCAAGTCAGATTTGAACCACTCTATGTGAGGAGCGCTCGGAGTCCCCGATTTGTCATAGACTTAAACTTCCAAAACCTCTTTATGATTCTCGGTCTGACCGATACCCCACTTTCGGTCCTACCGAGATCATTAAGTTGATCTAGGTTTTCGATCTCGGTGCAACCGATTTGAACATTTCGGTCACACCGAGTTTCAGTAACTGCCTGCAGTTATGAATCTCGGTGCCACCGAGTTGTTCCACTCGGTCACACCGACAGGGTCGGGCTATATATAGTCACGGGCAAAATTTTGGAAATTTCTCCGAGCCCCTTCACCAGCATGATAGCCTGCTCTGCCATCGTGGTCTCCAGATTGTCTCCTCGCCGCCAGCCGCCTCCGGTCGCTGGTCTCCGTCGCCGTCAACGGGATTCTGCCCCGCCGTTGCCGCCGTAGCGAGTCTCCGCCGAACTAGGGTATGGACTCGATCTTTGTGCTGTTCTCCAATCCAATTCTCAGCACATTGTGATCATCATGATTCTTGCCACGATTGAAACACTCCTATCCAGTCAATGCACCCGTAGATTAGCTTTGATTCGAAAATTTTAGGGTTAGGTTTCCGCCGAAACCATCTCGGACCCACCGAGTTGAAAAACTCGGTCCCACCGATTTGGCTTATGCCATTGCACAAGTGAGACTCAGTCTGACCGAGAATTACTTATTGGTGTGACCGATTTTGGAACTCAGTGAAACCCTAGCAGTCTCGGTGCCACCGAACTGTGACTCGGTCCAACCGAGTTCACTAGTTTAGGTTCCACAACTGCTTCGGTATCACCGAGTTTGAAAATCGGTAGATCCGAGATGATTTCAGTGGGAAACTAAAACTAAGTTTTTTGGATAATTCTTTTGCAAAAATCTCTGCATTTTGTGATGCTCATCCACTCTATCTCATCTATAATCTGTTCACAGGGTCAGCAGTCAGTTTGCAGCATGTCTGATCAAAGTGATAGCCAAAACATGTCAGAGCAGCAGGTGCACATGAGTGAGGGAACTAGTCCCTCCAGTTCTTCTGATGAAGGCAGCAGGAGCACTCCTAGCAACTTGCCAAAAGCTGCCACCAGACAGAGGAAGAAGAAAACTTCAGACTCCGAAGATGAAGATTATGTGGCAGAGGAAGAGGCCACTTCAAAGAGAGTTGAGCCAGCTCAAGGCACTAAGCCAGGTCTGAAAATCAAAAGGCCAGCAGGCAGGCAGCCCATGTCAAAGGCAAGAGCCTCAACTAAAAATCCTGAACCCAAAGAGCCAGTTGTTGCTGAGGGAAAGAAGAGGAAGAGAATGTTCTGAGAAAGCTAAAGCCCAAGATCCCAGACCACAACGATGCTCATCCTGTGGCTGAGTACATGAAGCTCAGGAGAGATTCAGGGCTGAGGAAGTGGAGAGAAGCAGATCCATATGCTTCTAGGAGAAGGACTACTGTGGATTACAGGTTTCACACCAAGGAGCAGCAAGATTTCTATGAGACTGTTTTGTTGGACAAGAAGCCAATTGTATGTGATATGAGATGGGTCGACTGGCAGTACATGAAGGACAATGAGGAGCACTATCCTGGAGTGCAAGACAGCTTCACAACTTGTGGGGTAGCTGACTTTGTTGGGCAGAAGCTCACAAAGTGGAATGAGGAACTTATAATGCAGTTCTACTCCACATCACATTTTTATCCAGATGGGAGGATCACATGGATGTCTGAGGGTACGAGGTACCAATCCACAGTTGCTGAGTGGGCACAGATCATTAATGCCCCAGAGGAGCAAGATGATGACTTGGATATCTATGCCAAGAAGAAGATGGACCACAACTCAATGTCCAATATGTACAAGGAGATCCCAAATGAAGCACTTGATACTTTCAAGTTTGGCTCAGTACATTACCTTCTGTCAGGGCTACCGACAATCAATTTGGATATTGAGGCACACCTTATTGCCCAAGTCTGGAGATCACAAGATGATCAGAGGCCATGCTATCAACTTGCTACATGTGTTTGATGTGCCTCCGAAGTTCAAGGTGATGAGCCTAATAGTGGAAACAATCAAGAGGACTGCAGCAGACCAGAAGAGGAGTTGCGGATATGCCCCTCAGATCCAGGAGCTCATCAACTCCAAGATGGGCACGGGCATATATTTATTGGACAAGGAACACCTGCCCATCCGTCCAGATTTTGAGGACAATCAAGTTGTCATGACTGAGAATGAGCCATCATCTGCCCAAGCTACGCAAAGAAGGAGAAGGCAAGGAAGGAGAAAGCTGCCAAGATGCCAACTCAAGAGGAGGCATCTGAGTATTTCTTGAAGACCAAACAAGAGCAGC
The DNA here is from genome assembly GCF_003073215.2 of Triticum urartu. Lineage (NCBI taxonomy): Eukaryota > Viridiplantae > Streptophyta > Magnoliopsida > Poales > Poaceae > Triticum > Triticum urartu. The sequence continues at coordinate 282,052,723 of NC_053025.1, forward strand.
TTGGTTACCTGATTGCATCCACCCTGCGGATTGAGCAAGGACTAGCCACCCTAACTCAAAACCAGGCAAGCCTAGAGAGAATCATGGAACAAAAGTTCTATGACTTGGATGTCAAGGTAACGGAGATTCAGACTGCAGTGGAGCAGCTCCAAGATGATATGCAGGAGAGGAGAGGCAGGACTACCACTCATGCCTTTGCCAGAGTGCCACGAGGTCCGAGGTCGTCTGCCGTGCCAGTTGCTGACACAAGAGCCACCACCTCAGCACCAGACCACAGCCTCAGTTCCACCAGCTCCAGCATCTACTTCAGCTCCAACTCCAGCGTCTACTTCAGCATCTACCGAAGCCTTCGTCCTTGGAGTGATCCGGACTCCACCACCACTGAAGATCAAGCCTGAGCGTCGATCTAGTGCTATGCATTTTCTAGGAACTTTTTGGTAACTTGTTGCCAAAGGGGGAGAAGATGTATAGATCATAGGCTTCGAGAGAGAGAGTGTTGCTTTTCTCTCTTGCTTTATTTGGTGGTTTTTCAAACTTGTTTGCTTTTGAGTGCTTGAGATACTACGTCATTATTTGTGAGACATTGATGATCATGTGTTTGATCATAAGCTACACTTAATGCTTGCTTAATGCTATTATCCTATCTATCTTATGTGATCATTCACTATTCTTGGTGATGAGTGCATGTATTTCATTCTTATCATTTTAAGCGCTCCACCAAGATGTATGTGACATGGAAGAGTAACCCATGACTCTAACTCTTTGTGCATTTGCAGTCCAAAGCAAATTTTAAATATGCACAAATTTAGGGGGAGCTCTTACTTATCACATACTTCTCAAAGCGACGATATATTTCATGCTTATTATCATTTGTCGAAGCTTTGATCTATATGTTGTCATCAATTACCAAAAAGGGGGAGATTGAAAGTGCAACTATCCCTAGGTGGTTTTGGTAATTCATAACAACATATAGCTCATTGAGCTAATGCTATTCCAAGATGATTATTTCAGGAAAGCTCAATGATTGGCATGGCATGGATGTGAAAGTGGAACCCTCAAAATGCTAAGGAAAAGGATTGGCTCAAGCTCAAAAGCTCAAGACTCTTCATTTTATATTTTAGTGATCCAAGATCACATTGAGTCTTTAGGAAAAGCCAATACTATCAAGGAGGGATGAGGTGTTGCTTAATGAGCCTCTTGCTTCATGTTCTTAGTGATATGCTCCAAAACCCTCAACTACTTTCCCATATCCACATATGACCTACACCAGCCAAACTCGTCCTACAATTCTTCTATCCGGCGGCCACGAGTTTCAACTTGTCTTTAGCCACGCCAAACCCTAGAATTCGGTTCTACGATAGGGATCTCGGTCTCACCGAGATGGGGTTTGGCAAACTCTCTGTTTCCCTTTCGTAACTTTTCGGTCTTACCGAAAGAGCGAATCGGTCCCACCGAGATTGCAATGTAAACTCAGTGTTTCCCCTTTGTAACTTTTCGGTCTCACCGAGTTCCACTCGGTCTCACCAAAAGAGCAAATCGGTCCCACCGAGTTCGCCTGACCAACTCTCTGGTTAGCTAATTACCAAATTCGGTCTCACCGAGTTTGTGTAATCGGTCTCACCGAGATTACGTTATGCCCAAACCCTAACCATATCGGTCCTACCGAGTTGCATGTCAGTCCCATTCGATGAGAGAGCCATCAGACACACATACCATTCCAACTCATATGTTCTGAGAGAGAACCACCTACTCATGTGTTGAGACCAAGACATTCCATTCCTACCATATGAATCTTGATCTCTAGCCTTCCCAAGTTGCTTTCCACTCAAATCTTCTTTCCACCAAATCCAAATCCTATGAGAGAGAGTTGAGTGTTGGGGAGACTATCATTTGAAGCACAAGGGCAAGGAGTTTCATTACTACACCATTTGTTACTTCTTGAGAGTGGTGTCTCCTAGAATTGGCTAGGTGTCACTTGGGAGCCTCTGACAGATTGTGAGTTGAACCAAGGAGTTTGTAGGGCAGGAGATCGCCTAACTTCGTGAAGATCTACCGCTAGTGAGGCAAGTCCTGTGTGGGCGATGGCCATGGTGGGATAGACAAGGTTGCTTCTTCGTGGACCCTTTGTGGGTGGTTGCTTCTTCGTGGACCCTTCGTGGGTGGAGCCCTGTGTGGACTCGCGCAACCGTTACCCTTTGTGGGTGGAGCCCTGTGTGGACTCTCGCAACCGTTACCCTTTGTGGGTTGAAGTCTCCATCAACGTGGATGTAGGATAGCACCACCTATCCGAACCACGGGAAAAACATCCGTGTCTCCAATTGCGTTTGAATTCTTCAAACCCTTCCCTTTACATTCTTGCAAGTTGCATGCTTTACTTTCCGCTGCCAATATACTCTTTGCATGCTTGCTTGAATTATGTGATGATTGCTTGACTTGTCCTAAAATAGCTAAAATCTGCCAAGAACTAAAATTGGGAAAAGGTTAAGTTTTTATTTGGTCAAGTAGTCTAATCCCCCCCCTCTAGACATACTTTCGATCCTTCACAGCCCTTAGGGCGTCGTTTAGACTTTGGGGTTTTGTTTAGATTAAAAGTTCGCCATAGCTGCAATTTCGCGTACTTCGTTTGTGTCCAACGACCAGACCAAGACGTCACAGAACCCCAGCTTCATTAATAAAGCTTTCCTCTTTTATTAACAATATCTAGATTGCAATCTCAGTTTCTTGCTTGTTCTTCGTTTGCTCGTAGGAAATAGGCCCTCGTGATCAGGTTGATCGTGCTCCGGCGTGGTCAATAAACCTCGGAAGTTGCTTTAGCGATTGCTAAGGCGCGACGTCTTCGCACGTTCGTAGTCGGATCGTCAAAGTCGACTCCCACAGAAAACGATATCTATCTCATCGAAACATCGGAACACCTTCGCCTCTATCAAGTGGTATTGGATTTCCAGGTTGCTCGGTGAGATTTTACAGTTTTTCGTAGTTTATATCGAGTCTGTTCTTCATACCTACAGTCCACGAAAAAAGGCAAAAAAATTAGGGTTAGTTCATCATATCCGAACCCATCTGAGCCTTTGCATAGTCTTTTTAGTGTTTTGCTTTGTTGAATTTGCGGTTGCATCGTCGTGTCGAGTTGCTGGTCTTAGCGTCTAGTCCTTTAGTGTTTTGAGTTCTGTTCACAGGTTGTCACGCCGCCGTCGCACCATCGTCATCATCATTGCCATATACCACCACCCCACCATATACATCGCCGCTGCCATATACAACCACCAATCTGAGTCCACATATACCATCGCTATATACAACCACCAATCCGAGTCCAGATATACCATCGCCATATACAACCACCAGTCTGAGTTCCACCAGATTCATCGTCGCCACCAGTCCGAGTACCACCAGATTCATCTCCGCTACCAGTCCTAGTCTGAGTCCAGTATTTGTTTCTTTGTTTTCGAGTTCCAGATCACGCGATACTTCGAGTCGTGATAGAGTAGGACTCCCATAATTCCGTGCTACCCGCAATAGAAAAATAGTTCCAAACAAAAAAAACGAAGTCTGGAAAATTTTGGCTAGGCAGTTTTTGGACCATTTGTAGACTTTTTCGAAAAAAATTGTTGCGGAGCAAAAAAAAGAGAAAAAGTGCAAAAAAGTGAAAAAAGGAAAAAAAATTCGCAGAGTGCTCCTCCCTTGTTTACGTGTTGCGCCGCGATTTTGTTCGTGTTCTAGGCTCACGTCTCTAGTACGGTCTAGCCTAGGACCAGCACAGTACCGTCGTTGAGCGTTTATTCAACCTTGCATCTCTGAATTGATTATTGCTGACCCTTTTTGCTACCATATTATAAGCCTTCCCATCTCCACATACATCTACGTCGTGCGTTTGACTCTCCCTGGTAATCGCTCTATCCAAGCTTTGAGAGTTTTGACTATGATGGTTGCCGATTACCGCCTGCTGCCTGGTAAGAACTAGTAAGAATTTGAGATTTGCTTGACGGATTTGTGACACCCACCACCACCTCTTGTTAGTAGTTTGTAGGATCATATTCTTGTGTGTTTCTATTGCTGCTAACGATGGCAGGATCACATGCCGACGAGACTGACTGGGAGAACATGACGAATAAGGAGTTGCATGATAAATTTCAGCAAATGATGAGTGGACAGGTGCAAGATGTGCTAAAAAGATTTGAAGAGGCCATGGAGAAGATAGATGGCATGGAGAAGACGTTCGAAACAAAGCTCGACAACAAGTTTAATGAATTGCTCGGGCGTCTTCCACCACCACCATCGGCTGCACCTAACGCACCTCTGCAACAACAACAACAACAACAACAACGTCACTTTCCAAATCAAGTGGGACGAGCACAATGCATTCCCATTGACCCTGGGAAAAATTCCGGTGCCGCTGTTGATGCTTCTGTCGATCCTGCTGCTACTATAGAGGTGGAGGACCATTACGAGGATGAGGTTGATCAAAATCAGAGCTACGTGCAACCACCACCACCACCACCACCAGGTCATCCTCATGTATATCATCGCAATGGTAGGGCTGCACCACCATATGAGGTAAGAGATCATGACCATCTTCCTAAACTGAAATTGAATATTCCACCATTTGAGGGTAGATATGTTCCTGATATATATCTTACTTGGGAGTTAGAAACTGAACAACATTTTACATGTTTACAATATCCTGAGGAGAGACGTGTTCATACTTCTGTTTGTGCTTTCACTAGCTTCGCATGTGTTTGGTGGTCTGAACATTGTAGATTATATCCTATTCCAACTACTTGGGCTGCTTCGAAAACTGCTATGCGTACTCGTTGGGTTCCACCGTATTATCAACGTGAATTACTTCAAAAATTGCAGCGTTTAAGACAAGGAAAAAATTCTGTAGAAGAATATTATCAGGAATTACAAACTAGCATGATTAGATGTGGTATTGTTGAGGAGAATGAAGCTATGCTTGCACGTTTTATGGGTGGATTAAATAGAGAGATTCAGACCATTCTAGAGTATAAGGAGTATACTAATATCACTCGTTTATTCCATCTTGCTTGTAAAGCTGAACGTGAAGTGCAGGATCGACAGGCATTGGCGCGAACTAACTTTTCTGCAGGTCGATCTTCATCACGGACACCACGTGCATCCTTTGCTTCCACTACACCAGCACCTCCATCAGGTGCCACCTCCAGCCGTGATACAAGAAAGCAGGCACAACCACCACTATCTGCCAAGAGCACACCTCCCGGGCCTGCGCAGAGCTCTTCTTATTCCATGGCATTAACAGGGCACACAAGTGATATTATTTGTCGTCGTTCTAAGGGAAGAGGACATATTGCGAGAGAATGCCAATCTCAACGTGTGATGATTGCTACTGAGGATGGTGGGTATGAGTCCACTAGTGACTATGATGAGGAGACTTTGGCTCTTATTACACATGAAGAACACGGTGGAGATGATTCTGATCATGAGACGCAATACATGGCTGCTGAAGATGCTGACAGGTATGAATGTTTAGTTGCTCAACGTGTTTTGAGTGTGCAGGTTACACAAGCTGATCAAACCAGAGGCACAATTTGTTCCATACAAAGGGAGTTGTGAAGGAACATTCTATTCGCGTAATCATAGATGGAGGGTGCTGCAATAACTTGGCTAGCATGAAGATGGTGGAGAATCTATCTCTCACCACAAGACCACATCCACATCCTTACTACATCCAATGGTTCAACAACAGTGGCAAGGATAAGGTAACACATACTGTTCATGTGCATTTTAGTATCTCTACATATACTGATTATGTGGATTGTGATGTGGTACCTATGCAAGCATGTTCCTTATTACTTGGTAGACCATGGCAATTTGATAAACATTATGTACACCATGGTAGAAACAATCAGTATACTCTTGTTCATAAGGATAAAAATATTACTTTGCTTCCTATGACTCCTGATTCCATTTTGAAAGATTATATTAATAGAGCTAATAAAGCAAAACAGGAGGAAAATAAGAGTGAAAATAAGATTGTGGCAAAAGAATTTGAGCAACAAATGAAGCCTAATAATAAACCATCTAGTGTTGCTTCTGAAATTAAATTGAAAAGTGCATGTTTACTTGCCACCAAATCTGATATTGAGATCTCGATTTTAGCAAATCTGTTTGCTATGCTTTTGTGTACAAAGAGGCATTATTTTCATTCAAGGACGTGCCTTCCTCTTTGCCTCCTGCTGTCACTAACATTTTGCAGGAGTTCGCTGACGTCTTTCCACAAGACGTGCCACCGGGATTACCACCTATTCGAGGGATTGAGCATCAAATTGACTTAATTCCCGGTGCATCATTACCCAACCGTGCACCATACCGTACCAATCCAGAGGAGACAAAGGAGATTATGCGTCAAGTACAAGAACTGCTCGACAAAGGTTATATACGTGAATCCCTTAGTCCTTGTGTTGTTCCTATCATTTTGGTGCCGAAAAAGGATGGTACGTCGCGTATGTGCGTTGATTGTAGAGGCATTAATAATATTACTATTAGTTATCATCATCCTATTCCTAGGCTAGATGATATGCTTGATGAATTGAGTGGCTCTACAATATTCTCCAAAGTTGATTTGCGTAGTGGATACCATCAAATTCATATGAAATTGGGAGATGAATGGAAAACAACATTTAAAACTAAGTTTGGATTATATGAGTGGTTAGTCATGCCTTTTGGGTTAACTAATGCACCCAGTACTTTCATGAGGTTAATGAACGAAGGTTTACGTGCTTTCATTGGACGATTTGTGGTAGTTTACTTTGATGACATATTGATTTATAGCAAACCCTTGGAGGAACATTTGAAACATTTACATGTTGTTTTTATTGCTCTAGGTGATGCACGTTTGTTTGGTAACCTTGGAAAGTGCACATTTTGCACCGACCGAGTATCTTTTCTTGGCTATGTTGTTACTCCACAGGGAATTCAAGTTGATAAAGCCAAGATTGAACCTATTAAAAGTTGGACGAAGCCCAAAACAGTGACACAAGTGAGGAGTTTCCTTGGCCTCGCTGGTTTCTATAGGCGTTTTGTGAGAGATTTCAGCACCATTGCTGCACCTCTCAACGAGCTTACAAAGAAGGATGTGCCTTTTATTTGGGGTACCGCACAGGAAGAAGCCTTCACGGTATTGCAAGATAAGTTGACAGATGCTCCTTTACTCCAACTTCCTGATTTTGATAAGACTTTTGAGCTTGAATGTGATGCTAGTGGAATTGGATTAGGAGGTGTGTTATTACAAGATGGCAAACCTGTTGCATACTTTTCTGAAAAATTGAGTGGGCCTAGTCTGAAATATTCTACTTATGATAAAGAATTATATGCTCTTGTTCGGACCTTAGAAACATGGCAACATTATTTATGGCCCAAGGAATCTGTTATACATTTTGATCATGAATCTTTGAAACACATTAAAAGTCAAGCAAAACTGAACCGTAGACATGCTAAATGGGTTGAATTCATTGAGACTTTCCCTTATGTCATTAAACACAAGAAGGGTAAAGAAAATGTTATTGCTGATGCATTGTCTCATCGTTATAGTATGCTTTCACAACTTGACTTTAAAATATTTGGTTTGGAGACCATCAAAGATCAATATGTGCATGATGCTGAATTTAAAGATGTATTGCAAAATTTTAAGGAAGGGAGAACTTGGAACAAGTTCGTTCTTAACGATGGATTTGTGTTTCGTGCTAACAAGCTATGCATTCTAGCTAGCTCCGTTCGTCTTTTGTTGTTGCAGGAGGTGCATGGAGGAGGACTAATGGGACACTTTGGCGTCAAGAAGACGGAGGATATACTTGCTACACATTTCTTTTGGCCAAAGATGAGACGGGATGTTGAGCGTTTTGTTGCTCGCTGCACAACATGTCAAAAAGCTAAGTCACGACTCAACCCTCATGGTTCATATATGCCTTTGCCTGTACCTGGCGTTCCTTGGGAGGATATATCTATGGACTTTGTTTTAGGTTTACCTCGAACAAAGAAGGGGAGGGATAGCATATTTGTTGTCGTGGATAGGTTCTCGAAAATGGCACACTTTATACCATGTCATAAAAGCGATGATGCTGTTAATGTTGCTGATTTGTTCTTTCGTGAAATTATTCGCTTGCATGGTGTGCCAAATACTATTGTTTCAGATCGTGATACTAAATTTCTTAGCCACTTTTGGAGATGTTTATGGGCTAAGTTTGGGACTAAACTGCTTTTTAGTACTACTTGTCACCCCCAAACTGATGGACAAACTGAAGTAGTCAATAGAACATTGTCTACTATGCTTAGGGCTGTTTTGAAGAATAATAAGAAAATGTGGGAAGAATGCTTGCCTCATATTGAATTTGCTTATAATCGTTCATTGCATTCTAATACTAAAATGTGCCCTTTTGAAATTGTGTATGGTTTCCTACCTCCTGCACCTATTGATTTGTTGCCTCTTCCATCTTTAGAGAAGGTTAATTTTGATGCTAAAGAACGTGCTGAATTGATAAGGGTAGATTTCCTGGAGATAAAAATGATAATGCATGAGTTAACTAAGGAAAACATGCTGAAGAATTTCCTGGAGATAAAAATGATAATGCATGAGTTTCCTGGATGCTAAAGAACGTGCTGAATTTTGATGTTAAAAATGCATGAGTTAACTAAGGAAAACATTGAGCGTATGAATGCTAAATATAAACTTGCTGGAGATAAGGGTAGAAAACATGTTGTGTTTGCACCTGGAGATCTTGTTTGGTTACATTTGCGTAAGGGTTGATTTCCTAATTTGCGCAAATCAAAGCTAATGCCACGTGCTGCTGGTCCTTTTAAGGTGTTAGAGAAAATAAATGATAATGCATATAAACTTGAGCTGCCTGCAGATTTTGGGGTTAGTCCCACTTTTAACATTGCAGATTTGAAGCCTTATTTGGGTGAGGAAGATGAGCTTTCGTCGAGGACGACTTCATTTCAAGAAGGGGAGGATGATGAGGACATCAATACCATTGTTACACCCACAACCCCTGCTGCTATACATACTAGACCAATTAGTAGAGGTCGCGCACGCCAACTGAATTACCAGGTACTTTCGTTTCTTGGTAATGATTATAATGTTCATGAGAATATGATGCTGCCTAAATTGGATACATTTGTTTTGCTTACAAATGAAGGGCCTGGCATGGATAAGAGGGATGAACACTGGAGCAAGACCAAGCATGGAAATGATGGAATGCGCAAGGGGATCAAGAACGGAGTTACAAGTGATGATTTCAGTACTTTGAAGCCACCATAAGGAGTGCATGAAGCCTTGGACGAAATATACAAGATGCCACTTCATAAATTTCGTCCAGAGGCTATTCTAGGTGCCGCGTCACCTTATTATTGGGCCATGCCCATGTATTTTCGAAATACTTAAGTCTAGGCTATTTTTAGAGTCCGTATGTGTGGGGAAACAAGAGTTAGGGTTGGTTTCGGACCCCTCCTCCAAGGGCCACGAACCCCTCCTCTTCCTCCATATATACAGCCCTTAGGGCGTCGTTTAGACTTTGGGGTTTTGTTTAGATTAAAAGTTCGCCATAGCTGCAACTTCGTGTACTTCGTTTGTGTCCAACGACCAGAACAAGACGTCACAGAACCCCACCTTCATTAATAAAGCTTTCCTCTTCTATTCGCAATATCTAGATTGCAATCTCAGTTTCTTGCTTGTTCTTCGTTTGCTCGCAGGAAATAGACCCTCGTGGTCAGGTTGATCGTGCTCCAGCGTGGTCAATAACCCTCGGAAGTTGGTTTAGCGATTGCTAAGGCGCGACGTCTGCGCATGTTCGTAGTCGGATCGTCAAAGTCGACTCCCACAGAAACCGATATCTATCTCATCGAAACATCAGGACACCTTCACCTCTATCAGTCCAAAACTCCCGCGCGGGCCATTTGGGCCGGAAAACACCCCAATAGCCTCCATCGTCTACAAACACCCCACCAATAAGCCTACTTAAACAAACCAGAGCGCGGGGCAAATACATATAAACTACAAGAAAATGTTTGAAACTAAAAATGTAAAATTTCAAATACTAGTTCATAGGCAACAACTTTGAATATGAAAAATATAAATAAAAATAATTTTAGCTCTACACCATGGATGATAAAAAAGGGGAAAATATGATACAAAAACAATGAAACTCCAAAAAGCAGAGAACTTAATAGCCTATCTGTTAAATGTACATAATTTAAAACACCGAATTAAAATATTACTTTCAAGTTCAGCTACTAAAATGCAAGAAGTTCAAATAGATAATGTTTGTCAATTATGCTAAATTTCTTATTTATATAAAATCTGACAAGTTCACCTACTAAAATGCAAGAAGTTCAAATAGATTCTCTTTGTCAATTATGCTAAATTTCTTATTTATATAAAATCTGACTACTTCAACTACTAAAATGCAAGAAGTTCAAATAGATTTTCTTTGTCAATTCTGCTAAATTTCTTATTTGTATAAAATCTGTCCACACCTCAACGAAGGATTTCGTTATAAATAAACTCAACCCCCTCCCCCTCCCCCCAAAAAAAACTTAGTTCAAACATACATATGACATCAGTACTAAAAAAGCAGGAATAGTCAGGCCACACACACCACTGTGACACCAAATTTCAAAACCGTACGCTGTATGAAATTACAATTCAGTTCACATAGCACTAAACCATAAGTGCACTACAAATGAGAATACAAAAACTATAAAGGCAAAACTTAGGTTGGGACAGATGAAAAATAAAATATGTCCCGGTTTTGAGCAACAACTCTGAGGGCACTGAAAAATGTTTTGAGATCAACTAGTGTATAAGACTTCAATGGAAAAACAATAATGAACATCCACACGGAAAAACATCACAAAGCATACGTCACTTAAACAGTGCAAAATGCCATCGTCACCACCCCTGAGACACGCAAGTAGGATAAGCAGCTGGTAAGTACAGCTTGACAAGACTACTTAGTGCGACAGTAAAAACCCTTGGCTTGGATGGTTAGTTCTTCCAGGCCACCACCCGCGCCACCCACTGGGCGGTTGCCACAAGGGACAGCAAACGGGGACCCCCACGACCACTACAACCACGTCCCCGATGAACCCCTCCCACACATCCCCGTCCACGTGTTGCAAAATACCCCATTGTCTTCCATCTCTGCCTCATTCACAGAACCACCATTGCCGCTTCCGTCTCCACCACAGACAACACATAAAATTCTCTCTCCCAAGCCCACATTCGCTGGAGGAGGGCAATGGCGGAGGAACCGTCCGCCAAGCATTATCATGGCGAGACGTCTGACAAGAGCTGCAACCTCGACAACCTTCACGTCACTGGCGAGAAACGTGCGTACACCAGAACCCTCACAGGGGTTGAGCTCCACGGCAATAAGACGCTGGAGATCGTCTGCACCAGCGAACCAGACAAGGCAGACGAGATGATGAGCAGGCTCAGGATGAAGGTAGGCGGCTTGTATTCGAGCTTCATCGAAGTTGATGTGGAGTACACCAGCGACGATGAACATCCCCAGATGGCAGCAGTCCCGCAGTTGTGCGTCAAGGAACTCTGCTTGGTGTACCACATCGCAGCGGCCACAAAATGGTAACCCAAAACTAATGTTCATTCATCTGTTGTACTAGTACTACTCCCTAAAAATTTCATAAAACTTGTTTCCCAACTAGATGAACTACTATAGTTTGTGAAGTGGATGCACGAGTACATGTTTCTCAAGTTACATGCATTTCTGAAATTGTGAAGTGGATTGTTTCACCAGATTAGTCATCTGAAACAGATGCACTGGATTAGCATCTCAAAAAAATTTCACCAAATTAATTTCTGAACTTGATGTACCAGCATAGATTCTGATCTTGCTGCACTAGTATAGTTTATAGAATTGATGTATTAAAAGATGTTTGGTGAAGTGGTATAGGTCCATATCTTGATGCACATGTTTCTCAAATTAATTTCTGAACTTGATATAGAATTGATGCACAAAGATGTATCAAGCACTGGTATAGGTCTTTTATTCAACAAAAAAGAAAACTAAACTTGAAGTAAGTAGAAAATATATCATTGACTGGTAAAATAGGTTCTTGAACTTGGTGAAGCATTTGGTGAAGCACTGAAGATACCAAAAAAGAAAAATAACATGGTGTAGTTGAATTTAATTTCAGGACTTTGTGTACTTGTTTCTGAACTACATTCATCCATGACTTGTACTATATAAGTATCTACCTCATGGATTATCACTTGTAAACCAAAAAGGAGGAGAATTCAATCTTCAAAAAATAACACTAATATTCAATATGTGTCTCCCCCCTTGCAGGCCCAAGCACCTCAAAGAGTTCCTGCAGGAGGAGAAATTGTACACATTTGCCGGCTTTAGCATTGGAGGTGACAAGCGGATGCTGAACAAGTCTCGTTTGGAGATCAACCCCAACAAATTCATCGACATGCAGTGCAAGTGGAAAGTTCCAACCAACAACAAATTCTACGACTCCTTGGCAGATGTTGCAGGAAGCGTCATCCACCCAATCTACAAAGGCATGCAGAAGAAGATCGACACGGAGGAAGACCACAAACTGTGGGGATCAGCCCGCTGCCAGACAGGCTCATCGAGTACGCAGGAGTAGATGCGTACGCCACATACAAGTCATGGAAGATAATCGACAACATCATGACAGGTTGGGATATTTCAAAAGAGCAGGAGGCTGACCCCTACTACAACTGCAACTTCGCGGGATGAAGAGGCATGAAAGTCCGCCTTCGTGTTGCTCACGCTTCTGCTTGTCCTTAATCTTGTTGTTTCAGATTTGTAATTTTCTTTCGTTAGGTTGAACCAGCTTCCTTATGTTATGTGTGTCAGGATTTGAACAAGTTTTCCTATGTCTATCAAGTACATCGTTTGCTTATGTCGTTCGACAAGTTTGCTAGCTTCCTATTTTGTTTATCCATCATTTAAAGTTGAAGTAGGTTGTGAATGAAACTTGATGGCTGCTATGTAGCACTAGTCATGGAGCAACAAATCACACATGGATATTTTCACAAAAAAACAGTTGCAGGCTAACTAAGGACAACAACAAATAGTAGCATTGGACGCTAAGTATAGCTTAGTCATGTACAGTAGTACTATGACACTAAAATTCAGTTTTTAGTTTCAGAAGAACACTAAAAAGACTATGTTTCACCCGAGGACAACATTTAGTACTAACAGCATCATGCTAATAGTAGTTAGAAAATTACGAAGTACTACAACAGGAAAAATCAAAGAACCATCAGTACGTATTTCCTAGTCACTAGCATGCTAGGATTGAAAGTTCTGGTACACTTGAACACACAGTACATTCATTCTACAAAAATAAAAAGTAACGGGAAGCTTCAGTTCGCATTCCCTAAAACAGTGACACACTAAGAATAAGAGTAATAGTAAAACTGAAATCTCAGTACAACTTAGTCTATACAGCAATTACTATGATGATACCAAACATTGCCTTGAGAAGAACCACAACCTAGAAAAAAGAAGGCCAAAACTAAATAAAAAAGATATCAGTTCGACCAAGGAGAAAAATCACAGGAAAGACAACAGAAGCATCAGCCCACATTGACCAGTGAGGTACTAGTTTCAAACAACACAAAATAAAATAAAATGATCAAAGTACTAGTACAATTGAAATCTTAGAACAACTTAGTTTATTCGTAAGTGCTATGATGATACCAATTAATGCCTTGAGAAAGAAGGCCAAGACTCAACCAAATTTCAACCAAGGACAAAAATTAACAAAAAACAAACAATAGAAGCATCCTCCAACATTGACTAGTGAAGTAATTATGAACTTAATATGGCTATCTATTAAATGTAGCCAATTTAAACTAGTGCTTTAACTTTTACTATGAAGTTCAACTACTAAAATTCAAGAAGTTCAAACAAAAATTTGGCTCTCAAATTTTGCTAAATTTCTTATACTTCAATAAAATCTGGCTAGAGATCATGTAGCAACTTCGTCGTAAATAATTTCAATCCCCAAAAAACTTCAGTTCTAATACATTATATGAAATCAGTTCTACATAACAAGGAAGCATCACTCCACTCACGCTAGATCCACAAGTGCTATCATGACACCAAATTTTAATGCCTTACACTGAATGAGATTACAATTCAGTACTAATAGAACTATACCATAAGTACAAGAAAAGAGGGTACATAAACTATAAAGGTCCAACCTAGGTTGGGACAGGTGAAAATAAAATAAATCTCACTTTTTCAGCAACAACTCATAATGAACTTGGAAAAAGGTGTTTTCAGTTCAACTAGTTTATAAGACTTCAGTACAAAATATAAAACTTAACCAAAACAAATTCCCAATGAAACATACACAAGTGAAACAACTATTCAACCACACTATCATCATGGAAAAAAAGTTTGTTAAACATTGTGCCACACTTAAACACAACACAAAATTTACCAGTTATTACATAGTACTTGACAAGACATCCAAACACTACAAACAAAGCCTACAATGCTTTCAAGAGATATATCACACAACTATCCATTTCACTACGCAAATGATGACCATTTATTCTATGAACCAGAGCCAAAGCCTGAACCTCCTTGGGAAGCTCCGTCACCAGAAGATGGTTATTCCGGTTGAACACAAATCTATACAGATCCTCAGCATTCCAATCAATAATACGAGGCTGCAGAACAATAAAACAAATTATCAAAAATCATGACACATAAAGGGAAGAATACACAATCAGCCAAACACAGAAAAGTGAAAATCTCAACTAGAACCCACATCTTTATTTCAAATGTTCTCAACGATCTTTTCACCATTATAGGATCCCGCATACTTTAGAGTATAATGGCCACATTCATTCACCCCTTGTTGGGAATATAACTTTCAGGTATGACCCGCCCAGGAGGGGCCGGCTCAACCCTAATGGTGGATTGTTAAGAGAAGCCCAGTAATATTCAAGGTGATAGTTTATTAAGAATTGTAGAAGGCCTAAGCCCAGAGGCGGCTTACGACCCAATATTGTAAACCGCCATATGTAAAGAAAGACTTGTAAAGAAAGGCATATAAAAGAAGTCACCGAGCCGGACACATTTTATGAGCCAGCCGGGACTCTGTAGGCCGCCAGGCGTCAACCCGTGTATATAAGGGGACGACCCGGCGGCGGCTTAGGACAAGAAACAACAGATCAATAGCCAAGCTAGCAGATTCACTCCTTGGTCATCGAAACCTAGCAATACAACATCAACTGGACTAGGCCTTACCTTCACCGTAAGGGGCCGAACCAGTATAAACCTCTCGTGTCCTTTGTCCCGATTAACACCTTTAAGCTTCCTAGTTGTGATGGCCCTACGACTAAGTCCTTATCCTAGGACATCTGCCGTGACAATTCCACGACAGTTGGCACCCACCGTGGGGCCAGCGCATGGTGGATTTGAGTTCTTGAAGGGCAGCTTTGAAGGGCTCAAGGGATACGCTATGGGCCGGATGACCAAGAGACGTCGCGGCAAGCTCTACATCGACGACGAAGGCTGGGGCCCTGACGCGTGCTCGATTGAGTACGGGTACCGGGTCCCCTTCGGCGGAATCCATGTCTTCACCGGCCGGATCGGCGAGTCAGGCCCTGAGCCGGATGTCTGCACCAACCTCATCGAGATGGCTCAGCACGCGAGACCCGCCCGGGCTCAACCCATCGTGCGGCGGGCCTTCGTGGGTTGCATCCATGGAGGGGAATTTTCTAAAGGATCGATAGACGGTGGTGAGACGGTCATCTGCTCTGATGATGCATCGTCCACATGCGAGACAGATTCTTTGTGTCAGCTACAAGATGGCGTGCTTGGGGGCTGTTTCGATGGCAGCAGTATTCCGGACCCCTCCGAGCCACCGAATCGAGCCGGAGTCTTCATGGCTAGCACTCAACCCGGGCAGAATTCTACGGCTACGGCCGCAATAACCACCGGGTCGGCAGCAGCCAGGTCAGGAGACCCCACGCGCCCCCGGCTCAGGTACTAATGGACCTTATGGATAAGATGACGGCTCTGTTGACTACTGTGGTTGAGCCGGTGGATAAGGCTCAGCATGATGCGGAGGTGGCACGACTACGTGAAGAGGTGGCACAAGCCAAGGAAAATTTAGCAGCAAAAGATGTAAGGATGGCTGCGGAGCGGGCGGTTTTGGATGCTCGTGCTCGGCAGCTTCAAGCAGAGTCTTTCCGGCTCTCGGTGGATTTGAACGCGTCAAACGAGGTCATGAGGAGAAGACACCAGAAAACTCAGTCACGTCTTCCTCTGACTTACGATCCTAGGAACCTTTTCCACACACCCGGGGCCGGTCCCAGCAACCCACCAGAGGTAAACCGGATCGGAACACCCGGGACGGGGGCGCCGGTTCAGCCGAGGGCCATGGAACCACCCCGTGTGAATACTACTCCGCCTCATTACACGCCAGTACCACCGGGTCACTTCTCTAACCCTTTGGAGAATTTAATTGCTGCGTCGGCCCGTCTGGGAGCTCTCCCAATGGAAGGCGACTCTCCAACGACGATCAAAACACGAAGGGTCAGAGAACTTCTTCAAACAGCCCTGGGACAGCAAAATGCGTACTCTTATAGTCGAGCCAGAATCCATTCAACCCCTCGCCCAAGCCTGAGCCCGAGCTATAGAAGGCATATGGACTCAGCGGCTATGTCAAGCAATGCCCAACGCCGTAACCAACCGTGCAGGCATGAGGATCAGGAGAGGATCCGTCGGGAGGCTGAGCGGGCGGTTCAACTGGTAGCTGAGCAGGCGGCTCATCAATCTTTTCCGGTTTATCCAGCAACCTCTGTTGAGGCAGGATTGGCCACAAGGACATGAGGTGTCCCTTGCCTGGTGCTGGCTCTACGTAATGAGTGCTTGCCAAAGAATTTTAAGGGGCCACGTAAGGTGCCTAATTAAACAGTCGACTTGCAACCCGGGGCATGGATTGAAAGTTATGAGATGGCGATGGAGCTATTGGAGGTGAGCGATGCAGCAATGGCTAAATATTTCACTATGATGTTGGACGGAATAACTCGCGCTTGGTTGAAAGGGTTGCCACCCAACTCCATCCGCTCATGGGCAGAGTTAAAAGCCCCGTTCATTCAGAACTTCAAGGACACATGTAAGCAGCCTATATCAATCGTGGACTTGACTAACTATAAGCAAGAGGAAGGTGAGTCCACGACCCATTGGGTGCACCGGGTCAAGGAGATAATACATTCATCTGATAAGATGGATGCCGGCTCTGAAGTCTTAATGTTGGAGAAAAATTGCCATTTTGAACCTCTGAAGCAGAAGCTGGGGCGGCTCAAGAGTGATTGTCATGACATGGACCAGTTGATGGCGGCTCTGGTCAAATATGTTGATTCGGATAGTACTAAGGATCCCGCGTCTGATGAAGAGAAGGTAGGGAAGGGAAAAAAGAACGGCAATGGCAAGGGTCATCAGCATAACCCGGCAAATCAAGGAGGTAATAAACGTAAGGCTGACGAGTTTGTGGCTAACGCCAGTACACAGGGCAACAACCAACGGCTCAAGGGGAGGCCACCTCCTCGGTCAGGCGGGTCAGGTCCCACCCTTGTGCAACTACTAAATGAACCCTGTCCGAGACACGACACCCAGGAGAAGCTAGCTACCCATCTATGGAAGGACTGTATGATCATGAAGGCGTTTAAAAATTCCAACATGTTCGATGGTAACCACGGACCTGGCGGCGGTTCAGGCGGTGGCGGCTTTCATGGCCCGGGCGCCGGCTCAGGCGGAGGCGGCGTTCACGGCCAGGGCCATCCAGGTAACCAAGGTGGTTATAATCAGCAATCCGGCCAAAGTAATCAACAGCAACAACAGTAGCAGTCCGGGTATCAGAGTAACCCAAAACAGTTGAACAGTGGGCAGTACCACGTATTTACCACTAGTTTGTGCAAGAGGGACCAGAAACTTCATAAGAGGGCTGTAAACGCTGTTGAGCCGGCGGTTCCACGTTATTTTGAGATGGTCTGAACAACCTATTGTGTGGAGTAGGGAGGATCACCCACCCCGGGTTGATAATCTGGGTCATCCGGCTTTGGTGGTGGCGCCTCAGGTTGGTGGATATAAGTTCATTAAAGTGCTCATGGACGGGGCAGTAGCATCAACATCCTCTATTATGAGACGTTCCTCGCATGGGGTTAACTGATAAGAGTCTTAAAACATCCAACACTATTTTTCATGGTATCGTACCTGGTAAGTCGGCATACCCAGTTGGTAAGATTGAGCTGGAAGTAGCCTTTAGGGATGAGTATGATTCTAGGGCTGAGAAGTTAACTTTTGAAGTGGTTAAAATCAAAAGCCCATATCATGCCCTGTTTGGACGGCCGGCTTATGCTAAGTTCATGGCTCGGTCATGTTATGTATATCTGCAGCTCAAGATGCCGGGTTGTAAAGGCACCATCATAGTACATGGAAGCCAGAAAATAGCCTTGGAATGTGAAGAAGGTGATGCTGCTTATGCTGAGTCTATTTGTGCAACAGAGGAATTAAAGTTTTATAAAGATAATGTTGACCCGGTAGACATGAGGTCTTTGAAGAAGCCAACTACGGAGCATGAACCGGTGTTGAAATTCAAATCAGCTGATGACACCAAGATGGTTGATTTTGTGCCTGGCGACTCATCCAAACAGTTCATTGTTAGTGCTAACTTGGATCCAAAATAGGAAAGCGCGCTCATCGAGTTCATCCGTGAGAACCGGGACATCTTTGCATGAAAGCCTTCTGACATGCCGGGTGTACCGAGAGAACTCGCTGAGCACACTCTCAATATTGATCCAAAATTTAAGCTGGTCCGGCAATTTCTTCGGTGGTTTAACGAGGAAAGGCGCAAGGCTATCGGAGAAGAGGTGGCCCGGCTCTTGGCGGCCGGGTTCATTGTTGAAGTTTTTCACCCAGAGTGGTTGGCTAACCCAGTGCTCGTGCTTAAAAAGAACGGCACCTGGCGCATGTGTGTGGATTACACATATTTGAACAAAGCTTATCCGGCTGACCCTTTTGCGCTCCCTCGTATTGATCAGATCATTGATGCTATGGCGGGTTGTGAGCGTTTGAGTTTTTTGGATGCCTATTCGGGTTATCATAAGATCAAGATGGCAGTTAAGGACCAGGAGAAGATAGCTTTCATCACTCCGTTTGGAGCCTTCTGCTATGTGTCTATGCCTTTTGGGCTTAAGAGTGCCCAGGCGACTTATCAACGATGTGTGTAGAATTGCCTTCACAATCAGATTGGGCGTAATGTTCACGCTTATGTGGATGATATAGTGGTGAAATCCAGAGAGAAGGAAACCTTGGTAGCTGATCTGAAGGAGACCTTTGATAACCTCCGGGTCTAAAAGGTGATGCTTAACCCAGCCAAGTGTGTTTTTGGAGTCCCAGCTGGCAAACCCTTAGGTTTTTTGGTGTCTAACAAAGGCATTGTGGCTAACACGGAGAAAATTAAGGCAATCACATCTTTGACTAAAGCAGCATGCATCAATGACGTTCAGTGGCTGGCAGGCCGTATCGCAGCTTTAAGCCGGTTTATAAGCCGGTTGGGTGAGAAGGCTATGCCATCGTATCAAATGATGAAAAAAAGTAGATGACTTTGTCTGGAGTGACGCTGCCAACTCTGCCTTTGAGGATCTGAAGAGACAGCTCGCTGAGCCGCTGGTTCTTGCTGCTCCTGTTGAGAAGGAGCCATTGTTGTTATATGTGGCTACTAACTCACGTGCTGTTAGTGTGGCTATTGTGGTGGAGCGCAAGGAAATTGGCAAGGAACATCCGGTTCAGCGGCCGGTTTACTATGTCAGTGAGGTGCTCATTGAATCTAAGCAAAGGTACCCACATTGGCAGAAGCTTGTTTATGGGGTATTCATGGCAAGCTGGAAGCTCAAGCATTACTTTCAGGGTAACTCTATCATCGTGGTTACCTCCACTCCGTTAGGAGATATTATTCAAAACAGAGAAGCCACAGGACGAGTCGCCAAGTGGGCTATTGAACTTGTGTCTCATGGTTTAAAGTATGTGCCACGTACTGCGACGAAATCTCAAGCGCTGGTCGATTTCATTAACGATTGGACAGAGTTACAGACACCTGAAGAAAAGCCAGACAACACATATTGGACGATTCATTTTGATGGGTCTAGACAGTTGGAAGGCTCGGGGGACGGAGTTGTTTTAACTTCTCCTCGAGGTGACAAGTTTTGTTATGTGTTGCGGTTGATGTTTCCTTGTACTAACAATGCAACAGAATATGAAGCCATGCTCCATGGTCTTCGAATGGCTAAAGAGATGAGTCTGAGCTGGGTACGGTGTCTTGGCGACTCAGATTTGGTGGCTCGGCGGGTGTCGGGAAAGTGGGATTCCAAGGACCCTCTCATGGCGGCTTATCGTCGAGAGGTGGACGCTGTGGCTGGACACTTCAAGGGGTATCAAGTGGAACACATTGATCGCAGAAAGAACGAAGCGGTGGATGCCTTAAGCCGGTTGGAATCTCAGCGTAAGACGGTGCCACCTAACACCTTTTTAGATGTTTTACATAACCCTTTTGTCAAGTTGCCTACAAAGGAAGACTTGGTCGTTCCTGCCCCGGAGGCCCAGTTGGTGGCGGCTCTTCATGTCATTCTAGATTGGACAGTGCCATATTTGGCTTACATGACCCAGGGCGAGTTGCCAGAGGATGATACCTTGGCAAGACAGATAACCCGGCGGTCTAAGTCAATGACAATTTCTAATGGTGAATTATATCATCGTAGTGTCACTGGGGCGTTTCAGCGATGTGTCTCTCCTGAAGAAGGTCAAGAGATTCTTCATGAGATCCATGAGGGAGATTGTGGCCATCATGCCGGCTCAAAATCTCTAGTGGCCAAAGCTTTTCGTCATGGCTTTTACTGGTTAACGGCTCATGCTGATGCAGAGGAGCTAGTCAGTATGTGTGATGGATGTCAAAAATTTGCACGACGAGCGCACGTGCCGGCTAAAGAGTTGCGGATGATTCCAATCACTTGGCTGTTTGCAGTCTGTGTGCTTGACATGGTTGGACCTTTCAAAAGGTCCAAAGATAAAAAGACACATCTTTTGGTGGCAGTTGAAAAATTCACAAAATGGGTTGAGGCAGAGACAGTGAGCAAGTGTGATGCAGCCACGGCGGTTCAGTGCATGAAAAAGGTGATTTTTCGCTTTGGATTTCCACACAGCATTATAACTGACAATGGCACTAATTTGTCCCAAGGTGCTATGGAGGAGTTTTGTCAACGTGAGCATATCCGGCTTGATGTTTCTTCGGTAGCTCACCCCCAATCTATGGTCAAGCTGAGAAAGAAAATCAAGAAATTTTAAAAGGTCTCAAGCTCTGGCTTATGGTTCCTTTACAACGAACACCAGGTTGTTGGGTAGAGGAGTTACCTTTGGTGTTATGGAGTATCAATACCACTCCTAACAGGTCTACAGGTTATACACCTTTCTTCATGGTTTATGGAGCAGAAGCAGTTCTGCCTAGTGACATCCATCATGACTCGCCCCGCGTGGCGTCTTACGTTGAAGCAAATAATGAACAAGCCCGACAGGATGCACTTGACTTGTTAGATGGGGAACGAGATTTGGTAGCAGCCTGATCAACAATTTACCAACAAGACCTGCACCGTTATCACAGCCGCTGGGTTAAAACTAGAATCTTTCAAGAAGGCGACTTGGTGCTCCGGCTCATCCAGGATTAGTCCGACGCACACAAGCTATCCCCACCTTGGGAAGGGCCCTTTGTGGTCAGTAAGAACTTAAACAACGGGTCATATTACCTCATTGACGTTCGAGAGCACAAAGACTCACGTAAGTCCGAGGAGGAGACCTGCCGGCCGTGGAACATTGCTTAGCTTCGGCCATACTATACTTAAGCCACCGACTCTCATCATGTACATACTTTGACGTTATATATATTATGATAAGTAATAAAGCAGGACCTCTGTCCTTTTCCCTTTCAATGATCATATATCTTTATTATTTTCATTATTCAAAATGACCAAAAGGGGGCTGATCGTATCCGAATCTAGCTTAACCCTTTTGGTCCGGCTGATGATTGTATTCAAATCTAGCTGTAAACCTCATGGTTAGTTGGGGGCTTCCTGTTCAAACATAGGTCGTATTCGAACCAAATAGAATATAGCTGTCGTCACCCTCTTCATCGGCTCAAAGCCAAACTCACTAGGGGGCTTCTTGATCGTATCCGAATCATAGCTTAACCCCTTTTGGGTCCGACTTGGATCGTATTCAAATCAGGGTCGTTAAAAACCTCTCAAGGTCATTTGGGGGCTTCTTGTTGAAACATAGTTCGTATTCAAACCAAAGAGAACATAGCTGTCGGTACCCTCTGGATCGGCACAACGCCAAAGCCACTGGGGGCTATATGATCATATTCGAATCTTAGCTTAACCCCTTTGGTCCGGTTTACTAATCGTATTCGAATCAAAAGCCTCCAGTTTTTATTTAAATGTTTTGATTTACATTGTCTGAAGCCTAGTGTTTTGTCTTGCTATTTTTCATCATCTCAAATCTAACTGTCAGTATGGTTTCAAATTAAACCGGCTCGGTTATTTGACAATGAGTTGCCAAGGCATAACAGTCATTAGACATATGGAAGTATTAACTTCTACAAAAGATTGGGTTATCAACCTCATCATCCGGGTCATGTAAACCGGCAGTCCAGATTCAAAGAACACAGGTATGATAGTGTCATTCATGAACAGGTTTCTCTGTGTTTTTTTCATCAATCAAAGGTTTTTCCAGCCTTGTTTATCTTACGTCTGGTTCTGTCTTTTCCACTATGATAATTTCATAAGTAATATACCGGGTGTTTTGACCTATCCAGTGCTAAACCGCCAGGCCAACTCTTTCATTTTTTTATAGGAACAGAGTTAAAACATTGCAGATGTAATCACGGATGTGCTGCATATATATATTGACATCATTGGCAAAGAGTCATAGGCAACATTTTATGCATGATGGCATAGGCAAAACATGCAGTTTTCAAACTAATCTATTACAAGGCTTTGAGAGCCCAAAAGATGGTTATGACTCTCCCCTTGCCGGTTCACCTCCCTCTACTGGTTGGAAGCTGGGATTGGACCAGTCAAAGCCGTTCAGAGCAATGAACTCTGCTTCATCGTCAATCAGTCCGACTGGGTCGACTTCCGGGGAAAAATTGTGTTGGCGAACCGGCGGGATAAGATCTATCACCTTGTAAGAGGGAGTCGCCATATTCTTATTCTCCATATCAAAACCCGGCTAGTATTTGTCGATGTTGGTCTCCTCTCCAAGAATGGTAGCTTGAGGACGAACTCCCCTCACACAGGCAATAAAGTCATCTTGCTCAAGTGGAGTCTTGTCTTCCTTCACGGTAGGGTACTCCTTAGCCACGTCAACCGGGTCTAAATCCGGCACCCAGGCTTTTGAGCAGCTCAGGGCAGTCAGGGCTCCGGCTCTGGCACATGATCGTTTGACCTCTTGAAACCAGGCGGGTAAGATCGATAACTTCTTGAAAACATCACTTAGGCGGTTGGGTCCTTGGTTGGCAGGAGAGATAGCAGCAAGCACCTGTTGAGCCCCCGTATAAAGTTGTTCCACCAAGGTATAAACCGTCTTTAGCTTTGTCGCACTGTCCTAGCTCAGGTTGTTACTCCGCGGACCTGTAAGTATTTTAACAAAGGTTAAGCAGGCGGTTTACATTCTTGGTCAAAATAGAGTATAAGGGACTTATGCAAAAAACTCACCGAAGATGGCGGAGACCATTTGAGACACACGGTTTTTTAAACCGGTGAGCTCTGTAGTAGCCTCCTCAAGAGCCGCCTTAGCTGTCTCAGCGCGTTGTATCAGCAGCGTCTTTTTTTCGGCCCAGGATTTCTTTTTTCAGCTAAGCTGGACTTCAATTTCTCAGATTCAGAGAGGCTCAATTGGATTTAGAGTCAGTGGTCTTTATCTCTGTCTCCTGCTCCGCCAACCGGGTCTTGGCATCCGTCAATTGAGAGCCCAACTCAGATAAGGCGTTCTACAAAACATTCACAGGTGTGTCAAGACTTAAACTAAAAGATAAAAGGGTTCAAGTCTCAAGTACTTTGCACTGCAATACCACTTGACACTTGGGGGCTAATGTCTGCCAAAGCAATTTTTTATGACTTTGTATGTTTCAAGTCCCAAGGGTTTTACAAAGTAACAACGTTTGGCACTTGGGGGCTAATGCATGATATTCAGAAAGTTTTTCAAGATTGACCCGGATCACAATACTTATTGGGACTAGTAAAAGACAGTTATGCAATTAAGTACCGGTTCATTTATGATAAATTGAGCCGGCCCTTGGGGACTACAGGTGAAGTTTATGCTACTCTATTGGACTTTTGAAAAACCTAGAGGCAAAGTATCAGCTTATATCATAAAGTCTACAGATCATTCAAGTTCATCATCTGAAGACTTGGGGGCTGGCAGAGTATAAGTAAACCGGAGAACATACCTCATATTTTAGCTGCAATTGTTTGACCATCTCGATTTCTGAGTCACGGCTGGAGTGCACATGACTGAGATATCCGGACAGTACATCATTGACATTGAGGTGAGCGTAATGGGAGATATCAAACTGCACTTTCTACTTCTCTAAAACCTCTTGCTTAGCAGTATGCCGGCCTAATACAGTGGGGGTCCCCGGTTCAATAAACCGGCTACCGGTAATCAAAACGCCAGTATCAGAAGTTGTTGGCGGGTTAGCTGAGCTAGATGGTTCAGTAATGGTCGGATTAAGGGTGGCTCAACAACATTGCTCAACCTCACAATGTAATGGTTACCGGTAATCAAAAAGTCAGTATCCATATAGACAGGACCAACCTCACAACAAATCTGATGGAAGACGACCGTACAATGAGAGACGGAGAGCTTCATCAACATTGCTCCCTCCAAGAGATGCATTGCTGCATGTGCCGTGGGTGACACCACCCGCGCCCATACACCAGGGTTTACAGCAAACACCAGAGGCATCACAGAGCTATACACATGTAAGTATCCATTCAGAAAAACATACAAGCACAGTCCATACCCCTAGTACCATGACCACCCCATCTAAAATTTTCATAACTGCGTTTTTGTTTGCTCACTATTGTGTGCAGCCACCTAACATTGAAGCTTACGTTCTGCCAAGGCTAGAGATGCGCTTTGAAACTTTCAAAGAAGCAAAGAACTTCTACAACGTCTATGCAAAGCACATGAGTTTTGCTGTCAGGGAAGGCTCCAAGGTTAACACCATAATATACCTTTATTGCATGTGCTATGGAGTCTATGAATCGAAGGTGTCAAAAGCAAATAGACAGCAGAACAAGACGACGGCCAAGACTAACTGCGGGGCTAAAATGAGGCCGAAGAGGGAAAATGATGGAACACTTGTCGTAAAAGAGATAGTCTGAGAACACAACCACATGCTACAGCTCTCCCCCCAAATGCTTGTCTTATTGCACTCCCACAAAAAAATTTGACAAAACAATCTTGGAGTAAGTCAAGTACCTGCAGTTCAAATGCATTGAACACCCGCAAATCATGAGCATACTGGGGGGCGATGACCCCGGTAGCTACTTCCTTGAAATTAATGCCAAGGACCTGATTAACATGTAAGTACAAACTTGTTATCCTCCCATAAACCCCCTCCATCTTTTTTCCTCTGCCAGTACAAACATATTACACAACACATGACCTGATGCCAATTCAACATGCATTTTTGAATGACTATTCACTTTTAATATGCAGCAAAGAAAAGAATTCAAGGATGGATGATGTGGACGATGTCCTAAAGACTGTCAACTTCTTTAGGGAGATGAAAGCGATAAACAGGGAATTCTTCTGCGACATACAACTTGATGTGTCCGACAGAGTGAGGAACATATTCTGGGCAAATGCAAGCTGCCGAGGGGAGTATCAAGATTTTGGTGACTGCGTAACATTTGACACCACATATAATACCAACAAGTACCATATGCCACTTGGGGTGTTTGTGGGTACTAACAACCACTTACGGACTACATTCTTTGCTTTCACCCTTATAAGAGATGAGGATGCAGATTCATTCAGATGGCTGTTCAAAACATTTTTAAGGTGCATGAGAGGGAAAGCTCCTACATGCATCCTCACAGGTACAACCGCCAAACCATCCCCCCAAAGGAAAATAACATAGTAAAAAAATGTTGTGTCAGTTCTCTTTGTATATATGCACTACCATCTGCTAACCACTCCACGTCTCTTTTATCATTACCAGACCAGTGCCCCGCCATGGCTTTGGCGATCCCAGATGCTTTCGGGAACACAGTACACAAGCTGTGCCGCTGGCACATTATGAAGAAGTACATGGAACATCTCGCATACCTATACAACCTCCATGAAACCTTTAAGGATGAATTCACAGCAATCCTCAACTGGCCCCTCATGCCAACTGAGTTTGAGGCTGCCTGGAAAGCACTCATGGGTAAGTACAACCTCCATGATGATGCAACAATGGTGGCAATGTGGAACGAGTGCGTGAAATGGATATTAGCTTACTTCAATGAAATTTTCTGTGCCAAAATGACGTCCACACAACGGAGTGAGAGCATGAACTATGTGCTCAAGAAGAACTTCGTAAGTGAGAGACAAAACCTCCACCGGTTTGTCCGCCAGGTAAATTCCTGCGTCAAAACCAGGAGGTAGACAGAGAACCAGGAGACAATGGGTAACCGGGTATAGCTCTATCACCTGTTGTAAGACAAAATAACATGCTTAATAAAGTAAAACTTTATTAGTTAGACAAGTTTTTGCTGCGAGAAAACTAATAATTTTGTCATCACTCTTGCTTGCGCAGAAGGAACAAAACACGCTGACCTTCTATGGGTTTGCCACTCAGATGGAAAAGCTTTACTCACGAGCTGTGTGCAGCAAGATCAGAAAAAGGCTAAAACTGAGTACAGTCTTCACGGCGACAGAGACGGAACAACCCACAAAGTACCTTGTGCGCTACAACAAACCGAAAAAACTATTTGCGTGGTCTCAGCACACGTTCCAGGTGGTTGCTGACCCCGTGGGAGAAATATATGACTGTGAGTGCAAGCTATGGGACCACACAGGTGAGGACTAAAAAAGAGATGTTACATACTGTACTACTTATTTTTGCAAAGTTTTTGTTCGAATGAAATGACAAAAAACATGCACCTCTTCCAAAAAATACAGGTATTTTCTGCGTGCATGTCCTATGCATAATGCAGACAATTAAGGCTGCCGACGTTCCAGAGAAATACATCCTCAGGAGATACACCAAACGCTCGAACATCCAGCCAACATTCAACAGAAATAACTTGAGGACAGTAGCGTCAAACAAGGCCTCCCAGTACTGCATTGAAAGCGCACTGCTCCAGCTGAACATGAGGGTGCACAAAAAAGCTTGAGAAGCCAAGCCCAAATGGCAAGGTCACGGGTCGCCATGGAAAGACTTGAACAAGAACTCGACGCCATGCATTCTGCTGAAAACAGTGGTGGCGCTGACAACAAAGCCATTGAGCAGGATATTGCTACAATCTTATCCGAGATGAACCATCTGGGAGCTATTGACCCATTCGACAATGAGAAAGACGAGCAACAACAACCATAGCTTGCCCATGTGCACACTCAAGAGCAGCAACATGCTCACGTGCAAGATCATGAGCTTGATGGTGCTATAGGCGAACGGCATGACAATAGGACATCCTACCAGCAGCACCAGTAGCATGAAAGGGTAATTAAACCACCCATATTCTCAAACACAAAGGGGAGGAAGAGTAAGACGCAAGCAACGAAAACAGCAAAAGCAGCAGCCAAAAAGCCACCACGCCCCATGAGGCGTGTGGAATTCGGCCCGGATGGCAAACCTCTCGGGATAAGGGCATGCGGATTCTACGACGTGGTGACCAATCATAATTACCGCACATGCCCACTTCGCACAGATGCTATTGTCAACAAACAAAAGCTGCAGAAGTAGATTGGAGCCGCCCAGGTTTCTACCAATGGAGATGACACACGTAACAACTACACTTGCCGCAAGTGTCGGAGAACTGATGGACATAATGCCCACATATGAAATGTGGGCAAGGAGGTCAGTGGCGCTGAACAGAAACAGGGCAAGGTCCAGAGATCCAAAAAAATCAAAAGAAGAGGATTAAGAAGAAGAGTTTGACGAGAATGATGACCAATCAGACAAAGACAATGAAGATAACAGTATTGGGGACGAGGAAACTAAAACTAAGGATGAAGCTGCCAAGGATCAACCAGGAAAGGGCACCGGTAAGGGACAACATTCAGGGCCAGTTAGGAGGAGCTCAAGACTGAAGAATCCATAGTTGTTATGCTGTTGCGTCAATTCAAAAATAAGCTTGTATTGTTGGTTGCCTTGGTACACAATGAGGAATCATATCAGAAAACAATGTCGTTACCAAAACTTATTTAGCTTTATCATCGATTTCTCGATCAATACTGTAGTTAAGATATAATTTGTGATTTGTGCCACTGGACCAGTGACATTATTATGTAAACCATTTGATAAACCTTTTGAATGTAGTCACAAATATATTTGAAAAAACTGATCTGAATTTATGTAACGTCAACACTACTGTCTACCAGTAGCTCAGCAAAAATATGTTAAGGAAAATTTAAACTCTTATAGTACATCAGTACTGATAATTCACACTCATCAGTAACCAAACACACCGGGGAACACCTCAAAAAACATTGGTACAAAAAAAGCTATGTCTGGTTATGCCTGTCCTAGTTCAGAAAGTCCATCAGTACATAAAAGTAATCTCCTCAACTAAGAAGAAAATAATGAAAGTGCAAATATAATACACCTGTACTGATGACAAACTAATTTATTTGTAAATATACTTTCAAAGATTATATTGATATAAACAATCCTTTCAAAAAACAAAAAATGTTTTAAAAAAGAGCCGCATGACACACATAGTCTGACTGGAATTCAGTAAGTTCAATTACACTCCAATCACCAGTCCATGTACCCACAGTAGAGGAGTACAAACCGCCATCATCACCAACCCTGACATGTGCAAGTGGGATAAGCAATTGATAAATACAGCTTGACAAGACAGATCAGTGGGACAGTAAAATGCCATCATTACCGACCCTGAGACGAGCAAGTGGGATAAGCAACTGATAAGTAAAGCTTGACAAGACTAATCAGTGCGACCAGATTAATACCCTAGCAAAGAAATTGTCTTGGACAATTGGTTTTTCCAAGCCACCGCCCGTGCCACCCACTGGGCGGTTGCCATGACGGACTCAACTACGGCCCATGACCACTACACCCAACGTCCCCCGACGAACCGCCTCCCACACATCCCCGTCCATTCTCTGCCTCATTCCATTCCTAGAACCACCGTTGCCGCTTCCATCTCCACTGCAGACAACCCAGAAACTTCTTTCTTCCAAGACCATAGTCGCCGGAGGAGGGCAATGGCAGGGGAACTGTCCACCAAGCGTCATCATGGCAAGACGTCCGACAAGAGCAGCAACCTCGATGACGTTCACGTCCCCGGTGAGAAGCGCGAGTACACCAAAACCCTCATAGGGGTTGAGATCCATGGCAAGGAGACGCTGGAGATCGTCTACACAAACAAACCAGACAAGGCCGACGAGATGATCACCAGGCTCTAGAAGAAGGCTGGCGACAAGTATCCTAGGTTTGTCGGGGTTGATGTGGAGTACACCAGGGAAGACGAACCTCCCCAAATGGCAGCAGTCCTGCAGTTGTGGGTGGAGGAACTCTGCATGGTGTACCACATCGCAGCGGCCACAAAATAGTAACCCATCCTAATCATTTGCCCTATTTAGTTCATCTGTTTAATTAGTACTTTACCCTCAAAATTTCATCAAACTTGTTTCCCAACTAGATGTACTAGTGTAGTTCGTGAAAAGTGGATGCACTACTGCACTTTCTTAAGTAGATGCACTATAAATGTATTTCTGAACCTGATGCACTGGATTACTATTTGAAAATCTTGCAGAAGATTAATTTCTGAAATTGATGTACTAGTGTAGTTTCTGATCTTGATCCAATAGTGTAGTTTATGAACTCGATGTATTAAAAAGATGTTTCTGAACTTGATGTACTGAAGTAGTTTTTGAACTTGGTCTGTTGTTATTTTAATAAGAAAAAATACTAAGAACTAGGTGAAACAGTGGTATATGTTGTTCTATTCAACAAAAGTAAACTAAACTAGTACTAAAGAAGCACATACATCATTGACTCAAATTGTATATAATCCAAAAAGAAAAATAACATGGTGTACTTGAATTTAATTTCATAACAAAACAACTAGTTTCTGAATTACATTCATCCATTAATTATATTATATAAGAATCTCCTTCATGGATTCATCGATTCTAAAACAAAACAAAAATGAAGAATTCAAACATCAAAATAATACTAATCTTCAAAATGTCTTTCCCCTTGCAGGCCCATGCGCCTCAACGAGATGCTGAAGCATGAGAAGTTGTTCACATTTGCCGGTTTCAGCATTGAAGGGGACAAAGAGAAGCTGAAGATGTCTAGTTTGGAGATCAATCTCGACAAGTACATCGACATTCAGTGCAACTGGAGAGTTCGAGGCTCTGGGAAAAAGTACGACTCCTTGGCTGATGTTGCAGCCAGCATCATCCACCCATTCTACAAAGGCATGAAGAAAAAGAACGACACGAAGGAAGAC
Organism: Triticum urartu; assembly: GCF_003073215.2. NCBI lineage: Eukaryota > Viridiplantae > Streptophyta > Magnoliopsida > Poales > Poaceae > Triticum > Triticum urartu. Next base: position 282,083,522 of record NC_053025.1, read on the forward strand.
CACAAACTGTGGGGGACCAGCCCACTGCCAGAGAAGCTCATAGAGTACGCATGAATAGATGCGTACGCCATGTACAAGTCATGGAAGATAATTGACAACATCACAACAGGTTGGGAAATCTCAAAAGAGCAGGAGGCTGACCCCTACTACCAATGCCACCATGCGGGATGAAGAGACATGAAAGTCTGCCTTCGTGTTGCTTGCGCTTGTGCTTGCCTTTTATCTTGTTGTTTCAAATTCGTAGTTTGCTCTTTTTAGGTTAAACCACTTTGCTTATGTCTTGTGTGTAATGGTTGAACAAGTCTACTCATGTCGTGCTTGTCACAGTTGAACAAGTTTTCTTATCTCGTTATATAAGTTTGGTAGCTTCATATTTTGTTAATGCATCATTTCAAATTCAAAGTAGCTTCTGAATGGAACTTTGTGGCTGCTCTTCAGCACTAGTTATGAAGCGACCAATCACACAAGGATGTTCCATGTGTAGTTTCAATTCAGTATTGTATGGAAAACATAACATTGAAAACAATCAGTACAATTAGAGTTGCTTAACAATGCTTCAAAAGTTGAAGCAAAAAATCTTAGTACTTCATGTACTGTTCTCATTCATATATAGCTGCTAGAAAATTAACAAGTACTACAACAGGAAAAGTTAAGAAATCATCAACACACACTTATATTGGTCACTTGCAAACTAAGAATGACAGTACTAGTACACTTGAATGGAGAGTACATACTAACTACAATAAAAAGTACAAAGAAGCATGAGTTCGCAATCCCTCAAAAAAAAGTCAGACTAAGCACATAAGTGGTACTATGAACGAACTCTCAGTACAACTTAATTTAGACGCAAGTACTACAATGCTAAAAATGATACCAGAAGACTGTTGAGAAGGATCACAAAAACAAACACAAAAAGAAGGCAAAACTCAATGAAAAAGATAACATTTCCACAAAACTCACAAGAACTACAACAAAAAAGTATTAGTACACATTACTGGTGGAGTCAAGTACTAGATTCAAACATAAAAATTGACCGCCTGAAGGCAAGCAGGCCCTGACGCAGCTAGATACTTGAACTCGAGCCTACGGCGGGAACCGTTGGCGAATCCCTAGTAATCTGCAAAATGCAGGGCTAGCCGACCAGGGCCCACAGGCCATGAGAGAGATTGAGCGCCATGTATTAGAGCTCAGGTAAGTATTCAGAGGAGTTCGACCAGTAGGACTCGATAGCGCTTATAAACAGATCGAGAGCTGTAACGCCCCGAGTCCGATGCGCCAGGTGTCTTCGAGTTATTCACTGTTGTTGCCTTGTCATCCGCTTGCGTGTTGCATCTTGCCATGTCATCATGTGCATTTCATAATCATGTTTTCAAAACTTGCATCCGTCCGGGTCTCCCTGTTCTCTACTTTGTCCGTTCTGAGCCCAGACACACTTGCACGCGCCCGCGGCACGTCCGAAATAGTATTTTTTTTTAATTGCCAGAATATGTTCTCGGAAAGGGATGAGATTTGGCGTGCGGTCTTGTTATGTTGTAGGTAGACCGTCTGCCAAGTTTCATCGCATTCGGAGTTCGTTTGACGCCCCAACGGATAACTATAGCGGACTTATAGCCGGTCATACGTCGGACGGTTTCGGTCCCAGAAACTGCCGCCGGGCCTCTCCTTCTCTTCTCTCCTCTCACCCCAAGGCCTCTCTTCACAACCCACTTCCACTCTAAACCAGCCCATCAAACCCCTGCCTCCATGGCCTTTTGTTAGAACCCCCTCTCTGCACAGTTCTCGGTCCCCCTCGTGCCCGTCCGAGAGTTGTCCCGAACCCGACCCGCTTTGTCGTAACCAACGGATCTGGATCAACCCCAAACATCCTCCTGCATCTTCCGTTTTTTCATTTGACTACTCCGTTGACCCATAGCCATCCGATCTCGATCAGACGATCCAAAACTCCCTCCTTTCGCTATATATAGACCAAGCCATACCTAATTTGGTCAAACCCTAGAAATTGGAGGTTTGTCCCTTCACGCCGCCACCCGCCGCATCTTCCTCGGGATCCATCCTGATCCCGCAGCCAATCCTCCACCTCTCCTCAAATTCATCCAGCGGCCAACCAAATCCCTCCACCTCCCTCACCGACTCTAGACGCGCCCGTGGATCCGGCCGTCTCTCACCATGCCCGTGCCATCCCCATCCCCGGCGTCGTTCACGCCCGAGGCCTCGCTCCTAGCCTCCCGCAAGCAGAGGCCCCGCGAACCTCTTGCTCCCCCGAGCTCGCCGCTCCTCCCAATCCAACGCTCCCTCCGGCGACCACGACCACGACCAGGCCAAGCCTCTCCGTCCCTAGCCCCCCTCGCCATCCCTATCTCTCTCTCCTTGCTAAACTCTCTCCCTTTCCCTATGTTCTTCACGCAGGAGCTTTAGTAGACCATGGAGCCCTCCTTCTCCTCGCCGGAGCACCGCGTCGCCCACTCGTTCCCATGCTTCAACAGAGCGCGGCGCCATGCCTGCCTCCTTTGCCTCACGCTCGTTCGCTGCCGCCAAGTCCGTGCTGCCATGCCCCGCCGCTGCTGCTACAAGTCCCGCTGCCGGCGGCCACATCCAGCTCCGTCCCAGCCTCTTCCCCACCGTCCTAGTCTTCTCCTCACGCCCGGACCTCCTCGTCGAACCTCACCGGAGTTCTTCCATGACGCCAGCAACAGCAGCAGCCGCTGCACCCTCTCGTCGCCGTTTTTGCAGGAGCCTGCCGCCCATGGAGCTCCTGAAGATTCCTGTCGCATCTGCCTCATTCCAGCGAGGGACGCCCTCGTGCCCGCAACACCGTGCCATCGCCCAGATCAGCCACCCATTGCCGGAGTTCCTTGCCGGACCCACGCCCGTCGGCCTCCACCGCAAGTTCTACACCTCCGTGACTCTGCTTCCGGTCGAACAGAGGGTCGCGCATGCAACCGCTGCCTCGCTCGCCCGTTTTTACCCCGTCCCAGCGCAAGTGGACCGGTCAACTCCATCCCCTGGGCCGCCTCCTCCTCACCAGGCCTGCTAGCCCAAGGGCGCGCCAAGGCCTGCCCGCATCCCCTCAGCCGGCCGGCTGCACTGATTAGGCCTTGGCCCTTGGTGAGTGCCCAGCCGCCAACCTGTTACAGCCCAATACCTTTTTAGCCTGTATTTTTAGCAATTATCTGGAGTTTATTGTTTTACAGAAAAGTCCCTCTAGATCATGCATATAATAACTAATTAACCATGCATCATTTGTAAATGAATTATATATGTAAAATGACTAGAATTTCATCTAGTTTATCAATATCCAACTTTCATGCATGTTTGAAATGTTTAAAATGCTGTGTGATTAAATTTGCTTAAATAACTTGTTAAAATGGTTTAATTCATAACTAAATAACCGCAGCTCAGATTTTAATAACCTTTATATGTAAATGGGGTAGAAAAAATGCCTAGTTTAACATGGTAGCACTACTTTGCATGTTAAACAACTCTAAAATATACTTTAGTGCATCTATATAGTTGGTAAAGGGTGGAAGGCTCGGCCTTATGCCTGGTGTTTTGTTCCACTCTTGCCGCCCTAGTTTCAGTCATACCGGTGTTACGTTCCTTGATTTTGCGTTCCTTACGCGGTTGGGTGTTATGGGAACCCCTTGACAGTTCGCTTTGAATGAAACTCCTCCAGCAAGGCCCAACCTTGATTTTACATTTGCCTAACAACCTATACCTTTCCCTTGGGAGTAATTAACCCGAGGGTCATCTTTATTTTAACCGCTCCGCGCCAGTGCTTCTCTAAGTGTTGGTACAGACTAGAGTCCTTTGCAGCGCCACCTCAGGGAAACTTGAGGGCTGGTTTTAGTTGTACGGAGTGCTCATCCGGAGTTTCCCTGAGAACGAGATATGTGCAGCTCCTATCGGGATTGTCGGCACATCGGGCGGTCTTGCTGGTCTTGTTTTAGCATTGTCGAAATGTCTTGTAACCGGGATTCCGAGACTGATCGGGTCTTTCCGGGAGAAGGAATATCCTTCGTTGACCGTGAGATCTTGTGATGGGCTAAGTTGGGACAGCCCTGCAGGGTTTAAACTTTCGAAAGCCATGCCCGCAGTTATGTGGCAGATGGGAATTTATTAATGTCCGGTTGTAGAGAACTTGACACTTAACTTAATTAAAATGCATCAACCGCGTGTGTAGTCGTGATGGTCTCTTTCCGGCGGAGTCCGGGAAATGAACACGGTTCTTGTGTTATGGTTGCACGTAAGTTGTTGCAGGATCACTTCTTGATCACTTCTAGCTTCTTGACCGCTGCGTTGCTTCTCTGCTCGCTCTTATTTGCGTATGTTAGCCACCATATATGCTTAGAGCTTGCTGCAGCTCCACCCAATTACCCCTTTCCTACCCTTAATCTTAAATAGTCTTGATCTCGCGGGTGTGAGATTGCTGAGTCCTCGTGACTCACAGATTGTTCCAAATAGTTGCAGGTGCCGATGATACCAGTGCAGGTGATGCAACCGAGCTCAAGTGGGAGCTCGATGAAAATCTTGATCGTTGTTATGTGTCTTTTCCGGTTGATCAGTAGTGGAGCCCAGTTGGGACGATCGGGGATCTAGCTTTTGGGGTTGTCTTCCTTTATTTTGGTTCGTAGTCGGACCTTTGTTTGTATTTTGCATGTTGTATGAATTATTTATGTATTGTGCGAAGTGGCGATTGTAAGCCAACTCTTTATCCCTTTCTTATTCAGTACATGCGATGCGTGAAGATTACCCCTCTTGTGACAAGCCTACCATGCGGCTATGCCTCTAAGTCATGCCCCGACACGTGGGAGATATAACCGCATTGTGGGTGTTTCAAGTTGGTAATAAGAGCCTTCCCCGACTTAGGAGCCCCCTGCTTGATCGAATCGCTGACGTTGTTGAGTCTAGAACAACATGTTTTGAGTCTTAGGATTATATATATCGAAGAGTAGGATTCTTTTTACTCCTCGGTCCCTTCGTCGCTCTGGTGTGGCCTCCTGACGTAGAAGTTTTGACTCTCCTCTCGTCAAATTTCACGAATTTTTTTTAGGATCACACGGGTATCTTGGGATCGTTCCGATAGTCTTGTGACGAGAACATTGTTCTTGGCGCCTCCTGACATTTAGGGGTTGTGGCAGTGTCCCGGGGAGTTGAGCTCCGAGGTGTTGTCGTCACAATTTTATCGTTGTAGTTCTGGAATACCTGAGTTCGCCGACATCGAAATCTGTTTTATGCAGTTGTTGGTGAGATAACCTCGATGCCACCCAGTACTGGGGCGGGAGTTCGGGAGTATTGCCATAACTCGTATAACGGATGCTTTTTTGAAGGTTGAGGTACATGATTTCCAAAGGTTTCTTGGTTATGTGTTGAAGGATGGATACAGCTGGATGTTAGAATTGTTAGTTTGGGTGAGATATTATGCTTCCCCTGTATCCCCAACACCTGATTGCATAACCAGAAAGTTTCGGGAGTTTATAAGTGGGAATTCAAGTAGCTCCTAGGACATCTTTCCGACAGATGCATGATATGAGATTGGGTTTCGACGTCTATTGGTCTGCCTACCCACAGTTGGTTTTATAGTGGTCTCATTGTGTCTTAAAGAGTCCTTGGATATGCTGACTCGGGGACGCTTCGTATGTCGTGTGCACTGCCTTGTACATGATGGTGCTGTACGATCGAGCCCGTGTGGACCCCAGCACGAAAACTTCGGACGAAATCTCTATCATATGTTTGTTCCGGCTTATTCTGCAAGCCAATCCTTTGTTTTGTTTTGAGTTGTGGTATTCGAGTTGCTTGAATGTCAAGTGTTGATTCCATACCTTTCCTAAGCAGTGTTCTCATATTTGTATGGGAATACTAATCCTCCTTCCTCGAGATTGCCTCGACAATTCTGTTTCTAACCGGTGTGATTCTCTTCAAGATGATCCTATCATTCTCCCCATCTGCAAGATCAATTCTAAGTCTTCTCAATGGTGTTTGTTTCATTCATCCCAAGTTGTCTTTGTTTTTCTCGCCCTCCCACCCTTTTCTTCAAGGACTCAGAGATTTTCAAACCAATTATCCATTTTATTCATGTGAGGTCTCTTCATCCTTTTATTTCAAGTTCTGATCCGGTGATCTATCATGAAGATACTAATGGAGCTTCAAGTTCATCATTCTCCATTCTTTTCTTCTCCAGTGGATTCAAGTCAAGCTTTGTCGATCATATCCTTTCCTCGTTTAAAATGCTCTCATGCCGGTGCACCTCTTAATCATCCATTTCTCGCTATTCAATTGTTCCGGAGTGCTGAAGATATCTCAGAAGATTCACGTTTCCATTCTCGATCCGTTCAAGTTATTTCAAGGTTGTTATCTCATTCAAGCCATTTAATTCAACCGGCGCATTATCTCTTCTAAATCATTCCAACGGTGTTTCTCTTGAGTGGGCCCTAACCCACAGGTCTTTTCCCAGGATCTTACCTGACTCTTCTAATTTTCCCGGAGTTTCTCAAATTCTTTCAAAGTTTGATGTAAGAATGAATTATCATCAGTCAAATGTCTTTCTTTAGGATCTTTCAAATTCTTTTCATTGTTGATTCAGCCTTTATATTCTGCATTATTCCGCAGTGTCTCAACAATTCATGGTGGTGTTTCTCATCATCATTCTCGACATTTGAAGACCGAAGAATAGTTTCTCTCAAATCTTGGTCCGTTCTCTCGAAGATGCGTAGTTCAAGCTTCATGCCATTGTAACACCCTCGATGCGGCTATATCTCCCACGTGTCGAAGCACGACTTAGAGGCATAACCGCATTGAAAGAATGTCGCAAGTGAGGTAATCTTCACAACATCCCATGTAAATATATAAAGGGGAAATGATACATAGTTGGCTTACACTCGCCACATCACATACATAAATAACATTACATGCATCCAAATACACTCAAGGTCCGACTACGGAACCAAAATGAAGATAAACCCCAAATGCAACATAGTCCCCGATCGCCCCAACTAGGCACCACTACTGATTATCTGGGAAAGACACGTAGTAATGACGAGAGTCTTCATCGAACTCCCACTTGAGCTCGGTCATATCATCTGGAGCGGTATCATCGGTCCCTGCATCTGGTTTTGGAAGTAATCTGTGAGTCACGGGGACTCAGCAATCTCGCACCCTCGCGATCAAGACTATTTAAGCTTATAGGTAATGTAAAGGTATGATGTGGAGCTGCAGCCAGCGACTAGCATATATGGTGGCTAACATACGCAAATGAGAGCGAGAAGAGAAGGCAAAAGCACGGTCGAACAACTATGATCAAGAAGTGATCCTAGAACAACCTACTTCAAGCATTACTCCAACACCGTGTTCGCTTCCCGGACTCCGCCGAGAAGAGACCTTCACGGTTACACACGCGGTTGGTGCATTTTAATTAAGTGAAGTTTCAGGTTATCTACAACCGGACATTAACAAATTCCCATTTGCCCATAACTGCAGGCACGACTTTCGAAAGTTCAAATCCCTGCAGGGGAGTCCCAACTTAGCCCATCACAAGCTCTCACGGTCAACGAAGGATAATCCTTCTCCCAAGACAATCCGATCAGACTCAGCATCCCGGTTACAAGATATCCTCGACAATGGTAAAACAAGTCCAGCAACACCGCCCGAATGTGCCGACAAATCCCGATAGGAGCTGCACATATCGCGTTCTCAGGGCACACTCAGATGAGACATCCTACAAGTAAAACCAAACCTCAAGTTTCCCCGAGGTGGCCCTGCAGTCTACTTGGTCGGACCAACACTCAGAGGAGCACTGGCCCAGGGGGGTTTAATAAAGATGACCCTTGGGCACTTGAAACCCAAGGGAAAAAGTGGCTAGGTGGCAAATGGTAAAACCAAGGTTGGGCATTGCTGGAGGAGTTTTATTCAAGGCGAACTGTCAAGGGGTTCCCATTATAACCCAACCGTGTAAGGAACACAAAATCCAGGAACATAACACCGATATGACGGAAATTAGGGCGGCAAGAGTGGAACAAAACACCAGGCATAAGGCCGAGCCTTCCACCCTTTACCAAGTATATTGGTGCATTAAGATAAACAAGATAATATGGTGATATCCCAACAATAAACATGTTCCAACAAGGAACGATCTCCAATCTTCACCTGCAACTAGCAACGCTATAAGAGGGGCTGAGCAAAGCGGTAACATAGCCAAACAACGGTTTGCTAGGACAAGGTGGGTTAGAGGTTTGACATGGCAATGTCGGAGGCATGATAAGCAAGTGGTAGGTATCGTAGCATAGGCATAGCAAAAGAGCGAGCATCTAGCAAGCAAAGATAGAAGTGATTTCGAGGGTATGGTCATCTTGCCTGCAAAGTTCTCAGAGTTGCCTTGATCCTCGAAAGCGTACTCAACGGGCTCCTCATTCACATACTCGTCTCTCGGCTCTACCCAAGCAAGAACAACAAGCAAAAAGGAGCACAATCAACCACGTGCAATGCTCAAGCAACATGATGCAAAACATGGTATGATATGCGGGATGCGATATGTGATGCATATGCATGATTTGGAAAGGAATGATTGAACCTGGCCTCAACTTAGAAATCCAAGAGTTCCACTGGAAAGGGGAGGTGATTTCAGTCGAAATCGATATAAAGATCACTGGAATCGGATGCACGGTTTGGAAATGGCAAGCAAAACAAATATGGCACCGGCCTGTGATAAACAACAAGTAGCCTTCTAAATGCATCACAATAAATAAGCTACTGCACTCAAACATGACAACAAAATACATGGTAGGGATCCACTCATGATGATTGACAAAAGATGAACACTGAGCTACGGCTATTACACTCATTAACAGGTTCAAACAAGCATGGCAAAAGTTCAAAAGATAACAGGTTATAGACTTAGTGAAATTAACAGCAGGTCAGGTGAGGCATCTTGACGTAGAGTTTTGACTCTTCTCTTGTCCAATTTCACTAAAAAAATTTAGGATCACGCGGGTATCTTGGAATCGTTCTGATGGTTTTGTGACGAGAACATTGTTCTTGGTGCCTCCTGACATTTAGGGGTTGTGGCAGTGTCCCGGGGAGTTGAGCTCCAAGGTGTTGTCATCACAATTTGATCGTTGAGATTCTGGAATGCCTGAGTTTCGCCGACATCGAAAATCTCTTTTATGCTGTTGTTGGTGAGATAACCTCGACGCCACCAAGTACTGGGGCGGGAGTTCGGGAGTATTGCCATAACTCGTATAACGGATGCTTTTCGAAGGTTGAGGTAAATGATTTCCGAAGGTTTCCTGGTTATGTGTTGAAGGATGGATACAACTGGATGTAGGATTTGCTAGCTTTGGGTGAGATATTATGCTTCCCCTGTATCCCCAACACCCGATTTCATAACCGGAAAGGTTCGGGAGTTTCATAGGTGGGAATTCTTGTAGCTCTAGTACTTATTCTGCGGATATTTGGTTTGTGATTGGGTAATCCTCACCAAGTATTTGTTCTTGTCCATACCTTGTTGTTTTATTCTTCTACCTCTATCTAATTTATGGAAATGTGACCATTTCAATTGGAATGCATTAGTTCATTTTGTTCGGATGTGAAGACTATATGTGCAATTTCGATCCATTTGATTCAGCTTAAATATTTGTCTGTCAAGATGCTAATGGATGTCACCCTCTTCAGGATGGCTCCTGCTAAGGGTCAGAATCAGAATCAGGATCCGCCACCTCCACCTCCACCTCCAGAGGCATGGCAAGCTATGATGGCCGCTAACAATGCAAACACGCAGTTGATCATGCAAATTCTGCAAGAGCGCAACCAAGGGAATCATGGCCATGGCAACAATCAGAATCAGTTTGCTACACTCAACCAGTTCCTTGCTAACCAGCCAAAGACCTTCAGCAACTGTGTCGAGGCCTCAGACGCTGATGATTGGCTCGTGGATATATGCAAGCATTTCGAGTGCAGTAATGTCAGGCCTGAGGACTTTGTCAAGTTTGCCTCCTTCCAACTCAATGACCAAGCTGCAGAATTGTTTCAACAATACAAAGATTCTAGAGGAGGCCATGTGATTACCTGGGATGAATTATGTCAAGACTTCAAAGCTCATCACATTCCGCAGAGTGTTGTTGAAAGCAAGCGTGAGGAATTCCGCAACTTGAAGCAAGGCAGCTTGTCTGTTTACCAGTATAACATTCTGTTCCAGAGGCTCACTCGTTCCGCCAAGCAAGACGTCCCTGACGAGAAGAGCATGATTTACCAGTTTAGGGGTGGCCTCAGAGAAGATCTCCAACTAGCTCTCGTCCTTTTTGAGCCTAAGAAGTATGATGAGTTTTACAATATGGCAATGAAGCAAGAGACTGCTCAGCTAAAGTGCGATGCTTCCAAGAAGCGAGTTAGAGATGCAACTCCTTCTTCCTCAACTCAAGTGGCTTCTAAGCAGCAAAAGTATTCGCTGCCTCCTCCTCCGTTCTCTCAGCCTTATCAGCAGAAGAGCAAAGGTCGCAATGGATCTTCCCACCCACCCAACCCTGGCTTTCAGAACAAGACTTCGTCTCAAGCTCCAAGATCAAGTGCTCCGTATCACCGTCCGCTCTCAGAGGTCACGTGCAACAAGTGTCAGCAGAAGGGTCACTATGCCAACAAATGTGTCAATCAGAGGCGTCTTCCTCCTCCTCCTATGAGATCTGCCAGTACCGCAGTGGTCAAGCATAACCCCAAGTACACCAAGGTCAACTTGTTGAACGCAGCTCAGGCAGAGGACTCGTCAGATGTCATTATGGGTAACCTTCCTGTTAACAATGTTCCTGCAAAAGTACTTTTTGACACTGGTGCATCGCATTCTTTCTTGTCATTCCCATTTGCATTGAAGCAAAATGTTGATACTGAGGTTATGCCCAAAGTCATGCAAGTTGTTTCTCCTGGCAAGCTTTTGACTTCTAGTTTGGTTGCTCCCGATGTCTCTATCACGTTGGGTGACTACAAGTTTCTGTCCTCTCCAGTGGTCCTTGGTAACTCGGATAATGATCTTATTCTTGGAATGGATTGGCTTTCTAAGCACAAGGCTCACATGGATTGTGCTACCAGGCAGATTCAATTGACTCATTCGTCTGAGGATGTAATTGTCTTTGCCGCAAGGGATGATACCATTCGACTATTTTCTCTCAATGAGAAGGGTGAGCTGGATGCCATCTCTCAAATTTCAGTCGTTTGCGAATATCAAGACGTCTTTCCAGAAAAGCTTCCAGGAATGCCTCTGCACCGGCCAGTTGAATTATTTCGTCATCGATCTTGAGCCTGGCACGGAACCTGTTTGCAAACGTCCTTACAAGCTTGGACCTGAAGAGTTGAAGGAGCTGAAGAAGCAACTCGATATTCAAGAGCGAATGGGTCTCATCCGACCAAGTTCTTCTCCGTGGGGTTGTGGAGTTCTTTTTGTGAAGAAGAAGGATGGAAGGACCGACTCTGTGTCGACTACCGTCCATTGAACAAGAAGACTATAAAGAACAAGTACCCACTTCCCAACATCAACGAGCTGTTTGAAGAACTCAAAGGTGCTCAATTTTTCTCCAAGCTTGATCTCCGTATGGGCTATCATCAGATTCGCATTCGTGAAGAAGATATCCCTAAGACAGCATTCAGAACAAGCTATGGTTCATATGAATACACTGTCATGTCTTTTGGCCTCGTCAACGCTCCTCCAACATTCTCTCGCATGATGAATTTCATCTTCAACGCCTACACAAATGACTTCGTCTTGGTCTACCTCGATGACATTTTGGTCTTTTCCAAGAACAAGGGGGATCATGCCAAGCACTTGCGTTTGGTTTTGGATAAACTCAGAGAACATCAGTCCTATGCAAAGTTTTCAAAGTGCGAGTTTTGGCTTGATGAGGTTCGCTACCTTGGGCAGATCATTTCTGCCAAGGGCATAGCGGTGAATCCTGAGAAGGTGTCTGCAATTGTGAATGGGAACCACCTCAGAACGTGAAGCAACTCTGCAACTTCCTTGGGCTCGCAAGCTATTGTCGAAGGTTCGTTGAGAACTTCTCTAAGATCGCGAAGCCTCTTTACAACCTTCTCCAGAAGCACGTGAAGTACATTTGGTCTCCTGATTGTGACATCGCTTTCAACACCCTGAAAGAGAAGTTAGTCACTGCTCCAGTTCTGACTCCTCCTGATGAATCCAAACTGTTTGAGGTCTTCTCTGATGCTTCTCTTCAAGGTCTTGGTGCAGTGTTGATGCAAGAGAAGAAAGTTGTGGCCTATACCTCTCGCCAGTTGAAGCCCAACGAAAAGAACTACCCCACTCATGACCTCGAGTTGGCGACAGTTGTGCATGCTCTTTTAACTTGGATACATCTCTTTATTGGGAAGAAAAGTGGACATCTTCACTGACCACAAGAGTCTCAAGTACATCTTCACTCAGCCTAATCTCAACCTCAGGCAGACTCGTTGGGTCGAAATGATTCAAGAGTATAATCTGAGTATCGAATATACTCCAGGAAAGGCCAATGTAATTGCTGATGCATTGAGCAGGAAGGCTTACTGCAACAGTTTGATTCTCAAGCCTTACCAACCCGAGCTTTGTGAAGCTTTCTGCAAACTCAATCTGCAATTTGTTCCTCAAGGATTTCTGGCCAACCTCCAAGTCTCTCCTACGTTGGAAGATCAGATTCGCGAGGCTCAACTTCTTGATGCTATGGTGAAGAAGGTGAAGATTGGGATTGCCAAGAGTCAACCCAAGTACAAGTGCTATCACCTTGATGACAAGGATACTCTATTCTTCGAGGATCGCATTGTTGTTCCTAAAGGTGACCTTCGTAAAGTCATTATGAACGAGGCTCACAATTCACTCCTCTCTATCCACCCTGGAAGTACAAAGATGTACCATGATCTCAAGCAGTCGTATTGGTGGACTCGAATGAAGCGCGAGATTGCTCAGTTCATGAATGAATGTGATGTCTGCAGAAGAGTGAAGGCAGAACACCAACGACCAACTGATCTCCTCCAACCTCTTGCCATTCCAGAATGGAAGTTTGACCACATTGAGATGGACTTCGTGACTGGATTTCCAAAGTCCAAGCGTGACAATGATGCTATCTTCGTTGTCATCGACAAACTCACTAAAGTGGCTCATTTCCTTCCTATCAAAGAATCCATCACAGCAGCTCAATTGGCAGAGCTATATACCTCCTGGATTGTCTCTCTGCACGGCATTCCGTAGTTGATTTCTTCAGATCGTGGCAGCATCTTCACCTCCAAGTTTTGGGATTCTTTTCAGAAGGCCATGGGCACCAACATACGTTTCAGCACAGCTTTTCATCCTCAAACTAGTGGCCAAGTCGAGCGAGTAAATAAAATTCTTGAAGATATGCTCAGGGCTTGTGTCATCTCTTTTGGTATGAAGTGGGAAGATTGTCTTCCATATGCCGAGTTCTCCTACAACAACAGCTTCCAAGCGAGTTTGGGCAAGAACCCATTTGAAATTCTCTATGGCAGGAAGTGTCGTACTCCTCTTAACTGGTCAGAGACTGGTGAACGTCAACTTCTTGGCAATGACTTGATCATAGAGGCAGAAGAGATGTGCAAAGTCATTCGTGATAATCTCAAAGCCACGCAATCACGTCAGAAGAGCTACTATGATAGCAAACATTGTGACTTGGCTTTCGAGATCGGAGACCATGTCTACCTCCGCGTCTCTCAAATGAAAGGTACTCGTCGCTTCGGTATCAAAGGGAAGCTTGCCCCTAGATACGTGGGTCCTTTCAAGATCGTCAGCAAGAGATGGGATCTCGCCTATCAACTTGAGCTTCCCTCCAACTTTGCAAACGTGCACGACGTGTTTCATTTCTCTCAACTCCACAAGTGCTTGAAGACCCCTGACCGCACCGTCAACTTCGAAGACATTGATCTCTAAGAAGACCTGTCTTATCGTGAGCACCCAGTCACTATTCTTGAAGAAACTGAGCGCAAGACTCGCAACAAGTCTATCAAATTCCTCAAAGTCAAGTGGTCACATCATTCCGACCATGAAGCCACCTGGGAACGCGAGGATCACCTTCGTTCGGAGTACTCGGAGTTTTTCCAGTCCTAGATCTCGGGACGAGTTCCTATCGTAGTGGTGGAGTGTTGTAACACCCCGGATGTAATTTACCTTATTTGTACTCCAACTCTTGCTGTTTCCGGCACTAAGTTATTTTATTTCCTCGTTGTTGGGTTTTTGTCTCTGTGTGTTTTGTCTTTGTCATGCATCTCATATCATGTCATCTTGTGCATTGCATTTGTATACGTGTTCGTCTCATGCATTCGAACATTTTCCCCGTTGTACGTTTTGCATTCCGGCGCTCCTATGTCCTCCGGTGTCCCTTTCTACCTCTTTTCGTGTGCGGGTGTTAAACGTTTTTGGATTGGACTGATACTTGTCTTGCGGCCTACGTTTACTACCGGTAGACCGCCTATCAAGTTTCGTGCCGTTTGGACTTCGTTTGATACTCCAACGGTTAACCGAGGGACCGAAAAGGCCTCGTGTGTGTTGCAGCCCAACACCACTCCAAAGTGGCCCAAAACCCACCTAAACCTCCTCCATCATCTAGATCGTTCGATCATGATCGCGTGGCCGAAAACCGCACCTCGTTTGGAGCTTCCTAGCTCCTCCTACCTCTATAAATAGGCATCTCCCCGAAAATCCCGGGTCTCCTCTCCCCCCTAACCCTAGATTTTTCCACGCGCCGCGCCGGACATGTCCGTTTCCGGCCGGACATCCCCGCCGCAGCCAGCCGAAGGCTGCCAAGTGTCGCGCCGCCTCCGTTCCCACCGCACGGCCCAGATCCGGCCCGCGGGGCCTGAACCGCCCGCGCCTCCGCCCGACGAGACCGCGCCGCCCGCGCCTGGGAGCTCTGCCACCCTCAGCCGCCACCGCCCGGCCAGCCGCCGCCTTCCGCCGTGCCGGACGCCACCCGGCCTCGCGCCACCTGAGCCGGTCACCAGGCCCCTGCGCCCGCCGCCAGAGGAGCAGAGCGGCGCCGGTCGCGCCCTCCTCTCTCTTCGGCGCCGGCCACCTCAACGCCGGAACTCCGGCGACACGGGACGGCCAGATCCACAACCCCTCACTCTGGTGACCCTTTCTCCGGTGAACCTCGGTTCACGTGAAGCTACAGCAACTCCAGATCCAGATCCAAAACTCGGTTGACTTTTTCCTCCCGAAACCCTAACTTTTTGCATACTTTGGCGCATCATAACTTCCTCATCGTGGCTCCGATTCGTGCGTGTAGCATATAAAAATGTTCGCCTCGATGAATACATCATTTCATCCCATTGCATCATTTTCATTTGAGCTCATCTTGATGCCCGAAATGTCGTTGGAAGAGGGCTATGTGATGATAGTTTCAGATCTGTTTCAGCAAATGCACTTTTGTCATTTTTGCCATGATTAATGTGTGCATGCTATGATCCTAAGCTCTACATTTGTTTTTCAGAATGCCATGCCATCTTTACAGAGGTGTATGCCATGTATTTTTGTGATCTATGTGGTGACTAGCACAAGCATGCAAAGTAGCTTACTCAATGATGTTGATTTCAGGGCGTTAGAATTTCACAAAGTCCTTGCCCTGTCATTATTTTTATGCCATATGTTCATGTTGTTTCTAGTGATCCGTGCCTCTTTTGAGCATGATCAGTAAGGATGTTTTGTAGATAATGTTGAGCTCTATCCATACATATCTTTGTTTGCAATTATGGAGCACCCTAGCTTGAGTCAATCGAGCTCTACTTTTGCTATAAAATGTTCCTGCTAGATTGTTAACATGTTTAGCAATTTTGCCGAGGATGTTGTTGTTGTGCATGCTATGTTGTTGTTCTTGTGATGTTTAGCCTCTATGCCATGTCTACTTGATGGGTGTATGCTTAGATTATCATGCCATGCTTTGTAGTGAGTGCATCGAGCTCGTAAACATGCCTACTCGTTATCTGTTTTGCCATGCTCCAGTTTTTCACCAAGTCTGAATCTGTTTATGTTTTTTGCTATGTTCACCTACTTGCAATTGTATTTTCTGATCCCTTTTGGCTCATGGTCACTAAGGGACTTTTGTTATATGCTTTGCCAAGCTTCATGCCATGCCTTTATTTGCCATGATATGTTCCTGTAGCATGTAGTTATCGTGCTCTAAACATTGCTTCCTGATGATAAATTCCTGACTTGCCGTTAATTTCACCAAGTCTGTAACCTGTTATCTTTTGCACTTTTGCTATGCTTGTTTGAAGCTGTTAATGAGTGAATTAGCCATAGCTCAGTGTTCATCTTTTGTCAAGCATCATGAGTGGATCCCTGCCATGTATTTTTTTGTCATGTTTGAGTGGAGTAGCTTATTTATCTTGATGCATTTAGAAGGCTACTTGCTGTTTATCCCAGACCGGTGCCATATTTGTTTTGCTTGCCATTTCCAAGCCGTGCATCCGATTCCGGTGATCTTTATATCGATTTTGACCAAAATCACCTCCCCTTTCCAGTGGCACTCTTGGATTTCCAAGTTGGGGCCAGGTTCCATCATTCCTTTCCAAATCATGCGTATGCATCACATATCCAATCCCGCATATCATACCATGTTTTGCATCATGTTGCTTGAGCATTGCACGTGGTTGATTGTGTTCCTTTTTGCTTGTTGTTCTTGCTTGGGTAGAGCCAGGAGACGGGTACGTGAATGAGGAGCCTGTTGAGTACACTTTCGAGGATCAAGGCAACTCTGAGAACTTTCAAGGCAACTCTGACGAGTCCTCTGCCTGAGCTGCGTTCAACAAGTTGACCTTGGCGTACTTGGGGTTATGCTTGACCACTGCGGTACTGGTAGATCTCACAAGAGGAGGAGGAGGAATACGCCACTGATTGAAGCATTTTTGGAATAGTGACCCTCCTGCTGACACTTGTTGCACGTGACCTCCGAGAGCGGACGGTGATACGGAGCACTTGATCTTGGAGCTTGAGACAAAGTCTCGTTCTGAAAGCCAGGGTTGGGGGGGGGGGAAGATCCATTGCCACCTTTGCTCTTCTGCTGATATGGCTGACGGAACGGAGGAGGAGGCAGCTAATACTTTTGCTGCTTAGAAGCCACTTGAGTTGAGGAAGGAGTTGCATCTCTGACTCGCTTCTTGGAAGCATCGCACTTTAGCTGAGCAGTCTCTTGCTTCATTGCCATATTGTAAAACTCATCGTACTTCTTAGGCTCAAAAAGGACGAGAGGTAGTTGGAGATCTTCTCTGAGGCCACCCGTGAACTGGTAAATCGTGCTCTTCTCGTCAGGGACGTCTTGCTTGGCGAAACGAGCGAGCCTCTGGAACAGAATGTTATACTGGTAAACAAACAAGCTGCCTTACTTCAAGTTGTGGAATTCCTCATGCTTGCTTTCAATAACACTCTGAGGAATGTGATGAGCTTTGAAGTCTTGATGGAATTCATCCCAGGTAATCACACGGCCTCCTCTGGAATCTTTGTATTGCTGAAACCATTCTGCAGCATGGTCTTTGAGTTGGAAGGAGGCAAACTTGACAGTCCTCATGCCTGACGTTACTGCACTCGAAATGCTTGCGTATATCCACGAGCCAATCATCAGCGTTTGAGGCCTCGACACAGTTGCTGAAGGTCTTTGGCTGGTTAGCAAGGAACTAGTTGAGTGTAGCAAACTGATTTTGATTGTTGCCATGGCCATGATTCCCTTGGTTGCGCTCTTGCAAAATTTGCATGATCAGCTGCGTGTTTGCATTGGTAGCGGCCATCACAGCTTGCCATGCCTCCGGAGGTGGAGGTGGTGGCGGATCCTGATTCTGATTCTGACCCTTAGCAAGAGCCATTCTGAAGAGGGTGACATCCATTAGCATCTTGACAGACAAATATTTAAGCTGAATCAAATGGATCGAAATTGCACATATAGTCTTCACATCTGAACAAAATGAACGAATGCATTCCAATTGAAATGGTCACATTTCCATAAATTGAGAAGCCACTTAGATAGAGGTAGGAGAATAAAACAAGAAGGTACGGACAAGAACAAATACTTGGTGAGGATTACCCAATCACAAACCAAATATCCACGGAAGAAGTACTAGAGCTACAAGAATTTCCACCTATGAAACTCCCGAACCTTTCCGGTTATGCAATCAGGTGTTGGGGATACAGGGGAAGCATAATATCTCACCCAAAGCTAGCAAATCCTACATCCTGTTGTATCCATCCTGCAACACATAACCAGGAAACCTTCGGAAATCATTTACCTCAACCTTTGAAAAGCATCTGTTGTACGAGTTATGGCAATACTCCCGAACTCCCGCCCCAGTACTGGGTGGCGTCGAGGTTATCTCACCAACAACTGCATAAAAGAGATTTTCGATGTCGGCGAAACTCAGGTATTCCAGAATCTCAACGATAAAATTGTGACGACAACACCTCGGAGCTCAACTCCCCGGGACACTGCCACAACCCCTAAATGTCAGGAGGCACCAAGAACAATGTTCTCGTCACAAAACAATCGGAACGATTCCAAGATACCCACGTGATCCTAACTTTTTTTTAGTGAAATTTGAGAAGAGAAGAGTCAAAACTCTATGTCAAGATGCCTCACCAGAGCGACGAAGGGACTGAGGAGTATAAGAATTCCTAACTCTTCGATATATATAATCCTAAATGACTCAAAACATTTTTCTAGACTCAACAACGCCAACGATTCGATCAAGCAGTGGGCTCCTAAGGTCGGGAAAGGCTCTGATTACCAACTTGTTGAGCTCTATCCATCCATGTCTTTGTTTGCAATTATGGAGCACCCTAGCTTGAGTCAATCGAGCTCTACTTTTTCTATATAATGTTCCTGGCAGATTGTTAACATGTTTAGCAATTTTGCCGAGGATGTTGTTGTTGTGCATGCTATGTTGTTGTTCTTGCGATGTTTAGCTTCTATGCCATGTCTACTTGATGGGTGTATTCTTAGATTATCATGCCATGCTTTGTAGTGAGTGCATCGAGATCGTAAACATGCCTACTCGTTATCTGTTTTGCCATGCTCCAGTTTTTCACTAAGTCTGAATCTGTTTATGTTTTTGCTATGTTCACATGCTTCCAATTGTATTTTCTAATCCCTTTTGGCTCATGGTCACTAAGGAACTTTTGTTATATGATTTGAGTAGCTTCATGCCATGCCTTGCTTTGCCATGATATGTTCCTATAGCATGTAGTTATGGTGCTCTAAACATTGCTTCCTGATGATAAATTCCTGACCTGCTGTTAATTCCACTAAGTCTGTAACCTGTTATCTTTTGCACTTTTGCCATGCTTGTTTGAACCTGTTAATGAGTGAATTAGCCGTAGCTCAGTGTTCATCCTTTGTCAATCATCATGAGTGGATCCCTGCCATGTATTTTGTTGTCATGTTTGAGTGCAGTAGCTTATTTATCTTGATGCATTTAGAAGGCTACTTGTTGTTTACCGTAGACCGGTGCCATATTTGTTTTGCTTGCCATTTCCAAACCGTGCATCCGATTCTGGTGATCTTTATATCGATTTCGACCGAAATCACCTCCCCTTTACAGTGGCACTCTTGGATTTCCATGTCGAGGCCAGGTTCAACCATTCCTTTCCAAATCATACATATGCATCACATATCGCATCCCGCATATCATACCATGTTTTGCATCATGTTGCTTGAGCATTGCACATGGTTGATTGTGTTCCTTTTTTTCTTGTTGTTCTTGCTTCGGTAGAGCCGGGAGACGAGTACGTGAACGAGGAGCCCGTTGAGTACGCTTTCGAGCATCACGGCAACTTTGTGAACTTTGCAGGCAAGATGACCATACCCTCAAAATCAGTTCTATCTTTGCTTGCTAGATGCTCGCTCTTTTGCTATGCCTATGCTACGATACCTACCACTTGCTTATCATGCCTCCCACATTGCCGTGTCAAACCTCTAACCCACCCTGTCCTAGCAAACCGTTGTTTGGCTATGTTACCGCTTTGCCCAGTGCCTCTTATAGCGTTGCTAGTTGAAGGTGAAGATTGGAGATCGTTCCTTGTTGGAACATGTTTATTGTTGGGATATCACCATATTATCTTGTTTATCTTAATGCACCTATATACTTGGTAAAGGGTGGAAGGCTCGGCCTTATGCCTCGTGTTTTGTTCCACTCTTGCCGCCCTAGTTTCAGTCATATCGGTGTTATGTTCCCGGATTTTGCATTCCTTACACGGCTGGGTTATAATGGGAACCCCTTGACAGTTCGCCTTGAATAAAACTCCTCCAACAATGCCCAACCTTGGTTTTACCATTTGCCACCTAGCCTCTTTTTCCCTTGGGTTTCCGGAGCCCAAGGGTCATCTTTATTAAACCCCCCTAGGCCAGTGCTCCTCTGAGTGTCGGTCCGACCGAGTAGACTGCGGGGCCACCTCGGGGCAACTTGAGGGTTGGTTTTACTCGTAGGATGTCTCATCTGAGTGTGCCCTGAGAACGAGATATGTGCAGCTCCTATCGGGATTTGTCGGCACATTCGGGCGGTGTTGCTGGACTTGTTTCACCATTGTCAGGGATGACTTGTAACCGGGATGCCGAGTCTGATCGGATTGTCTTGGGAGAAGGAATATCCTTCGTTGACCGTGAGAGCTTGTGATGGGCTAAGTTGGGACTCCCCTGCAGGGATTTGAACTTTCGAAAGTCGTGCCTGCGGTTATGGGCAGATGGGAATTTGTTAATGTCCGGTTGTAGATAACCTGAAACTTCACTTAATTAAAATGCACCAACCGCGTGTGTAACCGTGAAGGTCTCTTCTCGGCGGAGTCCAGGAAGCGAACACGGTGTTGGAGTAATGCTTGAAGTAGGTTGTTCTAGGATCACTTCTTGATCATAGTTGTTCGACCGTGCTTTTGCCTTCTCTTCTCGCTCTCATTTGCGTATGTTAGCCACCATATATGCTAGTCGCTGGCTGCAGCTCCACATCATACCTTTACATTACCTATAAGCTTAAATAGTCTTGATCGCGAGGGTGCGAGATTGCTGAGTCCCTGTGACTCACAGATTACTTCCAAAACCAGATGCAGGGACCGATGATACCGCTCCAGATGATATGACCGAGCTCAAGTGGGAGTTCGATGAAGACTCTCGTCATTACTACGTGTCTTTCCCAGATAATCAGTAGTGGTGCCCAGTTGGGGCGATCGGGGACTATGTTGCATTTGGGGTTTATCTTCATTTTGGTTCTGTAGTCGGACCTTGAGTGTATTTGGATGCATGTAATGTTATTTATGTATTTGTGTGACGTGGCGAGTGTAAGCCAACTATGTATCCTTTCCCCTTTATTTATTTACATGGGATGTTGTGAAGATTACCTCACTTGCGACATTGCTTTCAATGTGGTTATGCCTCTAAGTCGTGCTTCGACACGTGGGAGATATAGCCGCATCGAGGGCGTTACAACCATCCTCTCATAATTGTTTTCGATTTTCAGAATTCTTTTCACCCATCCGGAGCATTTCATGAGTTATTTCCATTTGTTTCCTCTGAAGGCCATCTTTTCAAAAATTACTCATTCTCAGCTTTCATCTCTCGTTCTCCAAATTTTACCGGTGCATCGCTCAGATATCCTCTAATCAGTTCATGATATCTTCGTTCTCTTGGATCCAAATCCCCTCAAGTATCTTCTTTCGTTTTTCCAATTCTTCCCGGTGAATTGTGCCTTTGCTACTTTCATTTTAAATTCTTATGGTGGTTTGTTCAAGAATTCTCTTCCGTTGTTATTGTATCAATTCATTCATTGTTTCCAAATCCTACTGGTGGTGCGTTGAAGACCTTCTCAAGTTTGCGCTATACCTCTCTTTAATCCTTTCTAGGAGTATAAGTAGTATGCCAAATCCGTTGCTTGTTATCAAATTTAAATTGGTGAAGCATAAGCATAATGTAATTCTTATTCTTGTTTCACCCAAGTGATTAATTCCTTCCTTCGGAGTTTGTTCATGATGAATAAATTCTCGGTTTCAATTGTTTCATCTTTTCTTTTCCCAGAGTTCCAAGCTCTCATCATCACGAAGATCCATCTAAACCATTGCAAGGCTTCACCTTGTGTTTTCAACTTCTCTTTCTTTTTATCATCCTTTTATTACTGGAGTTCTTCATGGAGGCTCTACATGGTGGTTCGTCAAGGATTCCTTTCATTCTTCAATTGTCCTCAAGATTTCTCTCGAAGTTAAGATCCACCAAGCTATACTCTCAAATAAACATGGTGTTCAACACATGTCTTGTTTTGAGGAGTTCAAGCATTCTTCATCTTGCATTCCAAAGTGCAATTCTTTCTATCTTATCTTTTGAGGTGGTGTTATGTCATTTTGACAGCTCCCTTCATGTTTCATGATTCACAAGTTGGCCGAAATGACATATTTTAAACCCATCATTTTCAATTCGTTCATGAGATCCTTTGCAGCAATCAATCTCTTTGTTGGAATTGTCTTGTGTTATATTTCACCTACAGCCTTCCCTAAGGAATGTTGTTATTGTGGTGCTTATCTTTGATCCAAGTTTTTTCTCCTAGCCTCTTGGTGAAAGAAGTTTTTCATTGCCTTGGTGCTCTCACTCAAATCAATGGCTTCCTTTACTAGCCGTTTGTCACCTCATAATGTTGAGATGTTTCTATAAGCCCACTACAAGCTTTTTCGTTTCGTTGTCGGTTTTCCAACAACTCCCTATAACTTTCTTGGAAGGGTGCTTTCCAAGCTCAATTGTGGCAGAAGCTGGCATTTTCTTCTTCATTTTGTTATTCCAATGATCTATCTTCTATTCTTTCTTCCGGAGGCATTGTGGTGTTGCTCTCTTCGTCCCATCATCTCTTATCAAAGATCATGTTCTTTCCTTGCTTATCAACTTAATCGAGGTGTTGTGTCCTCTTTTCAAGCTCTTTTCGACTTATCAAGTTTTCCTTCTCTTTTCTATCGGAGTGTTGTTGTAATTGATCTTTATCGTTCCTTGTTCATCTCATTTCTATCGGAGTGCATGCATGTACTTCTTATCCATTGCACCTTTTTTCTTATGTCTTTCAACCTACAAGTTCTCGTAATGTGCCTTGTTCCTCTTTTCTAACGGAGTGTTTTCAACTTTGTTCATCTTCGTTGTATTCTCTCTTTCAATTTGTTCAACCTCGCAAGGTTCATTGGTTTCACTCGTTTGTCAAGGAAGCAACTTTGTTTTACCTCTTCCTCTTCCGTTTTCTCTCCGGTGCCATCCTAGATCTCAGGACGAGATCCTCTTGTAGTGGTGGAGTGTTGTAACGCCCAGAGTCCGATGCGCCAGGTGTCTTCCAGTTATTCGCTGTTGTTGCCTTGTCATCCGCTTGCGTGTTGCATCTTGCCATGTCATCATGTGCATTGCATCATCATGTTTTCAAAACTTGCATCCGTCTGGGTCTCCCCGTTCTCTCCGTTGTCCGTTCTGAGCCGATACACACTAGCACGCGCCCGCGGCACGTCCGAAATAGTATTTTTTTTAAGTGGCCGGAAAATGTTCTTGGAATGGGATGAGATTTGGCGTGCGGTCTTGTTATGTTGTAGGTAGACCGTATGCCAAGTTTCATCGCATTCGGAGTGCGTTTGACGCCCCAACGGATAACTATAGCGGACTTATAGCCGGTCATACGTCGGACGGTTTCGGTCCCAGAAACTGCCGCCGGGCCTCTCCTTCTCTTCTCTCCTCTCACCCCAAGGCCTCTCTTCACAACCCACTTCCACTCTAAACCAGCCCATCAAACCCCTGCCTCCATGGCCTTTTGTTAGAACCCCCTCTCTGCACAGTTCTCGGTCCCCCTCGCGCCCGTCCGAGAGTTGTCCCGAACCCGACCCGCTTTGTCGTAACCAACGGATCTGGATCAACCCCAAACATCCTCCTGCATCTTCCGTTTCTTCATTTGACTACTCCGTTGACCCGTAGCCGTCCGATCTCGATCAGACGATCCAAAACTCCCTCCTTTCGCTATATATAGACCAAGCCATACCTAATTTGGTCAAACCCTAGAAATTGGAGGTTTGTCCCTTCACGCCGCCACCCGCCGCATCTTCCTCGGGATCCATCCTGATCCGGCAGCCAATCCTCCACCTCTCCTCGAATTCATCCATCAGCCAACCAAATCCCTCCACCTCCCTCACTGACTCTGGGCGCGCCCGCGGATCCGGCCGTCTCTCGCCATGCCCGCGCCATCCCCATCCCCGGTGTTGTTCACGCCCGAGGCCTCGCTCCCATCCTCTCGCAAGCAGAGGCCCCGCGAACCTCTCTCCCCCTCGAGCTCACCGCTCCTGCCGATCCAACGTGCCCTCCGGCGGCCACGACCACGACCAGGCCAAGCCTCGCTGTCCCTAGCCTCCCCCTCGTCATCCCTCTCTCTCCCGTTGCTAAACTCTCTCCCTTTCCCTGTGTTCTTCATGCAGGAGCTGCAGTAGACCATGGCGCCCTCCTTCTCCTCGCTGGAGCACCACGTCGCCCGCTCGTTCCCATGCTTCAACAGAGCGCAGCGCCATGCCTGCCTCCTTTGCCTCGCGCTCGTTTGCCGCCGCCAAGTCCGTGCTGCCATGCCCCGCCGCCGCTGCTGCAAGTCCCGCTAATGGCGGCTGTGTCCCGCTCCATCCCAGCCTCTTCCCCATCGTCCTAGTCTTCTCCTCGCGCCCGAACCTCCTCATCGAACCTCGCCGGAGTTCTTCCATGATGCCAGCAACAGCAGCAGCCGCCGCACCCTCTCGCCGCCGTTTTTGCAGGAGCCTGCCGCCCATGGAGCTCCTGAAGGTTCCCGTCGCATCCGCCTCGTTCCAGGGAGGGACACCCTCGCGCCCGCGACGCCGCGCCATCGCCCGGATCAGCCACCCATCGCTGGAGTTCCTCGCCGGACCAACGCCCGCCGGCCTCCACCGCAAGTTCTACGCCGCCGAGGCTCTGCTTCCTGTCGAACTGAGGGTCGCGTCCATAACCGCTGCCTCGCTCGCCTGTTTTGACCCCGTCCCAGCGCCAGTGGACCGGTCAACTCCATCCCCTGGGCCGCCTCCTCCTCACCGGGCCTTCTAGCCCAAGGGCGCGCCAAGGCCTGCCCGCATCCCCTCAGCCGACCGGCTGCACCGACTGGGCCTTGGCCCTTGGTGAGCGCCCAGCCGCCCCCCTGTTACAGCCCATACCTTTTTTAGCCTACGTTTTTAGCAACTATCCGGAGTTTACAGTTTTACAGAAAATCCCCTCTAAATCATGCATATAATAACTAATTAACCATGCATCATTTGTAAATGAATTATATATGTAAAATGACTAGAATTTCATCTAGTTTCTCAATATCCAACTTTCATGCATATTTGAAATGTTTAAAATGTTGTTTGATTAAATTTTCTTAAATAAGTTGTTAAAATGGTTTAATTCATAACTAAATAACCGTAGCTTAGATTGCAATAACCTTTATATGTAAATGGGGTAGAAAAATGCCTAGTTTAACATGGTAGCACTACTTTGCATGTTAAACAACTCTAAAATATGCTTTTGGACAAAACAGTACCAAACCTAATATATGCTCATGAGGATTTTTCCGGACTTGTTGCTTGTTATTCCGGCCTCATTTAAACTTGCCTAGATAGGTAGTTTTCATTTGCTTCACCCCTTTTCATGTTTAAGAACATGTAATATTGTTGGGTACATAACCGAGAGAGAACTAAATAAGTCATGCGGTGTTTCGTCAATATGCAACTCGTTGCATATTGAGCTCCACTTAATTTGTAGTATTGTTTGTGCACCTTGCCATGTCGTGCCTCTTTAAACCGAACATGCATCATACTTGGTTGTGCATCATGTTATGCTTATGTGATGGTTGTTTACTATGTTGTTTGCTTCTTTCCGGTGTTGCTTCTTTGGGTTAGTTCCGATAACGTCGCGTTTGTGAGGACCCTTTCGACTACGTCCGTTTGTCTTCTTCATGGACTCGTTCTTCTTACTTGTGGGATCTCAGGCAAGATGACCATACCCTCGAAATCACTTCTATCTTTGCTTGCTAGTTGTTCGCTCTATCGCTATGTCGCACTACCTACCACTTGCTATATCATGCCTCCCATATTGCCATGTCAAGCCTCTAACCCACCTTCCTGGAAATCCGTTGTTTGGCTATGTTACCGCTTTTGCTCAGCCCCTCTTATAGCGTTGCTAGTTGCAGGTGAAGCTGAAGTTTGTTCCATGTTGGAACATGGATATGTTGGGATATCACAATATCTCTTATTTAATTAATGCATCTATATACTTGGTAAAGGGTGGAAGGCTCGGCCTTATGCCTGGAGTTTTGTTCCACTCTGGCCGCCCAAGTTTCCTTCATACCGGTGTTATGTTCCTTGATTTTGCGGTCCTTACACGGTTGGGTGTTATGGGAACCCCTTGACAGTTCGCTTTGAATAAGACTCCTCCAGCAAGGCCCAACCTTGATTTTACATTTGCCTAACAACCTATACTTTTCCCTTGGGAGTAACTAACCCGAGGGTCATCTTTATTTTAACCCCCCGGGCCAGTGCTTCTCTAAGTGTTGGTCCAAACTAGAGTCCTTTGCAGCGCCACCTCAGGGAAACTTGAGGGCTGGTTTTAGTTGTACGGAGTGCGCATCCGGTGTTGCCCTGAGAACGAGATATGTGCAGCTCCTATCAGGATGGTCGGCACATCGGGCGGTCTTTCTGGTCTTGTTTTAGCATTGTCGAAATGTCTTGTAACCGGGATTCCGAGACTGGTCGGGTCTTTCCGGGAGAAGGAATATCCTTCGTTGACCGTGAGAGCTTGTGATGGGATAAGTTGGGACACCCCTACAGGGTTTAAACTTTTGAAAGCCGTGCCCACGGTTATGTGGCAGATGGGAATTTGTTAATGCCCGGTTGTAGAGAACTTGACACTTAACTTAATTAAAATGCATCAACCATGTGTATAGCCGTGATGGTCTCTTTCCGGCGGAGTCCGGGAAGTGAACACAGTTCTTGTGTTATGGTTGTGCGTAAGTAGTTGCAGGATCAGTTCTTGATCACTTCTAGCTTCTCGACCGCTGCGTTGTTTCTCTTCTCCCTCTTATTTGCGTATATTAGCCACCATATATGCTTAGTGCTTGCTGCAGCTCCACCCCATTACCCCTTTCCTACCCTTAAGCTTAAATAGTCTTGATCTGGCGGGTGTGAGATTGTTGAGTCCTCGTGACTCATAGATACTTCCAAACAGTTGCAGGTGCCGATGATAGCAGTGCAGGTGACGCAACCGAGCTCACGTGGGAGCTCGATGAAGATCTTGATCATTGTTATGTGTATTTTCCGGTTGATCAGTAGTGGAGCCCAGTTGGGACGATCAGGGTCTAGCATTTGCGGTTGTCTTCCTTTATTTTGGTTCCGTAGTCGGACCTTTGTTTGTATTTTGCATGTTGTATGAATTATTTATGTATTGTGTGAAGTGGCGATTGTAAGCCAACTCTTTATCCCTTTCTTATTCAGTACATGGGATGTGTGAAGATTACCCCTCTTGCGACAAGCCTACCATGTGGCTATGCCTCTAAGTCGTGCCCCAACACGTGGAGATATAGCCGCATTGTGGGTGTTTCAAGAGCCCCCTCCCTTAGCTAGGTGGGACTAAACCCAGAGCACACACACATCCAGTAGTACTCAAATCGCCGGCTTGAGCCATTTGGACCGAAAAAGGGCCCAATAGCCTCCGTCGTTTCCAAACACCCCACCAATAAGGCCACTTGAATAAAGCAGAGTGCGGGACAAAGAAATATGAACTACAATTTTTTTTCAAAAACTAAAAATAGAAAAGTTCAAATACTAATTCACAGGCAATAATTTTAAATACAAAAATAAAAATAAAAATAATTTCTGCTTTGCACCACGGATGATGAAAAAAAGAAAAAATATGATACAAAAACAACAAAACTTAAAAAAGCGGAGAACTTAATAGGCTATCTGTTAAATGTACATAATTTAAACCAGCGAATTAAATATTACTTTCAAGTTCAACTACTGAAATGCAAGAAGTTCGAATAGATATTGTTTGTCAATTCTGCTAAATTTCTTTTTATATAAAATCTGACTAGTTCAACTACTATAATACAAGAAGTTCAAATAGATATTGTTTGTCAATTCTGCTAAATTTCTTATTTATATAAAATCTGACTAGAGCTCAACAAACAACTTCGTCGTAAATAATCTCAATCCCAAAAAATCTGTTCGAACATACAGATGATATTAGTTCTACAAAACCAGGAAGTGTCAGGCCAGTCACACCATTGTGACATCAATTTTCAAAATCTTGCGATGTATGAAATTACATTTAGTACACATAGCACAAACCATAAGTAAACTAAAAAGAGGGTACAAGAAATATAAAGGCCTAAATTAGTCCCAGTTTTGAGCAACAACTCGCAGGGCACTGAAAAAACTTTTGAGGAGAAGAAGTTCAAATAGATATTGTTTGTCAATTCTGCTAAATTTCTTATTTATATAAAATCCGACTAGAGCTCAACAAACAACTTCGTCGTAAATAATCTCAATCCCAAAAAATCTGTTCGAACATACATATGACATTAGTTCTACAAAACCAGGAAGGGTCAGGCCAGTCACACCATTGTGACATCAATTTTCAAAATCTTGCGATGTATGAAATTACATATAGTACACATAGCACAAACCATAAGTACACTAAAAAGAGGGTACAAAAAAATATAAAGGCCTAAATTAGTCCCAGTTTTGAGCAACAACTCGTAGGGCACTGAAAAAACTTTTGAGAACAACCAGTGTATAAGACTTCAGTGCAAAAAAAAGACTTAATCTCCGCACTAAAGAACATCACAAAGTATACATCACCTAAACAGTGCAAAATGCCATCATCAGAGACCCTGAGACGTGCAAGTGGGATAAGCAGCTGATAAGTACAACATGACAAGACTACACAGTACGACCAGTAAAAAACCTTTGGCATGGACGGTTGGTTCTTCCAGGCCACCGCCCGCGCCACCCACTGGGCGGTTGCCACGATGGACTGCAACTGCGGCCCACGACCACTACACCCACGTCCCCAACGAACTGCCTCCCACACATCCCCGTCCATGCACTGGAAATAACCCGTTGTCTTCCATCTCTGCCTCATTCCATTCCGAGAACCACCATTGCCGCTTCCATCTCCTATGTAGACAACCCAGAAACTTCTATCTTCCAAGCCCACAGTCGTCGTCGGAGGGCAATGGCGGAGGAACCATCCGCCAAGCGTCATCATGGCGAGAAGTCCAACAAGAGCAGCAACCTCGACGACGTTCACGTCCCCGGCGAGTGTAACACCCCTATGTAATGGAGCCGCAGTAATCCATCATGATGATGCTAAGCTACTGAGATTTGCAATAATAATCATGTTGGGTTAATATCTCATTTCAAATTCCTTGTTTGAATTCCATTCAAATTCAAAGTGCAAAATGAAGTTGCTCAAAACTTGTTGAAAAAATGTTCACCTTTTAGCAAATAATCCAATACTATTTGCTGTTAAGGAACACAACATCATCATCAACTCTAAATGGGCCTAATGCTTTTAATAGAGCCAAAACAACCTTTTAAAATGCCCTTTTCTTTTTGAACAAATCCAAAGGGATTCAAAACATTCCCAACATTTTTGTGGCAGTGCATAGTTCTTCTTTGAATTTGTTTTAGCCAGTGGGATATTTTTGCAAAGTCATTTGTGGCAAATTAAAGTGCAAAAGCTGCTGGAAAAAGAAAAAGAAAAGAAAAAGAAAAAGAAAAGGAAAGAATAAGGGGTGGAAGAGCACCTGGCCTTCCCATGGGCCTCGGCCCATCCCAGCAGGCCGACCCACCTACCTCTCCCCGGTCCTGTTACCCCTCCCCCTGTTCAATCGACCGAGGGCGCGCGCTCGCGCGTCGCCGCCGGACCAGCTCGCCGTCTCACGCCGCCTCGGAGTCGCCGGCGAGGGGATAAGACCCCGACCCCAACGCCTCGGTCCTCTCCCCTGCGCCCCACTCACTCCCCTCGCCCTCTTCTCCCGCTCCTCACTCTTCCCCTCGTTCCCCATCGACACCCGACGTGGTCACCGCCGTCCTTTGTCGTTGTCGCGGCCACCGATGGCCCCACGCCCGCTGACCCTGTCGGTGAGCTCCACCGGGGACAATTCCTTTGACTGGTGGCCTTAGCTGGAGCTCGGAGGCGCTGCAGCAGCGGATCCCCTTCGTCCCCATCCCCGGCTACCGTCGATCTTCTTCGTCTCCGGCGCCGCCCCTACAACTCCTAAACCGCCATCGAGCCTCCTTGTGCTCCATGGTGAGCTCTCCTTCCTCCCCGCTCTCTTCTCCTCGCCCCAACATGCCCCTAGTTGCCGTCTCGTACGTGCCCGAGCCCATCACGCGGGAGCTCATCGCAGACGAGCTTCCGGTGACCAAATGGTCCTGCGCCAGTCCCCGTTTAGCTCGCCCACGCGCGTAGGACCTCGCTACCCCCTTTGCCTAGCCCGTTTGCACACTGCTGCTACTAATCCACTTCCACCCGAACACCACCGCTGCCACGGCTTGTCGCCGGCGCCACTCCGGCCATCCCCGCCCCTGCTGCTTACTCCATCGGATGTGCCGCATCGCTAGCTAGCTATAGCCGCAAACCGCGCGCGTTTTGCCGCCCCGTAGCGCCAAACCCGAAAGCGGCCGAACTCCGGCGACCGCCCTGCCTCACGCCATCGTCGTTGCAGCCCACCCCAGCCCAAGCTAAGGCCATAGTTGGATGCGCCGCTCCTCCCGCGTCCGAACGAGCCCAGCCGCGCTCGAAACGGCCATCTATGGTGCGTTTCTGGCCAGGTCGGAGCCCTCCACCGCGAAGACAACTCGTCGGAGCGTCACCGTCGGCATGCTGACGTGGCCACCCTAGGGCCACCCTCTGGGTCACTGACTGGTGGCCCCAGTGGCCCCGCTGACCCCGTTGACTGGGTTGATCCAATCAATGTGCTGACTCGGCAGCCCCCAGCTACTGACATGTGGGCCCCTGTGTTAATTAGTCTAATAAACGTTTTTAAAATAAACTTAATTAGTGAAACCTAATCAGTCACTGACGTGTGGGGACCAGCTTCTAATTAGCCTCAGTTTAGTTAAGTTTAAAGTTCTGTTAGTCCACTGTCTATGACAGGTGGGACCCACTAGTCCGTTTGACCTGGTCAGCCATCCTGTTGACTGCTGATGTCACTGTGACGTCATGCTGACGCAATAAACCTTTCTATTAATTTATTTAATTCTAGAAAATGTTTAAATCTTTGATAAATCATAGAAAATAATACGTAACTCAGATGAAAATGTTTTCTATATGAAAGTTGCTCAGAAATATCCAACGAATCCGAATGCGTGGTCCGTTCACCTGTCACATGCCCCAAGCATGCTGAACATGGAACCGTCGCCTCTCTTCCATCTGTCTGGAATTCGTCTAACGCCAGGAACTCATCCTCGGATGTTTATCCCCTTTGTCTGCAACGTGTAGTACTACGTTAGGACAACCCTAGCTCTGCCTATCGTCATGTAATGCTTACTGATGCATCTGTTTGCTCTGTATTTACTATTTCTTCCCCCTCTTCTCTCCGGTAGACGCGGAGACCGATGCCGCCCCTATGATCGACTACGTCGACGACACTTCTTCTTTTTCAGTGGAACTTCCAGGAAAGCAACCCCCCCTTGAGCATTCCGATATCGCCTGTCGGTGTCAAAACCGGCGGATATCGGGTAGGGGGTCCCGAACTATGCGTCTAGGCCGGATGGTAACAGGAGGCAAAGGACACGAAGTTTTACCCAAGTTCGGGCCCTCTTGATGGAGGTAAAACCCTACGTCCTGCTTGATTAATATTGAAGATATGGGCGTTACAAGAGTAGATCTACCACGAGAACAGAGAGGCTAAACCCTAGAAGCTAGCCTACGGTATGATTGTATGTTGTGATTGTTGTCCTACGGACTAAAACCCTCCAGTTTATATAGACACCGGAGAGGGTTAGGGTTACACAAGGTCGGTTACAAAGGAGGAGATATCCATATATGTATTGCCTAGCATGCCTTCCACGCCAAGTAGAGTCCCATCCGGACACGAGACGAAGTCTTCAATCTTGCATCTTCATAGTCTAACAGTCCGGGCAATGGAGATAGTCCGGCTGTCCGGAGACCCCCTAATCCAGGACTCCCTCAGTAGCCCCTGAACTAGGCTTCAATGACGATGAGTCCAGCGCGCAGTTGTCTTCGGCATTGCAAGGCGGGTTCCTTCTCCGAATACATTACAGAAGAAGTTGAATATGAGGATAGTGTCCGACCCTGCAAAACAAATTCCACATTCCATCGCAGAGAGAATAACATTTTCGCAGATTTAATCCGCTAGCTTGTTTTGGCAACATGACGTCAGGCCTGGTGACTATTCGAACCGTTTCTTTTAGCGAGCCCCGCACATAACGCGAGGCAGTTTTTCGACATGTCTTGTCAAAGCAGAGACCGTGTCCCCTTATTACGGGATTCTCATCAATACAGGCGTGGGTAACCCAACCGCGCCATCAATTGTGGCGCTTGGGGGATAAGCAAGTTTTACTAGGAAAGTGGGGACGTTTAATTTTTCCGCCCATATAAAGGGATAAGGATTCACCTTTCTATCCACGCCTTCTTCCTCCTCTGCTCATCCGCTCCCGCATACTCGAGCTCTAGCGCCCAAGCTCTCACTTCCACCTCAACCTTCTCCAACCATGTCCGGAGCGGGAGGCAAGTGGATGGTCTCCTCCGTCACAAAGGGAGACGTCAAGAAACTGAGGAGAGCCAGATACCTGCACGACGATATCGTGCACCGGCTCCCAGATGAGGGACAACTCATCCCCACCCCCGAGCCCCATGAGAGGGTGGTATTCCTTACCCATTTCCTCCGCGGACTGGGATTCCCTCTCCATCCCTTCGTCCGGGGGCTCATGTTTTACTACGGCCTGGATTTCCATGATCTGGCCCCGAACTTCATTCTCAACATCTCGGCGTTCATCGTCGTGTGCGAGGCCTTCCTCCGCATCAAGCCCCACTTCGGCTTATGGCAGAAGACCTTCAATGTCAAGCCGAAGGTAGCGAGCGGCCGCCAGGCGGAGTGCGGAGGCGCCATGGTGGGCAAGATGCCCAACATCACATGTCTCGAGGGCACCTTCGTGGACACCATAAAGGGGTGGCAATCGGGGTGGTTCTATATCACCAAGCCACGCGACCCCGCATGGGTAGCGGCCCCCGAGTTCCAATCTGGCATCCCCATGCGGCTCACCTCCTGGAAAGAGAATGGCCTGTCGTGGGGCAATTCAAAAGAGCTGACCGGACTCCAGTCATGTATTCAGAACATGGTGGATAAGAAGCTCAAGCTTGTCAACATAGTCCAGGTTATGCTCGTTCGCCGGATACTCCCGTGCCAACAACGGGAGTTTACCTTGTGGGAGTTCAATCCGGCGCAGCACTGAACTCTGAACAGGCTCTTCGACACGACTCATGAAGATTCCTGGAGGGTGCTGTTCAAGGGCACCGCGGTCCCTCCCCCCATTACTGAGGATCGCAGATTCAGCACGAAGAGCCACGCCAGTGCGGTAAGTTGTTTTACCTCTTACAGGATATTTGTTATATATATATATAGATTGGCTCTATGCAGGATCTAAACTCCCGTAATTTTGATAGGACTGACAGAAAATGGCCAGACAGATCGACTGTCCGACTCCCTTGCCCGAAGGCCCTGCAGACGCTCTTCTGACGAAGATGCTGACTCCGGCCCCCTATAAGGTGCCGGAGAAGACCAAGAAGGCCAAGGGAGCTCGAAAGAGTTCCCGACACCAGGCGTCATCGGACTCACCGTCCGATGACTCTGCGGTGCACTCTTCCCCCGAAGACGAGGAAGAGGAAGAAGAGGCTCCCCCACCGACTGGGGAAGACAAGAAAAGGAAGGCTGCCCCAACTGGGGAGGCCGAAGGGTCCAAGAAGGGAAGGACGCTCCCTCCGGACAGCGCTACCGCCGCTGACGAAAGTGAAGACGAGTGGTTGCCCAGGAGAGATCGTAAGTGTTCGGATACCAAAGTAACCCATAGGATTCCTTTGTCGCGTTGGTTTCCCTAACGCCGAACTCAATTGTGCAGGCCGCCCCGAGCCAATATCGAGGTATCCTCGAACGGCTCCCTGGCTTCGTCAAACATGGATAGCAATCTAGTCCCGACCGCCACCTCCCCTCATCCGGCTGACAACGCCGAGGTGCTGTCTCAAGAGGCACCAGATCGAGGGGGAACAGTCCCGGAGGCGCCTCAAGGCGACCTTCCGGACTCCGCGAGCCGAGGGGACGGGGTCCCCGAGAGCTCCGAGTTAGGCCCTCAGCCGAACACCGCGCCGGACCCTCCAACGGATCCGAGCTCGGGCAGGCGGTCCCCTTCTAAGGAGGGTGAGACGCCAGTGCCGGTGACCTCTATCCACCCAGAGGCGCCGGACACTATGTTGGAAGCACTTCGCGGCGCTTCCATCGAGGAGGAGCACCGCACTATCATGAGTGCGGTGATCCAGAAGGTTCAGTCCGCCAAGAGCGGATTGACTGAAGCCTGTACTAGCCTTCTAACATGCTTCGAGGTAAGTGTTTTAAAATGTAGTAGAAGTGTTACTGCATAGACAGTAGCGCCTGATGCTTTGTTCGATGTTCACAAAGAAAAGCCGAACAGAGGATCAAATAATATTGCAGGAGTCTAATATAAGTATGTCAATATGCATGTGCAGGCTTCGTTGCTGGCGTCCGCCGCACTAACTGCGGAGGTCGCCGTACTGAAGGAGGCCCTCGAGGGGTCCCAGAAGGAGCTCGGCCTTGCTAAGAGGCAGCTCGAGGAGAACAAGGGTAAGTGATACCCCGTCTATAGATGAGAAAAAGGACGCGATTGCTAAATGATAGGATCATTGTATGTTTGCCAGGGGCCACGACCGAGGTGGAGACCCTGAAGCAAGCGCTGTCCTAGGACAAAGAAAAGGCGGCCCAGGAGCGCACCGAGCGAGAGAGGCACAAGGCTCGGGTGGGCGAGGTGCAGCAAGAGCTCCAAGCTCTCATGACGAAGCACGAGGCGTTGGAGCTTGACTTGAAGACGAGAGAGTCTGAGCTTGCCACGGCCCGTGAGAGCGTGAAGAGTGCCAAGGCCGAGGCCCATAAGGCCCTTCAGGAGATCGACGCGATGAAGAAGATAGCGGCGGGTAAGGCTTTCTATATCCAAAGCAAGCATGCAACGGTGAATTACCGATTACTTACCCGAATCTGGAGCACTTCAGGAGCATTCACAGATTTGCCCCGCCGTGCGTCCGATGCCGCACTATTCTACCAGGCCGAGGACGGAAGCTCGACGGAGAAGCTGTTCTGGTCTCAGTATGCTGAGGCCGAACATCCGGTGCCAATGAGCGACCAGCTGAAGCAGATGGCCGAGCTACATAAGGCGGCCAATCAGGCCATGAAGGGCTTCATAGTCCATTGTGGCCTGGCGACGCCCTTCCGAACAGCTTCTTCAGCCTGGTGAGGCGGCTTGTGGATGCCTGCCCACGGCTGGAGGTCGTCAAGCGATCCGTCTGCATTGAAGGTGCACGCCGGGCCTTCGCCCGTGTGAAAACGCAGTGGGTCAAGCTAGACGCCGTGAAGCTTATCAAGGAGGGGCCGCCAGAGGGCAAGGAGCACCCCCACCCCGAGATGTACTACGAGGGTGTTCTGTCGAGCGCCCGTCTTATCGCGGAGGAGTGTTCACAAAATGTAATATTTGAATTGGACTTGCTCGTTTTTATCCTGTGTAATGAAAACTTGTTTCATATGCGCTATGCAACGCTTGTGTGAATTTAAAATATTACCTTTTGTTTGGCTGTTTATCCAATTTGAGAGATGGCTAGTCCTCGGCTTCTGCCCCATGCCACGAGTGTTGGGGTGTTCGGGATAAACCTGAGCACTCTTGTTCCCATGTTTGGGTCCGTCGAGGGAGGTGCTCAGCACAACGAACAAGGCAACTGGACTAATAATGCTTTATCACTCTCACTTAGCCATAGAATTCTATAATTTTAAATTTTGGTGAAGCCCCTAGTATTCGGAAGGCCGAATTCGGGGCGCGATACACGCCTGTAAGCCGGACGGAGCTGGCCCCCTCGCCCTAAGCGGCATAAGTCTTTAGGGACTCAAAAAACATCGCCGAACAGCGACCAGTCTCTCGCCTTATCATGACAGTCAGTTTTAGCTTTCTCTACTGAGGTGCTCAGCTCGGCAGAACCGGGGCACAATCGCAGTAGTTCTCCTAGCGCCACCTTAGACGATAGAGCGGCACGTAAGGTACCAAAACATAGGAGCCGGGCAAACCCAACATTTGACCAAAGACATGATTCAGAGCTGATGCATATAATGCTATAAGTTCGGGGTGCCGCACTTGTGAAAGTGTTCGGACTTTTCACACCATATTGTGGGTACGTAAGCCCCTGGTGCATTTGCCATACCAGAGTGTACGGTTGCTAGGCGTCATTAATGAACACATAGATATATATACATATAACAAAAATGCGATAATAATCATAATGTCATGCATTGTATATGAAAAAATTGCATTAAAGCAGAGTGATACAGATAGTGTAATGATCAAAAGAGTAGGACTATGTCCCTTCCAAGGGCGAGCTGAGGAATTATGTGAAATCTGTAATCCACCTGGGAATTCCGTGGTCGTCGGCCTCCTTGGTTGCTGTATCATGTGTTCGGCAATAGAGCTGCCGGATAGTGTTTCCAGAGATTGAAGTCCTAAAAGAAAAGGAAAAAATGACCAAACGGGAAGCCCCTGGTGCGGTTTAGGCCGCGTTTTGGGACATGCCGTAGTTGTGCCTCCCCCTCCCCATCTGTGCCCATGGTATTTTTAATGCGTAATGATGTACGTGTGGCACGAACAATGTCATTGGTCTGGGATTATGGTGGCCGTCGTATTGCTACGCGAGCTCAGATCGCGCCAGGCGGTCTATTTGCCGATTGCCCCGAGCACGCTTGAAGGTGTCCGGGCTTTGGAATGCTGAACTGGTAGATTGCCTTCAGAGGCTGCTTTGCGCTTCTGCTGCGAGGGCCGCGGTGTGCTCCTCTATTCGGAGAGAGCGCTCTGTGTTTCCATTGACTGTAATAACTCTGCGAGGTCCTGGCATCTTGAGCTTGAGGTATGCATAATGTGGTACCGCATTGAATCTAGCGAATGCGGTTCGTCCGAGCAGTGCGTGATAACCACTGCGGAACGGGACTATATCGAAGATTAACTCTTCGCTTCGGAAGTTATCCGGGGATCCGAAGACCACTTCCAGTGTAATTGAGCCTGTGCAGTGGGCCTCTATGCCTGGAATGACGCCTTTAAAGGTCGTCTTTGTGGGTTTGATCCTTGAGGGGTGTATACCCATTTTGCGCACTGTGTCCTGATAAAGCAGGTTCAGGCTGCTGCCGCCATCTATGAGGACTCGAGTGAGGTGAAATCCGTCGATGATTGGGTCTAGGACTAGTGCGGCGAATCCGCCGTGACGGATACTAGTGGGGTGGTCCCTTCGATCAAAGGTGATCCGACAGGAGGACCAAGGGTTGAACTTCGGGGCGACTGGCTCCAGCGCATATACGTCCCTAAGCGCACGCTTCCGCTCCCTCTTGGGGATGTGGGTTGCGTATATCATGTTCCCCATCCTCACTTGCGGGGGAAACTTCTTCTTTCCTCCAGTGTGTGGCTGCAGGGGTTCTAACTCATCATCGCTATGCGGCCCCTTGTCCTTGTTTTCGGCAATTAACTTGCCGGCCTGCTTGAACACCCAACAATCCCTGTTGGTGTGATTGGCTAGCTTGTCTGGGGTGCCGTGTATTTGACACGAGCGATCGAGTATATGGTCCAAGCTGGACGGAGCCGTCGTACTTTGTTTGAATGGCTTTTTCCGCTGACCGGGTTTAGAGCCTTTGAATCCGGCATTGACTGCCGTATCCTCAGTACTTTCGCCGTTAATGCAGCACTTATGCTTGTTGCGATGTGACCTACTGTTGCCGTCCTTGGTAGCTGAGGTACCATGGTTCTTTGATATGTTGTTACTGTGAGCCAACCAGTTGTCTTCTCCCGCACAAAAGCGGGTCATGAGCGTCGTGAGGGCTGCCATAGATTTCGGCTTTTCCTGACCAAGGTGCCAGGCTAGCCACTCATCTCGGATGTTGTGCTTGAAAGCCGCTAAGGCCTCCGCATCCGGACAGTCGACGATTTGGTTTTTCTTTGTAAGGAACCGAGCCCAGAATTGCCTGGCCGATTCTTCTGGCTGCTGAATTATGTGGCTCAAGTCATCGGCGTCTGGTGGTCGCACATAAGTGCCCTGAAAGTTGTCGAGGAATGCGGCTTCCAGATCTTCCCAACAGCTAATGGAGTCCGCTGGCAAGCTATTAAGCCAATGTCGTGCTGGTCCTTTGAGTTTTAGTGGGAGGTACTTGATGGCATGTAAGTCATCACCGCGGGCCATGTGGATGTGGAGGGGGAAGTCCTCAATCCATACCGCGGGATCTGTTGTGCCGTCGTATGATTCAATGTTTACAGGTTTGAAACCTTCTGGGAATTGATGTTCCATTACTTCGTCTGTGAAGCATAAGGGGTGTGCGGCGCCTCTGTATTGGGCTATATCGCGATGCAGCTCGTATGGGTCCTGCCCGCTGTGTTCGGCCCGGCCGGATTTGCTTTTACTGCATCTGGCGTGATGTTTACCGTCTAGTAGAGTGGTGCGCCCTCGTGATCCGTAGATCGATCTTGAGTGCTTTGCTTTGTCCTCCAATATGTCTTGCAGGTCTGGCGTATCTCCCCATGCCTTTTTATTTGGATGGCGTTGGGGTGGAGGCTGAGCTTTCGGCATGAATGCCTCTGTATCGCGGCCACGAGGTGGCCGATCAGCCGTATCATACGCTTCTTCCTCCAGTCGGGGTAGTAACCCGCGCCTTGGGTAACTCTTGGAGGGACGCTCGAGTTTATATTCCTCGGCTGCGAGGACTTCAGTCCATTTGTCAGCTAGCAGATCTTGATCATCTTGAAGCTGCTGCTGCTTTTTCTTCATGCTATTTGCCATGGCCATAAGCCTGCGCTTGAAGCGCTCTTGTTCGACGGGATCCTCTGGTACGGCGAATTCATCGTCGCCGAGTCTTGCCTCATCTTCGGAGGGGGGCATGTAATTGTCATCCTCCTCCTCTCCGCCAGCCGCTCTCTCAGGAGAGCTGGCTCCTTCATCCTCCTGATCTAACTCTTGCTGGAGGGGGTTTTCATTGTCTTCGGCGCTATCCGGAGTGTTATTATCTCCTGTGCTGGTATCACCACTTTTGCTTTGGCGGGACTTAGAGCAGCGCCGCTGACGTCGGCGCTTGGGTTGCTTCTTAGAGGGGACATCCGTCCTCGATTGGCGCAGTTGGCTCCAAGCTAAGGGTCGGAGCTGGTGTGGGCGCGGCCTCTGGAGTATCATCCGATGGCAGAGCTAGGTCATGCCCATCGAGATAGTGCGGTGCGCTCGGCTGTGGCTTGAATCCTTCGAAGATCAAGTCTCCACGGATGTCGGCCGTGTAGTTCAAACTTCCAAATCTGACCCGATGGCCAGGGGCGTAGCTTTCAATCTGCTCCAGATGGCCAAGCAAATTAGCCTGCAGTGCGAAGCCGCCAAATACGAAGATCTGTCCGGGGAGAAAAGTCTCACCCTGGACCGCATCGCTACAGATGATAGTAGGAGCCATCAAGCCTAACGGCGACGACACAGAGGAACTCTCAATGAAAGCACCAATGTCGGTGTCAAAACCGGCAGATCTCGGGTAGGGGGTAAAGGACACGAAGTTTTACCCAGGTTCGGGCCCTCTTGATGGAGGTAAAACCCTACGTCCTGCTTGATTAATATTGAAGATATGGGTGTTACAAGAGTAGATCTACCACGAGATCAGAGAGGCTAAACCCTAGAAGCTAGCCTACGGTATGATTGTATGTTGTGATTGTTGTCCTATGGACTAAAACCCTCCGGTTTATATAGACACCGGAGAGGGTTAGGGTTACACAAGGTCGGTTACAAAGGAGGAGATATCCATATACGTATTGCCTAGCTTGCCTTCCACGCCAAGTAGAGTCCCATCCAGACACGAGACAAAGTCTTCAATCTTGCATCTTCATAGTCTAACAGTCCGTCCAATGGAGATAGTCCGGCTGTCCGGAGACCCCCTAATCCAGGACTCCCTCATCGCCCATTTCTTTCCCTCTCATGCTTGCATTAAAACTGCTACTGCTCTCTGTATGATCCTACTCTGATGCATAGCCTATTTTTGTTACCTGCTTTCATACCTTACCTGCTTTTTCTAAACTGCTTAGTATAGGTTGGTTAGTGATCCATCAGTGACCCCCCACCTTGTCCTTGTTGCCCCTGCTTCATCATCGAAGACCCGATCAACGGGATCTAAGACCAGGCCCCGACACCGCACATCACTTTCCCCTTTTGTTGCTCCACTCTGCAGAGTTACCATCGAGTGCCGAGAGTGGAACCTCATACATCACTCCTGATGAGATCTCTGTAGTGTAGCTATCCGGTCGTGGTCATCGAGGGTGATTTCCTCCTTAACCACTTCCGATATGGCTCTGTCGTGCAACCCCTCAAGTGTGAACCTCGAGGGTGGATCCTCTTACATTCACCTTGATGATTACATCGAGTGGAATTCACCGGGGGTGATTCCTCGGGTTTTCCCCTTGGTGTTAGACACAGTTACTATGGTTACTATGACTTTACACTGAACCATGTTACTAAAGACGGGTCGGCCCTGAGGGGTACCCGCGCGAGCTTAATAGCGAGTGATGTGGAGTCGGGTTGACCAGGAAGGTGCCCGCGAGATACTTACGAGGTGTGGCCGGGCATTCTTAGCCCTTGCCACAAGTACTCGAGATGGGGCAACGGGGTCACTTCTTTTATGAGTCTCTGCTCATGACCGCACTACCAACACACTAACGATTTGGATATTTGATCCAAGGGGCCTCTGGCTTGATAGCACTAACCATCACGAGGGCATAGTATGGGCATTCTACGTCTTATGCATCAGCCAAAACTTAATGGACGTCAGCGACTGAGCGGCGCATGCCAGGTTGGATTGGTAAGCACCTGCCTTTGAAGGAGGTAGCTAGGTCTGCTCACCGGCCGCGTTCGCAACGTGCAGGAGTTCCCAGGGTGATGGCCCATGACCCCTGGGGGCACAGGCTTAGTCTGGCATGTTGACCTCTCTATTAAGCCTAGGTCGGGTTGCGGCGTATTGTTTGGCCGAGGCCAGGCATGACCCAGGAGAGTGCCCAGCCGGACTTAATCGAGTATGGTGGGTAAGTTGGTGCACCCTTGCAGGGAAGAAAACATCTATCGATAGCCTATCCTACGGTAACAGACACTTGGAGTTGTATCCCGATCGATACAACTTGAACTGGATACTTGAGGTGATAACTGGATAGTATGGCTCTGGGATTGCTTTCTCGCAGGGAGTCAAGAAAGGATCTCTGGTCGAGGTTGATAATACTACTACTACTTTACATTATGTTGATCTGTACTCTTCTATATGCTGCAAGATGCTTGAAGATGCTAGTCTTCGATAGGCTAGGCTTTCCCCTTCTCTTCTGGCATTCTGCAGTTTAGTCCACAGATACAACCCATTTGTTTGATACATATGCATACTTAGTTTAGATCTGATGTAAGTCTTGCGAGTACTTTGGATGAGCACTCAGGGTTGCTTTGCTACCTCTTTTTCCCCTTTTCCTTTATTTCCGGGTGTTGCAACCAGATGATGGAGCCCAGGATCCAGACGACACCATCGATGACTACTACTACTACCCTGAGGGTGCCTACTACTACGTGGAGGCCACCGACGACCAGGAGTAGTTAGGAGGCTCCCAGGAAGGAGGCCTTGCCTTTTTGATCGTTGTTGATTTTGTGCTAGCCTTCTTAAGGCAAACTTGTCTAACTTATGTCTGTACTCAGATATTGCTGCTTTCACTGACTCCTGTGTTTTCGAGCTTATGTATTCGAGCCCTCGAGGCCCCTGGCTTGTAACATAAAGCTTGTATTGTTTTCAATTTGTGTCTAGAGTTGTGTTGTGATATCTTCCCGTGAGTCCTTGATCTTGATCGTACACATTTGCGTGTATGATTAGTGTACGATTGAATCGGGGGCGTCACAAGTTGGTATCAGAGCTGACTGCCTGTAGGTATCCCCCTTTCCAACTCCTTGGCCGAAGTTGAGTCTAGTCAAAAAACTTTTACTAACATGGTTGTGTGTCTTACAGGCCCACGTCGCCATTGGGTGGTAGTAGGATCTTTTACTCCTCGTCTATACTCTGGGATTCTGATCTCTCTTCCATTCGGGTTAAACAAATTTACTAACTCTAACATTAGGATCACGTGACCACATTCACCCCAAAGTTGGATAAGCCATAGTTTTTCCTTAGAATAGTATTATGAATAGTACACACTCTGTCGTGTTGACTACTATGTGGTATCCATCGTACCCCTTTCATTATGCATGTTTCATCATGTATCATCCTTTGTCTTTACAAATGCTCGATGCTGAACTACCCCTGTTACATGTTAGCAGGATGGTTAGACCTGCTGGTCGTGGCCGTAGTGGCAACGCTCCACCACCGCCTAAATTCATGGCTGGAATGATGCAACAATTTGAGCTGAACCGCCAGTTCCTGGAAGGAATGATGGCTCAGTTTCCTCCTCCGAACATGAATCAACAGCCAACCCCAATAACTCTGCAGAACTTCATGTGCATCAACCCAACTATTTACCACAGCTCATCTTAGCCCCTTGATGCTGATGACTGGCTCCGAGACATCACGTATGAAATGGAGTCTGCTAGTGTGGCCCCTGCTAGCTATGTCACCTTTGCATCATTCTTTCTGAAGGGTCCTACTGCTCAATGGTGGGACAGCCACAGGCGTACCCTACCTGCTGGAATGGTCGTTACTTGGCCGGATTTCCAAGCCGCTTTCCGTGCTCGTTTTATCCCTCAGGGAATCATGGACAAGAAGAAGCGCGAGTTCCGCAACCTCACCCGGGGCAATAAGGCTGTAGATGCTTATCAGCAGGAATTTCTGGACTTGTCATGTTATGCTGAAGAAGACATTGCAACTGATGCTCGTAAGCAAGAGAAGTTTCGTGATGGACTTCACCCAGATATGAAGCTAGCAATGCTCATTCATGACTTTGCTGATTTCACCACTTTGGTGAACAAGGCTATCCAGGTTGAGACTGGTCTTCAGGAACACCAGGGATCCCTTAGGCGCAACCGTGATGGTGGCTCATCTTCAGGCCCGTCAGCGCGGAAGCGTCGGATATGGATTCCCCACAGGATGTATCTTCCAACTACATGCGCACCAAGACAGTCCAATGCTACACCTCGTCTACCTCCTCCACCGCAGAGGCAGCCTCTTCGAGTTGTACCACCCCAAGCTCATGCTCCCAATCTCAATGATGGTCTGTGCTTCAGATGTCGCCGTCCAGGTCACCTTGCCAAAGAGTGCAATCATGAAAGAGCCAGCTGGCTATGCCTTCAATTGGCCGTAACAATCAGCCCCATGATAACAATGCCAGACCTTATGGTCGTGGTCAAGCTAATCATGTTGATCTGAATGAAGCTCAAGACAAACCTGCTATTGTTATGGGTACTCTTCTTGTTAATTCAGTATCGGCTTCTATTCAATTCAGGAGCATCACATTCCTTCATATCAGAAGATTTTGCATTCATGCATGGCATTAAATACGAAGAGATGCACACTCCACTAGTGGTAAAAAACCCTGCGGGCTAATGCCAAACCTCCATGGTTAGCCACAAAGTTTCAGTTGAAATCGAAGGGTTGGAATTTTTTGCCTCCCCCATTATTCTGAAGTCTTCCAATATTCACCTCATTCTGGGAATGGATTGGTTGAAAGCACATACGGCTTCTATCGTTTGTGCCACTAAAACCGTCCACCTTTACACCCTTCAGATGAGATAGTAAGCTACAATGCTCGTCAGGTTCAAAATGCTGAAGTGGGACTTTATGTCTTGAATGCGTTGAATGCAACACCTCTTGAGGGAATTGAAAAGATTCCAGTTGTTTGCGACTTCCTAGATGTCTTTCCAGAAGAACTTCCAGGAATACCCCCTGCCCTGGCTGTCAAGATCCTCATCGACTTGAAACCAGGCACCATTCCTATTGCCAAACGACCCTACAAGATGCCACCTCATGAACTCCTTGAACTTA
The DNA here is from genome assembly GCF_003073215.2 of Triticum urartu. Taxonomy (NCBI): domain Eukaryota; kingdom Viridiplantae; phylum Streptophyta; class Magnoliopsida; order Poales; family Poaceae; genus Triticum; species Triticum urartu. Next base: position 282,127,784 of record NC_053025.1, read on the forward strand.
AGGAGGAAATCAACAAATCTCTTCGCAGTGGTTTCATTCGTCCAAGTTCCTCTACTTGGGGAGCACCTTCTCTCTTTGTGAAGAATAAGGATGGAACGAATCGATTGGTCCAAGACTATCGTCCTATCAACCAAGCTACAATTCAGAACAAATATCCCCTTCCTTGGATCAACGATCTGTATGATCAACTGGCTGGTTCATCGATATTCTCTGAACTCGAGTTGAGGTTGGGTTACCACCAGATCCGCGTTCGTGAAGAGGATATTCCCATGACCGCCTTCGTTACTCGATATGGTTCATATGAGTACACCGTCATGTCATTCGGTTTAAACAATGCTCCAGCTACATTCTCTCGTCTGATGAACTATATATTCATGGATTACCTCGACAAGTTCGTGGTAGTCTATCTGGATGATATTCTGGTATATTCGAAGAATAAATAAGAACATGCTGAACATCTTCGACTTGTTCTAGAGAAGCTTCGAGAACATCAACTTTACGCCAAGTATTCCAAGTGCGAATTTTGGCTTCCCGAAGTCACCTACCGTGGTCACGTCATCTCCAAGGATGGTATTGCTGTCAACCCAGAGCGCGTTCAGGCTATTGACTGGACCCCTCCAAAGAGTGTCAAGCAAGTCAGAAGCGGTTCTCGGTCTAGCCAGCTATTGTCGCTGCTTTGTCGAGAACTTCTCTAAGATCGCCAAGCCACCGACCAATCTACTACACAAAGGCATTAAGTTTGATTGGACTGAGAAGTGTGAGGAAAGTTTCTAGGCACTCAAGGACAAGCTGACATCTGCCCCAGTGATTGCTCCCCTTGATTCTCACAAGGACTTCGTCATCTATTGCGACTCTTCACGACAAGGATTAGGCTGTGTCCTAATGCAAGAGCGCAGAGTGATTGCTTATGCCTCCCATCAAGTGCACCTTGACGAAGACAACTACCCAGTTCATGACCTTGATCTTGCTGCGGTTATCTATGCATTGAAGCTATGGCGACAGTACCTTCTCGATATGTCAGGACCCCGATTCTAAGTCACACCAATCTAGCCTGTAACACCTCATATCACTTTGCGGCCACACGCGCGGTATTCCCATGGGTGTCGCCTTACCATGGCCCGGAACCGTTTGCGCCTTTTGGCTCACGTATATGATAGTGTCGCTAGCATCCATATGACAGAGAACCCAGGCCGACATGACTAGTCGTGAACCCGAAGTGGCACTAACTTACGGGGACAGGCATACATGAATCAACATTGAGCATGTCGGTCAGGAGTGTGCGAATCCGGGCTGTAGCACTAGGCTAACAGGACTCCGGGAACCCGGGCTGTAGCAGGCTAGGCAAGACTCTGGATGTCACCGCGTGAAATTTCCCAAAAGGGACAGACACAGGAACGAAGTGAATCACATGCCAGCCAGTTAAGTGTTCCGGAGCAGTAGTGCTGGGCTAGCAGGAGTCCGGTGAACCGGGCTGTAGCAGACTACTATGGCTCATGGAAGCACAAGACTACATTTCCCCATAAGAGAGGCTACCAAGGATAAACAACTAGGTTATTGGATCCCACACATACCAAGCATTTTAATCATACACACAATATGCTCGATATGTGTAAATACAACATGGCATCACAACAAGACTCTACAACTCAAAGTATTTATTCATTAGGCTCCGAGGAGCGAGATATTACAAACATGGATCTCATGACCCATCATTCAGAGCATACAAATCAAAGCACATGCGGAAGCTTAACATGTCTGGGTACAGATAGCTACGAATGAAAAAGGCTGAGAAGCCTGACTATCTACCAGATCCTACCGAGGGCACAAGATCGTAGCTGAGGTATCAAGCTAAACGTCGAAGTCCACACGGAACTACTAGTGAGACTGATGTCTGTCTGCAAAACATAAAGTAGGCAAACGTTAGTACAAATGTACCCAGCAAGACTTACATCAGAACTAACTACATATGCATCGGTATCAACAAAGGGGGTGGTGGAGTTTAATTGCAGCAAGCCAGCTTTGACTCCGTGGCTATCTTAAACTACGACTGCAAGTAACTCTTTCGAGGTGGCGCACACGAGTCCACATATTCACCATATCAATACACCACTATGGATCCGCTCCCGTCTCCCTACGAGAAGGCCATCCATAGCACTCACGCTTATCTTGCGAGTTTTCGGGTATCCACTTTCACTTGTCTATGAACTGTATAGGCAACCAAGCAGTCCTTTACCGCGTACGCGGCTATTCGAATAGATGATGTTAACCCTGCAGGGATGTACTTCTTCACACACGCTCTCACCACTTACCGCTGTTTACACGACATGTACTCGGCAACCTTCAAGCGGAAGCCCAACGAGGGTGTCGGCCACGGCCTACCTAAACACTCAAGTCTCTAGTCCAGGTTTATCGCCTATCCAGGTTCCATCCACAGGGAGTCCGGTCGAGGTTTCCACATACAGCCCCGGACGATGTGTACAGGGTTCCGAGACACCAAACGGGCGCCCGGCATGCCCGGCCATGGTGTATCTACCGCATCATAGCCCACCCCTAGGGTCAGCGCTACGCACGGCCGCCAACACATATCCTATAAACACCAGAAACTAGTTACAACTCCTGGACATATAACTAGGGTGGTTAAGAAGCCGAGAGGGTCCATTGGTTTCGGGCCCAATGCATGGTAGTAGCTGGTTCTTAAATCACACATACAGATCTCGGTGCTTAAGGACGGTTCCAATGAAACAACCCACCATGTACTCCTACATGGCCTCTCATTGATACCTTTACCAAATCTTGTTCAACACACTTAGCTCACACACAGTAGGACATGTTCGCAACTTTCCAATTCATCCCCGATGAATCAGACCCGACTCAACTCTAAGCAGTAGCAGGCATGACAAACAAGCATGAATGAGTAGGCACATCAGGGCTCAAACAACTCCTACTCATGCTAGTGGGTTTCATCTATTTACTGTGGCAATGACAGGTCATGCAGAGGAAAGGGGGTTCAACTACCGCAACGTGTAACAGTTGAATCGTTGTTGTACTAATGCAGTAAAAGGGAGCAGGAGCGAGAGAGTGGGATTGTATCGGAATGAACAAGGGGGTTTTGCTTGCCTGGCACTTCTGAAGATAATATAGTTCTTCATCAGTGTCCGGCAACCAGCAAACAGAGAAGGACACAATCAATGCAATGCAACAATATGATTCATGAATGTGACATGGCAATATGCTGTTGATTGGCCTAATTCAACTAGCAACAAGTTAAATGGAGTTGGTTTGAACACTAGGTTCAAATTCAAACTCCATATGTGCTTTCTTAAATGCCATTTAATTGAATTGTCCTAAACAGAGGATATAAGTTTCTCTAACATGCATGAAAATGCCATAAACAGATTCTTTGGATTTTTCTGATCATTTTTCATATATAAATTATTTCATTCTGAGCTACGGTTGATTTTCTATGATCTTTAGAAGTTTTGGGTATTTTCTGAAAATAATAAACCATTTTTGATTTATTTCAAAATTCCAGAAAGTAATTACTGCTTCAGCCTGACGTCAGGGTGATGTCAGCAAGTCAACAAGGCTGGTCCGGGTCAAACCTGACCAGTGGGGTCCACTGGTCAGTGACCCAGTGCATCCTAGGGTCAATGACAGGTGGGTCCGGTCAACAGACACGTCAGCACAGTCAACTCCGATGCGTGGGTCCCGCTGGGTTAGCACTAATCTAAACAGAATTTAAACTAATTAATTTTGGCACCGGGGCCCACATGGCAGTGGCACTAGGGGGTGATTACTGAGGTGTTTAGGCCCTAATTAAGTGGCCACGTCGGCGGTTTAGTGCCGGCGATAACCTGAGCACGGCGGCGTTCGCCGTCCGGCCAACTCCGGCGTCGGGAGGGCGCGCGGTTGGTCTCGTTGGAACAGTCGCAATGCGGCGCGTCCAGCGGTGGCTGCGGATGCGGCTGGGGTGGCCGGTAGCGGCAACTGCGGCGAGCGAGGCGGCGGCCGGAGCTCGGGCATCGGCGGGTTAGGCGCTACGGTGCGTTTCTGTAACATCCCAAATTTTCAATTTGGAATGTTATACACTAGATCATCATTGCATATCATATTTCATTGCATTTTGGTTGATCCTAGAAATTCTACGCAACTCAAGGACTCTCTTAGAGAGTTGGGGATTTCGTTATTTTCATATTTGAGTTTTCTCAAATTTTGAAAATAGGATCGTTTGATTTTATTTATTTCATCTTCAATTATTTCTATTATGAAAATTGTGAGAGAGGGAATAAAATGACTTTCCCAAAATAGAGTACCCGGAGTGCGCCGCTTGCTACTTCAAATCGCTAGGTTTCACGGATCATCAGCAAGGCAAGTAACACTTTGATCATACTTCCTATTACCCAGTTTTATTGCATTAGATCAATCCCCACACATTGCATGATTAGGATCTAATTAAATTGTGGGTTTGGGAAGTAGTTGAGGTAGTACCTATTACCTGTTATTATCAAACCTTTGGGAGTTACTTTTACGTTTGCTTGTTATGCCATGCTATGCTAGTAGACGTGGATTGGGAGAGTGTATCCATGACAGATGTGAGATTGTTAAATAAAAGGTTTATCTAAGGTGGCAACTTAAATACACATCTGGGTGGATTGCGGCACCTGGGTATTCCAGCGATTGCCTGTTTTTCTTTTGGTCCGCCACCCAGGCTCAAAGGGATCATGAGATTATTCATACTAGAAACTTCCGTGTGCAGCCACAATCTACTATGGGCTCTAGCATAGTTGACTAAGTCATGCGAACTCTTACAGTGGTAGACTAGCAGATGTAGGGGATGTAGGTTGGTACGGTCTACCCGTTCGTAAGGTGCTAGCGCTTCTGAAAGACTATGTCTCGGTCATCCGTTTCTCAAACACCATGTAGTGCGAGAAATCCAACGGAGGAGATCTAGTCTTGTGGGTAAAAGTGCGCAAACCTCTGCAGAGTGTATAAACTAATCATGGTTAGCCGTGTCCCCGGTTATGGACATCTTGAGTATCTAGTACCCGGATTATCATGTGAATCTCATCATGTTACTCTAAAATTAATTTTGTTGGGTTTTGTTTAATGATGATGCTTAATTGGGATTGAGAATGCTGTCAACCATTCTCAATGTTTAACAACCACCATGATAGTTAAATAAATTTTATTCCTTTGCAGTATGGAAAAATTGGCTTTACGCAAAACTGTAACCATAGAGCTTTCCACCAGCCAAATATGCATGTAGTATAGCCTTATTCTTCCATTGCTCTCTATGTGTTACATTGCCAGCATATTCCATGTGCTGACCCGTTTCAGGCTGCAACGTTAATGTTGCAGACGTTTCAGACGGCGAGTAAGGTGCTTTTAGGTCGTGGTTCTATACTCAGTGATGTCGTTGGAGTTGATGGACTCACTTATCTTCCAAGCCTTCCGTTGTTATCGTTATTAGATGGCCTTAAGCCATATTCATTGTAGTAAGTTCTCTTTTGAGACTCTCGATGTAATAAGTGTGTGATTGCTACTCTGTTATAAATCCTTCAAGTACTGTGTGGTGTCAGCATTACTGATCCAGGGATGACACCTGAGCACAGAGATTGGACCGTTTGAGGTCTGGTCGCTACAAGATGGTATCAGAGCACACGCTGACTGTAGGACATGACCACTAAGCTAAAGCCCTAGATCACTACTCTCTCTTCTCATTCTGACTCCTTATCTTTTCTACTCTTTTAGGATGGTGGATGCAAGGAACAAGTTCACGCAACCGGATGAAGATACACCCTTTGGACGTCACTTGAAGGAAGTCACTAGATATCTAAACATAGGAGTACCAAGCTTCACCGGAACCTACAACGCCACTTTACCTGAAGAGGAGCGCCGGATGATTCAAGTTCAAGTTCTAGGAAGGACGTTCATGCCAGTCACTGAGCCCATCGAGTTTTCCTTTGATGCACCAACCTGGAGTCTAGGAAAGAGCATGGCAGCTCACATCACCATGGGACGCATTGGAGAAGCTATCTACCAGATTTGTGGGCGCCGAGATGAACACTGGGAGATGATCACCACCAGGAAGGATAGATCAATTGCAGCTTTTATCTAGGAGTTAAACCAACACATTCGATGTCAGGAGAACCAGATGTGCGCCGACATGATGGATCTGAAGAAGGCAAGGACAAGGATCAAGGAACTGGAGGAAGAACTCAAGGCTACACATGAAGATTATGAAGAAGAAATTGAAGTATTAGTGGACAAGAATGCCGACTTAACAATGAAGATCGGAATATTTATGGGAGGCCCTACACCAGTAGAAGAAGACGAAGAACCTAAGGAGATTTGCCCGGAAGACTACATCATCATCGAAGACACCGACTCGGATCCAGAAGATAGCGATGATGACTATGTGGATGAAGCTGGAGCAGATATCATGGAGTCTGCAACCGAAGAATATTTCTAGTAGACCACCCCATCAGTAGTAGTAGTCCACCATGTAAATATAGTAGTCCGAGCACTTTTGCGATAGTTAGATCGATTGTATGCCCTTGTTGATTGATTGAATGAAGTGAATTGTTTGCTTTTGCCTCATGAGCATATGGGTAGTGTTTTCTCTCTAGACCCCTCTCTATTCTTAAATCTCATCCTTTCTAAACCCTCAGATGCCTCCGAGACGTGACCCCGAATTTACCTTCCCATCGGAGCTCACCCAGTTGATCCAGCAGTAGAACACATTGATGCAGTTGCTAGTCCAGAATCAGAATCAGGGGAACAACAACAACAACCCACCACCACCACCTGTTGATCACTTAGCCCATTTTCTTAGGTTGAATCCACTGGTGTTTTCCAGTAGCACCGAGCCGATAGTAGAAGATGATTGGCTCTGCAAGACAGCAAGGGAGTTGACCACGGCAGGATGCACAGATGTGGAAAAGGTGAGGTTTGTCGCACATCAGCTTGAAGGACCCGCAGCATCATGGTGGGAGAATTTCACAACCACTTTCCCTGTCGACACTGTCACATGGGACCAGTTCCAGCAGGCTTTCCGTACTGCCCATGTTTCAGCAAGAGCTATGGCCATGAAGAAGCAAGAGTTTCGCAACTTGCGCCAAGGAGGACGGATAGTTGGCCAGTATGTGGAGGATTTTAGTAAGCTAGCACGTTATGCCCCAGATAACGTTGCCACGAATGCGGCTAAGCAGGAGAAGTTTTTGGAAGGACTGAATGATGAGTTGAGCATGCAGTTGACGGTAGCAACCTTCAACTTATCTGTTTGGCTTGCGGACCGTTGTGTCGTGCAATCTTCTCGTCCCTTCTTGAAGCCAAGTTCACGGCAAGAACCTGCAACTTCATGTAGATGAGAATGAATGCAGGATGCGATCCTATCTATATGCATATGCAAATGCTCATGAAATGCTTATGTAGTGATCTTGGTGTGCTCATGCATGCATGCAATATTAGTTGGGGGCCCCTCTACAATGCTTCTTTATTTTCTCTTGCACGGGGTCATCGCCCCAGCTTCGTATGAGGGGTTACATGCAGCTGAGGCAAGGCCTGTACAAAAGGGTGGCTGCCGGGCAGTGCTCGGCACCCTCGCGGCTTATGGGTAGTACTTGCGGAGATGCTCAATACTCCATGAGTGTTGCAACTGAGTGCCATCTCAGGTCTCAAGGCGGACTGCGCCGGGTCTGGTTACTCGTACCACCCGGTAAGGGCCTTCCCACTTCCATGATAACTTGTTTGTACCCTTGGCGGACTAAACGCGCCTAAGGACAAGGTCACCTTCCTCAAGACACCGGGGATGAACCCTTCGGCTGTGATAGTGATGCAAGGCTTGCTGGTAGCGTGCAGCACGCGTAGCAGCACGTACACGGTTCTCCTCGGGTAGCATAGCGTCGTCACACCGGTGCTGATCTCGTGCTACTTAATCAAAGGCAAGCACTCGAGGGGACCCGTAAATGAGTTTTGTGGGGATAACTGCTTCTGTCCCGTAGAACAGGAAGAAGGGGTCTGCCCGGTAGCTCAGTTAGGTTTTGTTCCGAGGGACCGAAGAACTACCGGCAGCTCCTCGATCCACCGCCTTCTATTCTTTTGCATCATATCGAAAGTTCTTGTCTTGAGTCCACGTAACACTTTAGCGTTCGCCCTCTCAGCTTGTACATTGCTCTGGGGGTGTGCCACAGAGGCGAATGAGATCTTGCATCCAGGGGTACGAACATATTGCATGAAGGCGTGGCTTGTGAATTGGGTGCCGTTGTCGGTGATGATCCTTGCCGGAACTCCAAAACGACACACCAATTCTTTCAAGAACTTGATAGCTGACTGAGCAGTTACCTTCCTCACGGCAGTCACTTCCGGCCACTTTGTAAACTTGTTGATAGCGATGAA